>NW_026861914.1:0-332328 GCF_026571515.1 Ruditapes philippinarum | reverse complement strand
TCACGTAACTCATCCTGTAATTATTTTCATGAAGCATTAATTATATTTTACGCGTTTGTCTCCACAGTAAACACGTGATATCTAAATCAAACGAGATTTACCTTTTCTCCTTCAAGTGAATGGTATTTAGTATCTTGAACCGGTTAGAAAATTCAAAAGAGGCGGAGAAAGGTTTGATATTGATTTTAAATATTACTTTAGTGTTTTATAACAAGTATAGACAATTTACTAGTATGTTAGTTTCACTCAACAATGTATTTTCCGATCTGATCGAGTACGGTATTACGGTAACGGAAAATTGTTACTACATGTATATATCAGATATGTATTATAATCATTTCGAGTTCAATAAAATAAGAACAAAATGTGATATTTTGTCAAAAAAGTAATAAAGTTAATGTTAAAAATCTTTTTATTTGTACGGTCGTTTAAAAAAAACGTTTAATTAGGTCGCCGTTTAAACGGAAAGTTAAAAAACCGGCTTAGGCAGCATCCAATTTTAAACTGTACACCGATTGAAATCAATAAAAATTAAGGAACATATATGAATTAGAGAAATTATATATGGCATAATTTTCAACTGCCACACAACACTGAATACATGTACCTAATTTCTTTTAAATAAATATTTAATATAGAAAACATTCATAAATATGACTTAAGTCACAGTCATTAACTTTTTTGTGTTCCTTGTATTCTGTTATGCAAATGTTATGAACTGTGTTTTAACGTTAGACTCTACTTTACACAGTTATAGAATTTCAATGACAATGACAAATCTCAATTGAGGAAAACGCATTGTTTATCAAACAGCACCATTTCCCGGCTTAAGGATAGAATTTGTATTAATAACATATCACATACATTTGTTATGGATATAATTCCAAAATTGCATTAATTTAATAATACAATATTTCAAACGGAAGGATAGAAAAGACGACAGAGACATGGACACGATAAAATTATGATTTATTTCAAATTATTTCAAATGATGTTGTTAAGAACAGAAAAGTCGCGGGAATTATAGAATTTAATTTGTTATTTTGTGGCTTCGCAACTGTGAAAAAAGTGATTCTGAAGCTATTTAATGTCCACCCTTGTAAAGAAAGAACACTTCCTTACAATTGTTATGTACACAAACAAACACATGATTAACAAATGTCTTCTTGAATCTCGTCATCAAAGAGTTGTTCAAAGTGACTCTATTCTTCAGCCGTAGTTCAGGGGAAATTTGAGCATGGTATTCGTGACATTTCAAATACATCTGTTCTTAAATAATAAATAATAATAATAATTTATTTATTTATGTTGACTTCATAAATCTTCAATATTGCTCTTAAATGAATAATTATGATAATAAACCATAACCTTTTACATATGGAACAGTTTTCTAAAGGACACAACCATCCAGTTGTCACGCAGTGTACACATACAAAACACGCATCTGTTGACCTCATCAATCATATTTTGAAATAATTGCTGAATATTGAATTCGCGAATTTTTATATCTTAGAAATAGAAACACAAATTTCACTGAAATAAGTTGCTGTTGTTTTTTTTTCTTTCATTTTGTCTCTCTTATGCATATAATGTTTCCAATACGAAGAGATGCACCTTTTACAAACACGCGTGGTCGTTTCCGACGTATTCTGCATCATAATGTTTTGTTGGTGTTTATTTTTGTTCACAGGCAGAATATCTTATTCCGTTAAGATATTTAGATCGCATTTTACATTCCTGTTCACGTAACTCATCCTGTAATTATTTTCATGAAGCATTAATTATATTTACGCGTTTGTTTCCACAGTAAACAAGTGGTATCTAAATCAAACGAGATTTACCTTTTCTCCTTCAAGTGAATGGTATTTAGTATCATGAATATTCAAGTAAACTTCGGCTGAAATGTGTTCACGTTTCTATCTTTAAATCCAGAATGTCAAGACATCTAATGCCCTGAAAAAACTTATTTCAAATTATATCTAATAATCTGAAAATCATTGCATTTGAATATAATAAAATTATAATTAAATCACATTATCTGCAAAACAATTATAAAGTACGCGAAGAAGATTGCCTATTCCCATTTCCTGGTCTTCCTTTTCAAACGTTTAACTTGCATTTTATGACATGCGTTCTTTTGTCACAGTATCATTGCATTTATTATTCTGTCGTGAAGGAAACAAAATGTTCGCGTGCCATTGTTCTCGCATTATTTGCCAGAATGAAATGCCCCTTGTATGAGATAAAGCTGAGACCTATTAATAAATGGTTATTTGTTCATAACAAAGAATTTAATTACAAAACTTTAATTTGACGATGTAACTCAAAAACAATTTATTGTTATTTCTATTACTATTATTATCATTATTGCTGTTATTATTATATACTAATTAACCTTATTCATAGTGCCGTTTATTAAACATTCGTGTTGTGTAAATTAATATATTAGAAACGCAGCACAATAAGGGCTGCATTTTCAATTTCATCCGATCTTTCACAATGATTTGTTTTCATTTACGCCCTTTTCAATAAATAAATTGCAAAGCTTGGCACTTCAGTTAATTGAATATGTGCTTATATTTTCATAGTCACCAACAAATAAAGACAAACAAATAAGGACCACACCTTTTCATTTGGAAAATGTTATCTTTCCTTTTAAATTACTATTTGTTAAGTGGTAATTTTAATTTTAAAAGACCATTTTACCCTAGACGTGTATTTTATTTCTAAAAAAGGCTTTTTATTCCTGGTGTACCTTAATAGTTTTTAATAAGATACTCATCGGCCAATTATCTGACCTTATTTTTTCTTCTGTTGCTTTTTTTGCAATAAGTTTAGTTACAGTGATATAGTATTTTGTATGTAAGTCAATATACGACTTTGTTTTCATTTTGCTACTTCTGTGACAAATAATGTCACATTTTCCGCTACTTCCTTCGGGTAACAAGTATGTTCTATAACCATTATGTAAAAGTTGTTAACTATATGTTTGCCCTTTCTAAAACAGTAAAAATTGTTCATTTCTGAGGCATAATGTGCTTTTACGTTTCTATTGATATAAAATAATAGAGTAATTCTAATGGATATGTAACAAGCAAATTCGCTGAATTAATATCCCCCGCCGAGTACTGGTTATTATTAACACAACAACTGAAGACATACGGCTTTATTTATATATTAATCATGGCATAAACAGTAATATTCTTTGAACTTGATAAATATTCAGGGCAATAACAGAGCCATAACTTTGTGTTAAATAGTACAATCTGGAAATGCCAATGAGATGTATGCATACTACATAACTAATCAAGGGCCATAAATCTGAGTTATTAGTATCTGACTGGAACAAGGCGACTATATGCACATCTCCTCTTAGTATCCCATAAAGTTTCATTGAATTCCAGCCAGTAGTAGCAGAGAAGTAGCGAGGAAACAAATATTTTTCTATATGGATACTGCATAACTAATCAAGGGCCATAACTCTGAGCTAAAGTGTCTGACCCGAACAAGCCGACGATATGCGCATCTCCTCTTGGTATTGAAGGTTCATATAAAGTTTCGTTAAATTCCAGCCAGTAGTTGCAGAGAAGTAGTGCGGAAACGATTTTTACTCTATATGCATACTACATAACTAATCAAGGGCCATAACTCTGAGTTAAAGGGTCTGACCGGAACAAGTCGACGATATGCGCATCTCTCCTCTTGATATTGATGATTCCCATAAAGTTTCGTTGAATTCCAGCCAGTAGTTGTAGAGAACTACTCCGGAAACGATTTTTACTCCATATGCATATTGCATAACTAATCAAGGGCCTTTACTCTGAGTTAAAGTGTCTGACCGGAACAAGCCGACGATATGCGCATCTCCTCTTAGTATTGATGATTCCCATAAAGTTTCGTTGAATTCCAGCCAGTAGTTGCAGAGAAGTAGCGAGGAAACGATTTTTACTCTATATGCATACTACATAACTAATAAGGGCCATAACTCTGAGTTAAAGTGTCTGACCGGAACAAGCCGACGATATGCGTATCTCCTCTTGATATTGATGATTCCCATAAGGTTTCGTTGAAGTCCAGCCAGTAGTTGCAGAGAACTACTCCAGAAACGATTTTTACTCTATATGCATACTACATAACGAATCAAGGGCCATAACTCTGAGTTAAAAGGTCGGACCGGAACAAGCCGACGATATGCGCATCTCCTCTTGATATTGATGATTCCCATAAAGTTTCGTTGAATTCCAGCCAGTAGTTGCAGAGAACTACTCCGGAAACTATATCTCCCTCCCGATTCCATCACTGAAATAGACAATATGCTAAGGTCGGCATGTTTTTGATAGTATGTTTACCCTTTCTCTGTATTCTGTAATAGGCCAACAGTTTCGTTAATAGATGATATTTAATATCTCGTGATAATTTATATCATAGTATTTTATCATAGAATTTAAGCATGAAACCATTTCACCCCTAAATTGCTATATATCATGTTAGTTGTAAAACAAAGTTCATCACGTTTCACAAGGTTCAATTTCAATATTACACTAACAAAATTAATCATTTAAGCATACTATAGAAGTGTCTTTAACTGCTTTTGAAAACAGTCAAATAAATATTTTCGTGAAATGAAAGATGGGATTCGTTTATATGCCTTATTTGTATCTAGATATTTTTAAAGAGAAAATATCAAACAAACAAAAACAAGTGTGTGATATATTTTCAAGTGTTGGCCTAAAATATTTCTAATAAATAAGCTATAACCTAACAAAATTAATATATAGCTTAATTATGATTCCCAATTTATGTAACATGGCTGTGATAAAGTGAATTATCTCAGTTCTTGATCATTGATAAAACTATAACATTATCAAAGTTCAAATACAAAAGTATGATTTGCAATGAAACTAGGTTTTTTATTTGATCGATTTGTATATGGCAAACTATTCAGATAAGTACTCCTTTTCCGATAGTAATATTGCCTTTTCTCCAAGCGTTTGTCTATGTGCAAAAGCTTTGATAAAATCTTCTACATATATAATCGATTAAAATATTACAAGTCAATCAAACCGAGTAAAATTAAAACAATATGAACCAACACTCTTTGACCCAATTATTTAGCATATTGAATACAATGCAAGAATTTTGTGGACTGTATTTGTTAATAAAGTGTATTGTTGCTTTCGTCTTTTTACTGGAGCACTTAAAATATTAATATAGATGTTAATAATGGAAATAGTTGACATTTTATAGTCATTTTTATTGTTATTAAAAATATATATATAAAATTATTTCTATGAAAATCAATCATATTTTAAGAGTTTCAATAGGAAAATGGAGAGAAAAATTATACTTATTAATCTTTTTTTTCTTTTAAATATTCGGAAAGGTGACATTGTCATTATATGGTTCTAGCGGTCTATTGAAATAAATCATTAACTTTGTCCATGTCTCTATCTCCTTCTTCATCTTTCCGCCTGAAATATCACGTATTTACAGGACATTATATCATTATATTAATGTAATTTTGGATTCATATCCATATCAAATTTATGTGATATGTTGCATGTATTTATTCACATTCTGTCCTCACTTCGGATAATAATACACAGTCTGTTTGATAAATAATGCGTGTTTATTCAGTTGAAATTCGTCATTGTCATTTAAATTCTGTAGTAGTTTTAAGTGGCGTCTATCGTTACAACACGATTTAATCACATTTGCAAAATAGAATACAAAAAGGCTAATTCGTAATTTCAGGTGGTCCTTCTGATCTGAGTTTTCAATCCTAAGTACATGTTCTTTCTTAATGCTTTCTCATTTGTACTTTTCATGCATAACTCACTTTAATGGTCAATAATCTTTATGACGTCTCTATTGATCAAGCATACGTTATACCTATTGTGTTCTGCAAGAGACGTTCCGCCTATTATAATGATATTCTATGTATTTTGTTCTTCTATAAGGACACATTTAATGGACGTGATAGAATATCATTTTGTCTTCAAAGCTGGGAAAAGGTTTAATCTAATATTGTAAGAACTTGTTGCCCATCCCATTTGCATTTTGATATATATTCATTATCTGTATGATATGTTTGTAAACATGTATTTAATGCAATGCAATATTTTTAAACTAAACTAAATACAAAATAATATTGACATGCACCGTAAGTCCGTTTTGTTAACTTCGGTACGTGAATACCTGTCTTCCTTAAGCGGAAAAAGATGTTGCTGTTTCAGACGACTAATTCCCCAGCCACAAGTTCAATCATAGAGAACTATGCAGAAAAATATATGACATTTTCGCTACTATTTCCGATCCCCAAACGCAATTCGTCATTGATGTTGCCAACAGAGTTGGTGCACCTTCTTACGACAAAATACGATCCATTGTTGTACATGTATAATTTAAAGATAAGCAGTATGTCGAAGCCGCAAAGGATCATTTGAAAGGCTTTTATTTCAGAAGCTCACCGTATAATGTGACTGAACAGTTACCACCCGAGATAATGGAACGGAGACGTTCCCTTATCCAGGAGATGCGTAAGGCTAGAAACGCCGGCAGGAAAGCAGTCTTGGTCTGGGGCTTTTCATCAACAACCAGCTGTACGAGACAACCTCCGGAGCGGAACCACATGGTACAGACATTAAGACCAGAGAAAAGTATGACTTGAATATTTTGTCCTGAATAATATTGAAGGTCTGAAAAACTGTTTTAGTGACGTCGAGTTTCTAAATTGTGTGTGGAATTTCGATTTTTTTATATTTTTTTTTTTTCGAAACTAGTCAAGGGAAAATGATTCTTTAAGATAGATGGGTATGGGTCCGTATTTGTACCTCGTAACGAATGTTTGTCATCGCGTAGAGAGATCACGATAGTATTTGTTTGTTTATTCATTAGAAAATATATGAAACCTGGTTTGAATATTAAAGATATTGATAAATCAGAAATTTTATTGGTAACGTTTAGTAAGATTGTTTTAATTGATCAATCCGATGTTCTTTATATGTTTTTTGTATATTCCTCCAAATAATTCAATAGAATTTAATATGCACGAATTAGGACTTTTCGAAATTTAAGAAGAAAGTGTTCATAATTATTCTGAAATTGTTTTCATTTATCGGTCCGAGGTTCTTTATATATGTTTTTTTGTATATTCCTCCAAATAATTCAATAGAGTTTAATATGCACGAATAAGGACTTTTCGAAATTTTAGAAGAAATTGGTCAAAATTATTCTGAAATTGGCTCCAAATAATTCAATAGAGTTTATATGCACGAATTAGGACTTTTCGAAATTTAAGAAGAAAGTGTTCAAAATTATTCTGAAATTGGTTCAGTTTTAGTTATCGGAGATTTAAATGCTAGATGAGGTAACAGACGCAATTATTTGCAAGATGAGTCGAATTGTAATAATATGTACATGTTATGCAATATTTGCAGCCTTAAACCGTTAAACTTTTCTTCTCCAGACTCTAGTACACCTATCTGTGAAGTCTATGCAGAACCTGGACTCATCAGTGAACAGAGGGAGTCTCCAGTGTTACATGGTCCACCGTGTATGCTCCATGGCCAATTACAAACGGGCCTGGCGATGTCGACGGGATACGTTTGCAATGTCTTCTCGACCGCAAATTATTTTTATTCAGCATTCTTCGTACCGTCTGCGTGGAAACACGGACCCCTGCATCATTAACAAGGTCATTTCGAAGAGAAATTGCTGCCGAAAACCTTGAACGACGTGCCTTAACGACCAAAAACCGATCCTAAGCTGGTGTTGTGCTGGTGTTGAATTCTGCTTAAGCCGGTGCTAGGGGCGTGGACGGTAGGTTGCACTTGACAGTAGCGTCCATGAACAGGCTCAATCGAAACGAGCCTGCAACATTTTTAATTTTGCCGTGTTGGGCTTTCTGTAGGGATTCTTATTTTCTCTATTTTATGGTGCTCCGCAAAATGTAGCCGGTATCTCTTCCAGGCTCTGGTGTGGGTACACTTAGCGCCGCACCAACCGTGCACCAACGTGACCTCGCCATATCGAAGTGACAGATGTAAGAAATGTAAACCACTGAATGACAATAAGCCGGTAATGACGCCGTATAACATAAGGCATGTGATTGTACACCCCATCAAAACATGAAAATAATTTGGATGAGTGCTTTCCATGTTACCTAGACGGGTTGTAACGGATTAGTCAACACGGATTCATGTTAGGGGATTATCTCAAAACATTGCTGAATCAGAATTTTCAAAACTTGGAAAGAAATCTGTTTTAAACTTGTGATAACTTAACATTTAACTTATGGGTGGTTCCAGTATTCCTCACTTGAATACTTTTGAAACACCCTTAGGATATGTTGCCTGCTTTTTAAATTTGTTTTTTGACGTATTATCTGTGATATGCAGGCATCATAACCTCTGATCCATTTTATTTAGTTCCGCCAATTGTTTTCACGTTTAGGGCACACGTGGACGGTAGGTTGCACTTGACAGTAGCGTCCATGAACAGGCTCAATCGAACCGAGCCTGCAACATTTTTAACATTTTTAAGCCGTGTAGGGCTTTCTGTAGGGATTCTTATTTTCTCTATTTTTTGGTGTTCCGCAAAAGCAAAAAATATGATAAACAAGATCAACAAGGAAAGGCGGCGTTCAATGAACGCAACCCCCTATATGACCCAGCAACAAAACCAGTGGCAAGGAGCCCAGGCGGACCCCAAACAAAAACAGGACAGGGCAAAGACAGAGCACGGACAGGTTAATCATTAAATGATATATAATTGCTCCGCGCCCCCACAGGCGCGGGGCTATTTGTGTTTACTATTTTTTTTTGTCCATGGGCCCGGATTTGATCATTTAATCCTTTCGATTTACAGCTTAAAATAAATCCGCATTCAAGAACTCCTTTCGTTTTCTATATTGGTTTCCCCTTCGGTGATTCACAACATGTCATATTAATGAATGAGAACCGGAAAGCAGTTCTGCTGTACATGAATTCGAAAGCTATAAATAGCTATAAATGTTCTGATTTTTGACACTTAGGTTATACATTTGTTATTTCCCATTTTAGTAGTACATGAAATTATAATTTGTTACATTTTGAATTACATTTACACACAGCATATCAAGTATACTATAAGTGATTGAATTTGTCAATATAAAGAAAGGCATAAAACTTTAATAATTTTACTTTTGATAATTATTTTTAATTTATATTTATGAAATTAAATGTTTAATAATAACATTTTGATATATTGGTTGTTTTCAAATAATTAAACTTTAGTAATGTTACATTTCATAGGCGTCATTGATACAGCTTCTAAATTAACTCGTGAAGGGTATGACTGGTGACCAGAGCTGCATTACTGGTACTGGTACTGCATTACTATCATAAACGTGGTACTGCTACTGCATTACTAGGCAGTACTTTTGGTTTTGATAAATATAGCATCAATTCTTTTTCATAAAATAAAGCTGTAAATTACATTATTTTATTTTTGTGAAAAAGTAAGTTATCAAATCTATAGATAATTTGCTGCCTGAAAATTAAATTATGAAATCTATAGATAATTTGCTGCAATATTCCTTCAAATGTTAACATTGTACTCATCATAAAAAAGCACCAAAGACTTTAAGTGAAAATTAAATTGAGATAAACAGACTTAGTAACTCTTTACCCTAAAATATCCTGATAAAATCTTCTATTACTTTGTATTTACTAGTAAAGAGCAAAATGATCACTAAGTAAATACTTCTATTCTAAATAATCCTATTTCAAGTGATATTGTTAGCACCATAAAAAGTTGTTATTTACTTTGGTATAAATTGAACAGAGGTGGGAAGGTGTGAAAGGCAACAAAAGACTGTTGTGTTTTAAATGAAAGATGATTGCATTGTATTACAGTTGACTGGTTACTAAACCATAAGATATGACATGAATATATGTTGTCAATATTGTTTGTAAAAAGTATGTTAAAACTATAAAGTTGTAAAAATGTTATAGTAAATTATGATTTTATTTCTTTGCTGAATAATATTTGCAATTATTTGTTTGACACTGTATTTATTCACACTTTGATGAATATAATAAAAGTAATGGTATTGATACTTAATTACTTGACCAAAAAATGTACTGGTACTGCAGTACTGAGCTAAAATCTAGTACTGGTACTGGTAATGGTACTGAATAATTTGCCAAATACTGGTACTGGTACTTAAGTACTACACCCTTAGTACTGATGCTGCTCTGCTGGTGACATGTCCGGGGTCCGTACTCGACAGCGAAACCTGCATTTTGTGGCCTTACGAGCGGATGGACCCTCGTTAAGTATAGGCTATAGATAGATAGCATCATTGATGACAACAGAAACTTTGATATGCATTTTGAACATGAAGTGTAATGTTTTTATGAATGGTTTTAAAGCAATTCAACAAAAAAGTATATTGATCTCCCAATAAATCAATTAACAAATTAAAGATGTGTTTATATATATCACCAATGTCAAATAGCTTTTATATCTTTGACTTGCACGAACATGATGTTAGTGAATTTCTTCATACCTGTCTAAAATTCAGGTAACAGTCTTCTATTATATTAATAAATACTGTATCACAATGTAACGCGTGTATAACAAACAAAAAATTCCCGAATTTGGTCTTTTTGAAATTCATCCCATTTTTTTCATTCCAGAGTGTGTTCTACTTTCAGTATTGAAAGAAACCATTTTTTTTCTTAATTTGACATGAAAAAATGCATGTAATATTACTATATTATAATATTAGTCCCTTTTGTTACTATGTGTACATTTGTTACAATTATAATAATAAAAAAACAGACTTTGATATTTTTATCATCTTATGTTACTGACAACAGTAGTTACACAAACAGAACCTAGTACAGTCACGTCACATAACATTTACAAGTCTTGTAAGTCTTGTTTGTATTCAATGGAATTACTTTCCTTACCAGGTAGGCATCAGTGAAAGCATTTTTTATATTAAATATCTTTCCCCTTTTTTTAATTATGGACAGTGCATAAGATAAGTATAATTATGCAAAAAATGGTTTACAAAACATTCAGAAAAAATCTACAATAGTATTTAATCTGAATATAACATGACCTGTGCGTAGGAATAATTTGGTAAGGTATCTGTAATTAGCGCATTTTTTTTTTGCGCGGAGCTTCTCAATTGCTGCATTGCAGCAACATTTGTACTTGTTTGTAACTGATTAGGAATTCAAAGAAAAGAATAATAGGCCCACAAAGGGGAAGTGGACAGGAGACCGGGGAAGGGGGGGGGGTTAATCAAAGAAATAGATACTTACCGTAGACGAGAAAACAACAAGGGACACAAGCAAAAGTGTCACCAAAACAGTATGAAACATCATAGACATACATCTGAGAAACACAGAGGGGCGCCGCCTTGGAACGGTCAGCAGCATAAAAATGACTACTGGGGAGTTTAAACCGGTTAATGGTGCACCAAACCTCGCTCTTAGCCCCACCATGTTCCTATAAACGAGACAGTGTATTTTTTTCTCATCAGAAGTTTATTTTCATTTGTTTGCATAACTTCATTATTTACTTGTTACCCAAACAATGTAAAGCTTACAGGATAATATATGTAAATACTGTAACAATATTTTAATGTAAAGGATGGAATACCGTATAAATTTGCCCTAGAAGTGATAGCGATGTTTCACTTTTCATTATCTTATATGAGGTGACTCCAAATGTTTTAAAATAAAAAAAAATAAAAAACATTTGACCGATTTCGAAACAAATGTTTTATCTATGAAGCATATAAATATATTTTACAGAAGTATATAAATATGCATTTCATTACAATTCATTTATTCCCTCGTAAGTGAATATAGAATACAGCAAATGATCAGTCCAAATAAGGAAGGTAGTACAACAGATTATTTTCCAGTTTTTTTTTTATTCTGGCATATAAAGTATTAAGAACGAAAACAAATATCAACGATTGCTAAAGTCTTCAATTTCATGTAGCTTATTTATTAAATGCGTGTCCATTTACAACCTTTTCTTTGTTCTTGCGAACCTCAACATTTCCTTTGATTAAAATAATTTCCATGGCAACAGACAAAAAAAATCAGACAATACCGATGTTGCTCTTTCATTTTGTCAGTTTGATTTATATCAGAGAATGCAACACAGATTCATTTGTTCCCCAAATCTATGCTAAAGTTCAGATAATTAAAAGCAAATTAAAGTATGTGACAAAAGGATTCGATAGGTACCATAATGGTATAGCAAAACAAAGTATGTCAGTCCGGTCGGCGTGACTTTCTTTTCTAATTCTTTTGTCATTTTTGTTTATTTCTGGATAAAAAGAAGAGATTTAAGTTTGTATGGCCGCCTGTTCATGTTTTTTATAGACCTTTCGATATTCTTGATAACGTTTATACTCTAACATGTACAGATATATCAAGATAAATTACGTGTTGTCGTTATATCTGTTATGGCTAAATTAGACATATGTAATTAAAATCAAATCCATGATATTGATAGTATCTGGTTATGGTATTTGGTGCTGAACTTATGGAATGACAATTACCATTTTAACATATGTTTATTTATTAAAATGTCCTTAACATATCCATACAAAACTTATCACATATTTAATCTAAATTATATTATTATAATGTTAGATATTTTGGAATCTTTGTACACGTTCTACGAAAATAATGAACGCTGGAAAGATTTTTTAACAACGATTTTTAGGAGTTTGGCATAAAATAACATAACAACTTTTAATTGTTTATTACAATTAATGTATGTTGAAAACCTACATACCTAGAATTGTTCTAACTTTTAGAACACATGCATCTCTCTCAAAGTTTCTGGTTTTAACACTTTTGGGTGTTATTATTGTCATTTTTTTTTTTTTGTTTAATCATATTTTATTGCTATATACATGTATATACAATACAGATACAAAATTCATATGTATTTTAAACAGCAAAAGCAAACGGGTTGGGCCCAAGTTCTTACAACATTAGCGGTCGGCCCTCCCCGGTAGATAATGAAACGAAAAAACTATATTCAATACTTAATGGCATATAACATAAACATAGTGTATATCATGTATAATTGCTGATGGAATGAATCGTAAGAAACGATTTTTAACAATATACAATAAAGTAATCTAACAAATAGAAATCAACGTTCATGTATTTTATAAATTTTTAAATATGGATGATCTAAGGATTCAGTATTACCTACCCCCACCCCACCCCCACCCCTTAGTGTCACGGGTTTCGTTAAGGCTGTTATGTGCATTTACTTTATATTGGGTACAGGGTATTTGTAATTACTTCTTATATAATATGCTAAGTACATTTTTGTCATAGAACATGTTCAAAGAGGCCATCTATTACGTTGTGACTGTTTTGACACAATGATACAATGCTTCGAGAAATAATATAATCATGAACATGTTATTTTACTCTTGCTTATAATTCAAATCCCAAACTTAGCACACAATTTTAAAATACTGCTCTTTAAACTGAGTCTAGAACTGATCGAGGTTTCATTATTATTTAAAAATATTGAATTGTAAGCGCACATTCTTTTATGCATAAGCACGTATGATGCAGAGGGGGACTTCTACATATGTTGATGTACGAAAAATATGCATTAACGCTTTAAAAAAACACTAGTTGCGTCAACTATTTAGCATGCAAGTTATGTAATCTCAATTGACAGTTATGTTTAGACAAGAAATAACTTGACCATCATTTCGTATATTTATAAGTTGGAACAGCGGCACGTGCTCGTGTGATTTAATCCGCCAGTGCATTCTTTCTACTCTGTTAATGAACACCTGCGTGGGCAGTTTTATACAAGAATCATTGTTTAAAAAAAAAAACCACGACATATGTTCAGAACAAAACATATTGACAATAAAGGTTTTTTTCCATCTCATAACATAACCACTAAATATTTAAATCATAAGCCATGATACTCATTATATAGAATTTAGTTTTATATTTTGCTTTCGCCGCAAGTGTCTATATGATATGAGGTGTTGAATTTCATGATTTGTCTTTTGTTAAATTCGTTCGTCCTTAATCCAGTGCTTCTTATAGAGAAAGCATTTGATTAAAAAAAACATTTCTTATGAGTAAAAAATTCGGTCGAAATGAAAATAAAACAGGTAGATTTTATAGAAAGATTCCATTTGCATTTTGACAGTCAGATTTTATTTATAATTTCGGTGATATCAGAGTGAATGCATTTAATTTTATTTTCATTTTTTGAATTGCAAATAAGCATACCTTTGCCAACTTTTACAACTATATTGCTGTGCAAGTGAGTAATAATTACTGTCAGGAACGTTTCAATTTTTCTTCTTTTTTTTGAATTTGACATGGGAAATTTAAAAACAAAATAATTTCCTGGCTATTTTGTTTTTTAAATGAACATAAAATCAAGTAAGTTCACTTGTCTCATTTCGCTTATATGTATTTATGTATATATTGTCCTTTATAATGTATTCCCTGGCATATTGTTCGTGGTTACATCGGATTCTATTGCTCCGCCACAGCGGAACTCTGTTGAAAAAAAAAATATTTAAATGTTTTCACTGATGCTTTAAGATACTTTCACTATAACAAATCTATCTGTTTAAGTGTGTTTAGATTTTTTTCGATTTATAACTAACATATTGTATTTAGTGTTCCGTATATATTCTACTTAAAAACGTAAAAGATAAGGTGAGAAAGTCGTGGATATTGTCCGTTGCTTGAACTGTCACAAAAAGTTGAGAGTTTCAAAAGAACAATAAAAACATGAATTGAGTATTTTTAAAGCGCATACGTTTGTTTTTTATTTATTTTTCTTCTTTTCTTAAAATGTTTGTAAATATTCAAATATCAATCTGCTACAAAACAAATTAACCAAATAATTGTTCAAGCATGTGTTATTTTTTTCCTGAAATAAATACCAGTTTCCACTTTTTCTCTTCACAAACGCCAAATGTAGATAAGTAGAATGAACACGTGTTTTTATTTTTGACTATGATACAAAACACGAGGCAAGTAATAGAAAGAGGATCGAAACACGGGGCTTTCTGATTTGTACGAGGGGGCGTAACCCCCGAGTATTTATCAGATTGCCGAGTGTTTTGATGTTCTTTCTCTTTTGTATCATAGTCAAACATAAAAACATGTTCCCTGTTGTTACAATATAAAACCCCAGAAAGAAGTAACCAATGAACGAGCAACTGAATATGATATTTCTATACCTTTCTCTTCTACTGTTACAATAGGTTAACCCCAGCAAAAGTGAGTCAATCAATGGGCATGGGTAACTAATACCTGCACTCTAGTTAACGCACTGTGTATGTATATGTTTACGATTTAACTCTGACATATTTTCAACAGAAAAGTCCCCAAACTATGATACTATCTGGTTTATTCTCGGAGGCTACGGCCCCTTGTACAAATTACATAGCCTCGTGTTTCGGTTATCAAATACTAAATAAACCTTTGCACCAAATGACTAAATATGAATCAAATGAGCTTTGCCCTACAATTTATAATTATTGTAACATAGAATTTAAAAGAATCCGTTCAGCCACAACTGACAAATAGCATCCACGTGTTTAGTTGCGTGACATATCAACTTTTTTCGGGAACAGGAACCACATTTCAAACTGAAAAAAGGATCTTGTTTTTTACAAAAATCAAGTTCAATCAAGATATTCTGTTAACTTTAACAAAATAATGGAGTTCATCGAGAGCTGTACTTTTGACAGTGTAGAAAAGCACGAAAATAAGTCCTTGATATATTTTCCAATTATAAGTGACACTATTCTGTGACTATTTAGACATTAATCCGGTGCAAATAATAACATAAACAAATTAGGTAGTTTGGTTGCATTGGACTTTTCAGAATTCAGTTTTATGTATATTAAAGTTAGAAGACAATACTTTCATATACAAAACTTTAAACTCATTTTATTTACATTATACATACTACTTTACTTTTACTTTGTGTTTTTTTTTTTAATTTTTCAAATATATAATATGAAAAAGGCAAAGCCTTAAAGCGAGCTCGGTTTACTTTTACAGTGAAATAATATAACATTATTGTTATTTTTTATTTAAGATTTCCCGTTCTAAAACTGTCATTTGGTATTTAATACACTGCTCCAGTTATTCTGGTTCCGTTTCCTTTTATTGTTCTTATAAAATTGCACAAGACACTAGTCTAAGCATCTATTTTCAATCAGAATACCTGGCCTTTTATCCTTATCTTGTAATTCGAAAAGGTGCTATGTGTCAATGTCCCACTTCCGACGAAAGTTTTCAAAACCATCACTATCTAGCAGGTAATCGCGTTACCGTAAATCTCGCTTTGCGAGCAAGCCCTTCGGGCCAGCTCTTACAGCTCGCTATTACTTCTGTTTCTTTTTCAGTTCAGACATAATTATATAGTGCAATGTACAGTTTAAAAACAAACTTGATAATGCTAAGCCCTTTGTCTCAGGTGTTTTTTTGTTTTCTAATATGTTTAAAAAAACTATAGTTAGTTTACCTATACTGTGAATCATGCTGATTTATATTATTTATGATAGTTTTCAACACGTTCAACATGTTTTTCTCTGAATGCAGGGAACGATTTATTAAGGTTTTGTCACATACATTTATTAACGTAGTCTAACAACATTAAAAATGTCTAATGATTGTGTTGGGTATCTTAATATTTAGATAATTGCATAAAGTTACAAGCATGAAAGTGCCACCTAGTATTTGAAATGTTCTTTTCATCACTTTTGCATTTGCGTAAACACATGTGCATTTTCTTTGCTTTATTTCTAACGTGCGATATAATTATGATTACTTTTTAAATGTATGTTGGCTCATCGTTTTCACACACATGCGTTAGAAGATATTTCTTTTTCTTCTTAATTCACAAAAAAAAAGAAAATCAATAAGTTACCTACCACAAAGAGAATATGATATTGTAAGTCACATTATAAGAATAGGTTGGTGTTATTGTGGACCATTACAGCTTTGAAATATGAGCTCGTTTTATTTCATTTGAACTATGTACACGATTGTCGAAGGTTAGAGACCTTGTTTCACCTCATTTATATCATCCTAATGATGGCTTAAACTTCGCTGACAAGTTTAAAAATTTGCAACGAGTTCTCGTTTAAAACCATGAAACAAGCAATTGATCTGTCAAATCCAATAAACAGTGTCACATCAGTCCCTGGGGTTTAATGTAATAACTGTTTTTAAAACACGCAATTCATGATACTTTTTCGTCCAGGAAAAAACAACTTGTTACCATTGGTTTGAAATGTAACAGATAAAATTGTTTTGAGGCCCGAAATATATTGACACCAGGAGCCTTTGTAGATTTCTGTTAACTTTAATTTCATTTTATTTAAAATAGATATAAAAATGAGAAGCGTAATTGTGATTCTTGAATTGATAAATGAATACATGTCTAAACATTAAAAAATAAAAACCTAAAATATATCAACGACCGATTTAAAGGTGACAATGATTAATTTATCCTAATAAATGGTTTAAAACTATCATACAGTTTTTACCTTTCAAATATGAAAATCAAGCTGAATGAACGCAAACCAATTGCACAAGGCAAGGACAAGGTAGAGACAAATTTCCTATGTACTTATTATTCATCTAAAAGAACTTCAGTTTTAACAAAATCATCTCTTTAAGTCAATCACAAATTATGTTTTTGATAGATAAAGATTATGTAATTGAAAATAATAAAGGAACTTAATGGAACTAGACGTTAAGTAAAGAATGATTCTTATCAATGATTGTACGTAATTTTCTTTGTAACTAATAAATAAATGCAAAACAATTTCAAATTACAAAATTTATTTTTTTGTTATTTTCAGAAATGCAAATAATTTTTTTTTCGCCATGAGTTATTAAAACCAACTAAACAATTGTAAGTGTATTGTTAAAATGGAGCCGGACCTTTTTAAGTGCTGATTTTGATTCAAAATGTAAGGTCATATAAAATTATGTTGATTGTATTAAGAATCATGACAACAACCATGGGAGAATTTCATATGGATGTTGTAGGAAAGTGTTCATAACACAATCCGATATGACATTCATGTATTCATACATAGTATATAATATGAGCCGCGCCATGACAAAACCAACATAATGGGTTTGCGACCAGCATGGATCCAGACCAGCATGTGCATCCGCGCAGTCTGGTCAGGATCCATGCTGTTCGCTTACCAACCCTATTACAAGTAGATAAACTGATAGCAAACAGCATGGATCCTAATCAGACTGCGCGGATGCGCAGGCTGGTCTGGATCCATGCTGGTCGCAAACGCAATATGTTGGTTTTGTCGTGACACGGCTCATATTTTTTTCTAGAACAAAATAATATTATTCATCATATAAATGAAAGATCCCTAGATACAATTAAATTACCTAAAATTGCTCTGTTTTGCTATGTTAATTTTAGATTAATATAATTCAATAGCAGCTGCTTCAAGTGAAATGGGATTATGATGAAAGATAAATGAATTTCAATTCATGCAATTTATATTGATCACTTTAAACAGTGGTTATTTTTTTTTTTTTGGGGGGGGGGGACATATACAAGAAGCTATAATTTTTATGTTGTTTTTTTTCTTATCGTAGTTATAGTTCATATACACGTTTTTATTTTATAGTATGAAAGTCAATAAAATTTCTGTCTGTTAAGTTTTTTTCTGTTTGCTTTTTACAAAAATAAAACATATTTTATTCTTACAATCATGTCATTTTTTTTAAACAGGTCTTTTATCATGTTTGGTTGTTTTTGAAACTCATTATCATTATATTTTTTAACCGTTTCTTGTTTATACATAGAGATGTTTAAAGAAAAAGATCATAATTGTATTCTTTGATTCGTTCTTTGATTCGCGAAAAAAATTCATTAAATGAGCCGCGTCACGACAAAACCAACATAATGGGTTTGCGACCAGCATGGATCCAGACCAGCCTGCGCATCCCGCAGTCTGACCAGGATCCATGCTGTTCGCTATCAGTTTCTCTAATTGTTATAGGGTTTGTAAGCGAACAGCATGGATCCTGATCAGACTGCGCGGATGCGCAGGCTGGTCTGGATCCTTGCTGGTCGCAAACACATTCTGTTGGTTTTGTCGTGACGCGGCTCAAATGAGATTTCTATTTAAAGTCAATTTACGTGAGTGATAAATTACTTTTTTACCATTGACGTCAGTGATATTTCCTACTGATGTGGAATCCTTTTGATTATTTTTTTTAATAAAAGACACGCTGTTAGAAAACGAGTCAGGGGCAATTTAATTTAAGAACTTCCTTTTTCAATTCATTCATGTATAGATATTCTTTCATTGTAATTTACAATATAAAGTAAACAGTAACCACGCCTTAGAAACAGGCAAGTCTTGTGAGTTTTCCATATATTACGAAAGTACAAGTTTTCCTTACTTTAATATAGTCAACGTCATTTAGATTTCAATATCTATTTTAGTGTGACCGGTCAAGCTCAGTTACCTTTTTAACGTGATGTGTCTTGAAATCGTGATATTTTCTACGGGTTCACTTTTATAGAATAAGATTATACGCAAATATCAGTCTCTTTTTTCAAGACATCTATCCTGATAAATTATTTATTTTGATTTTCTCCACGTATAATCTGTATAATATTTACTAGAAAGTTACAACAAAAAATTACAGATTTTTGATATGCTAGACAGCAATCACAATTAACGTTCTCGATTTGTTAATATTTTTGGAATGCGATTGATCTATACATATTCCTTTATATTTTATTGTTTTAATAATACATGTAGTAAATAACTGCACATATATAATCAGTTATTAGTAAAATGCTAGTGAAACAAATATATATAATTTGATTGAAATTAAAGTCCCAGAATATTTGTATCATAGGCTTTTAAGCATAGGATAGAATGGGATATATTTACATATTAGACATGTTAATAAATATAAGATTTATGTATATGTACTGTATGATAAACGGGTAAGCTTTATGTGTTATCAGGCATAGATTTTTTAATTAACAAGGAAAGAATTCATAACAAAATACAATGAAAATAAAAACGAAAAAAACAAAACAAATGCACGTGTATGGCGGCGAAATCTATTAAATTATTAGAAATGCGTTAGTTTTTATTCAATTTATTAACTTTGGCCATAAAGACAATTAAAAACTGTTGTTTGACAATTTAGTCATTTCGAAAATATTAAAGTTTGCTGACCGAAAATATATTTCAATTCGTCAGAATAGGTCTACAATTCAAATGCGTGCGTAATGGTTAAACAACTTATTGAATGTATTGATGGCTTAAGCTGTGAATACTAACATATTGTTAAGGCATATAACTCGACACGAATGCACTTCTCCCATCCCAATCTAAAATTTAATTTGAACAACCAGTCTTATTATCTCTTGTCAGGCGTTTACTTTTTATATGAAAACTAATTATGATTTTTACACTTTAAAATCTAAGGTCAGAAATTGTTTCATATAAACTTCAATACCTCGTAAGTATGTCGTTATTGTTCTCGTTCTTATTGTTTCGCTACTACTTTTCTCTGCTTTTTTGTGTTTGCGTGTCTGTGTGTTTCTGCTTTATTTTGTGTGTGCATGCGTGCGTGATTTTATTGTGTGTTTGTTGTTGTTGTTTTCTGTTGTCGTTAAATTTTGTGTTGATTAAATAGCTCATTTTATGTATTTCAATCCGTACCCATTTATTACGGGTGAAACATATATTGGCATCGCAGGAATGATGACATGCAATACCCTTTCTTTTCGATGAATTATTGTTTTTTTGTTGTTTCTTTTTTGTTGTTGTTGTTTTTTGTCGTTGATGTTTTTTTTATTTGTTTCTATCTCACTTCTTTCTTTTTATCTTTATCTATGAAATGACAAATGAAAATATGATGAAACATAGTTCATATGAAGGTTGATTTTAAACAGGAGATTAAAATATAACGAAAAAGATCACTTTGAGACAAGATGGATAGACTTTCTTCTTTTGCATATATATACAGTGTAATTTCTCTCTTTTTTATTTGAAGATATGAAAGTGTCAGAAATGTATTCCCATTCGACTGGATCCAGAGTAAAGTAGAACAAATAGTAAATGAACCAGCTTGCCGCAGTGAATCACACAAGTTGCTTTTTTGTCTCGTTATAGTATTCGAACGAAAAGGTATGACTAAACAACAGATAAGATTTTATGTAACATAACATTAATGATTGGCCCTTTTGATGATCGTGATGGTCAAACAACTCTTTTATGAATGTGATACCCTGATACCATTTCATTAACAGTGGCGTATGGTACCCAAATAAAACAATGTGTATGACCAAATCGAGAAATCACTTGGCATTACTTTACAAAATTTTTAATATGAAAATGGGGCTGAGGTAAGTATCGTATATATCACAGAGAGCTGTCAAATGACACGTTTAAGAAGCGGGCAACGTTTCCTAATGTTGATAATAATTTGAACACTGGAACCATCCAAAGAGGAATACAAGACATTGATAAGGACAAAAATTATCAAAAATACAACAATATTCTGAACTTATCTCAGTCTTCAAAAATAAATAGTTTAGTATCCACTTCATCATACTATTTTTTACTTTTTGTATGTAACAAAAAATTCTGTGGACAGGTGGTTTATGTCTCATATTACAATTTTCTTTCCATAAGCTAAGTGTGGATGTATACGTAAAATCTGTTGAAGAAAGGTCAGGAGGACGGTATTGTCTAACATAATACACGATGTTATTTGTTTATGTTTCCTAAAGTATATTTTTACTTTAAAGTTGTCATGTAACGTGAACAGTTGTGATCATATTGCAAAAGTGTATTTATAATATATTTCTTACCATGTTTATTAGAAATTCACTTGGTAGTACAAGACTACGCCCGTCAACAACACAAAGATATTCGTTTAACAAGCAAGCGTCATTTTCTACTAGCCTTAGTAAACGTTCACTAACAACAAAATATCGTATAAAATCTCGAAACAAACAATTAACGTGTAACATCAAATTGTTAAAGTCACACAAGTCCCGGAGATACTGTGACGATTCGTTTCGAAACTCGCAATTTAAGATACTAATTCATGTTGTAATACAAATTTTATAATGTAGTGATCAGCTTTGTTGTTTCTTATTGAAAAAATGATTTTGAGTTTTCCAATTGTTACTTTAATTTTTAGAATTGCAGCGCGCTACGATATTTCAATTGATGGATAAAAAGTGTAAAGATACATTTTAGTTATTTCCTCGGATACGTTTGCGATATGTGCAAAATGCGGCATGTTTGGTTAATGCAACACATTGTTGTATTGAATGTCTGTATTGAATTAGTAAAGTAAACTTGCATCTGTAAAAATGATATTTATCTACACTTATAACTATAAATTTTATTATTAATAAGTTGAGTTTTTTTTTTTATTTTCTAAATGGTGCTTTATTTAGAGAACTGTAACGTTCTGCGATATTTCAATTTATTTATAAACATTTTGTATACAAACTTTGACGTACATTATTTAAGTTATTTAGAAACATTTTACTGTATGATGCACACAAAATGTAGCATGTTTAGTTAATACAACACATTTTAGTACTGAGATAATGGAGTAAGTATTCATTTATAAATGATAATTAACAACTGTAACTATCGATTTTTATTATTACTTTACCAATCACCGCATGAGTATTTTGTGAAAAATGGCTGGTTTCATTGAAATGTCTCCCGTTACAAGTTCAAATTGCTATAAAACTGCTTCAATACTAATCAAATTTGGAATAATCATTGACTGGACAATTGCCTTTGTAACGACATGCTCAGTCTTAAATTTCCTGTTACCATGGCAATGAGGGGACATCGCAAAATTGTCAAAAATAACTTTTTTTGCGTCGATTTTTTTTCCACCAAAATTGATTTCAAAGTGCTGCAACTTCTCAATGGACTGAGATAGATTCCAAGGCTTTACAGCGTTGGTTACAGGTTACCTTATGATCGACCTAAGGTCATTTTTAGCCTCTCTATTGTCCAAACAAAATGTTCTTTACAATGAGGGGGATGCTGCCCCCTTCAAACTACCAAAGAGAAGGGGCACACCCATCCATCTCTAGCACCCCTAATGTATATTTTGGGTACGGGGCGGTGCTGAAATAAGTGATTATTTTTAAACAACTTTTATTAAACAAAAACAAGTGTTGGGGGACCTAAATAAGTCATTTTTCACCATTTGAGACAACAAAATGGGGTGTTAAGGCGTAGAATGGCGTTTATATCTGGTAATGGTCTTTATTAGCAACAATTCCATTTCATATGTTTTATTTTGTTTGTTGTTGTTTTTTGTTGTTGTTGTTGTTTTTGTTATTGCTGTTTCCTTTCTTTCTTTTATTTCATTTCTTACCAAATGTTTTAAAAACTCATTTTGATTATTTAGCTATATACACAGTCCTTATTTCAATCACCTTATTTCGCGTAAGATTTGTCATTTTCTTTTTAAGACACAAATTTGTGCTTCAATGTCACGGAGCGTTGTCATTTTCCTTATAAGTAATTAGAACAGAAGCAAAGAGTTTAAAGTTTCAAATCTAACGCTTATAACAGTTACATTTAAATTTTAAGTTTTGTTAATAATGCTAATATGTTAATAATTTCTTTTATTAAAGTTTTAATATTAAATTCTTTATATACATCTTAACAACTTATATGAAATTGCTATTAGATGTTAAATATATCTGCTGATCATCACTTATATGATTAAAGTAATGACTCAAAAAAGCTTTGGTTTATTCAGAATTTATTTTAGTTCGATTGTGTAGGAAGCTATAAGCTTAAAGACACACTTTCGAATCTGGAATCTGGAACCAACCAGTACTGAGCAATGAGTGTAAAGTTTCTTGTTCAAGGAAACAACGACTCGCCCCTGACGGGTTTGAACCCATGTGGCTAGCGATCATGAGATTACTAGTCCGACGCGTTAACCACTCGGCCATGCCGCCACCGAAAAGCTTTGCAAATGGTGACTTGATATTCTGTTGTAGAATAACAACAATCAATTTTTAACGCTATACAAACAAATTATCAAGGATGAGGTTGCCTTAAGGCACCTGTCTTTCAACCCAGGTATCATGGATTTGAAAACTTCTTCGGTGATGACTCTTGTTTCTTCATCGATACCATCACTGGTTGATTCCAGGATGCTAATTCTAGAATTAATTTTTTACTTCTGAAAAATGAATTTGTAGCTAAAGATTTGATTTTCCATCACCAAGTATCCTTTTCTACATGTGTTGACTTAACTTCGTCGACAAGTTTTACAACTTGCAACAAAATTTCGTAAAACAAAATCATAAATTAAGATATTAATGTGCCCAATGAAATTGATTCAATTACAAAGGTCCCGGGGGTTAATGTGACAACTCGTTTCAAAACAAGCAAATTAAGGTACTAATTCATTTCGAAATAGAGGGATTGTATATCAGCTTTGTTGGGTTGTTTGTTTTTTTTCTAAATACTTCTTTACTTATTATAATTGCAACTGTTAGCTACATTTTAATTTATTTATAAAACTGGTTCATTATTTGTTTAGTTTTTGCTTTCAAGAGTAACAACAATAGCCTCTATGATATACACAAAATGCAGCATGAGTCTTAATAATATAACTTGTATCACTGAATTACTGAAATGAAAAGGAACACTCAGTCGTAAATATTGATTCTTTAAAACTTACGTGCACGAGTAAATATTGTGTTTTTTACTTCTTTATTGGCAACAAATCAATTAAAATCAAAAGTATTTTTTTTGTCATTTTTGTCTTTCTTGTGTGGTCTCTTTTTTATTTTGTTTTGTTTTTACTACGTAAAAAATGTATTTATGAATTGTTTTTGTTTCTTTTGTCTATTTATTCATTACACACACTTTATCAGTTTAATTCCACCTTATAATGAAGATGTGGTTCCATTTGGAAATTACATCCGAAATCTCATTTAGATATTTATGATACCATACCATTAAAACAGATGCTTATGGGAAATATGTCCATGCATTTTTATCATGATTGTGTTGAATTCCACATAAATGTATATCAATTTTTTGTTAAGACATTTTACGTTTGTGACTTTTGCTTTTTATGAGATCTTTTGACCTTTGTTAAAAATTGTTTGTAAGTTAATGTTACCGACCATGTCCATTAATGATTAACATTTTAAAATTTATTATTTTGTGTTTACATTGCGTTATTTATAAAAATAAATAAGACAGCTGGCTCGCCATATAAAGCAGCATGCTATGCGAATGCTCATTCAAAGTAGATACATTAGCTGTATATATTTTTAAAAGTAGTCGGTCAAAAATATAATCAGTCGGGTTCAGTAACCTCTGATTTATCATAATAACGTCATATTTTCTACGGGTTTCTCTTTATAGACATACTTGTAGACTTTCATTTCACCATTCCAAGCCCTGTTTTGTCTTCGTGTCCTCTTTGTTATGTCATATTTGTATTGAATATATAGGATACTAGATAATGGAATGTTACAGCGATATTATCTTCATATTTTGCGTGGTAGTCAAACATGTCATCTTGACAATACGACATTTGTACAGCTTTGGAAGTAATAATTTAAGAATTAAAAAATAGTTATAAGTTCTGAAAACATGCTGTTAAACGATAAACTTTGTTCTATACAAAATTCAACAGTAACTTTTGTCTTGTATTAAAATTTAAGCCCATGGCAAAAAAGAACACGTTTTTATTTATATTTCTTGACAATCTATTTACAAATGATTAACATATAAAATATTGTAACTTTTCTAAAAATAACATTCATTTTAAAGCGCTTTATATTGTATAATGAAGTAATTTTCTCTTTCAAACGACTAAGAATCTCCTTATCTCGACAAACAAAGTCGTTCTCTAAAACTTATGTTTTTGTTACGAATTAAAATACGATGAATGCAATGCAAAAATCAGTCCAGACCACTTTTCTGTAATCGTATTTATTTTCATTTTTTTTATCATTATTTATATTTTTCTTTTTGCTTATGGCAAACAAATGTATGATATTTCTCACTAGATGCACTTTTCACAGAGTTGATATGAATGTTGAATTTAAACAGGCCTTTTTAAAATGTAACTCCTTTTGGACAAAGAGGTGAATATATGTATATCGGCTAATCATCTACATATCGCACCTCTATAATCTCTGATATTCTATCTTATTTCATTTGTACCTATGTTAGAGTCAGAAATTTATTCCCAATGGTCTGAATTTAGAATGCAAAAGACTTAAAAGACTAAAAACAATCTATTTAGCTTTCAGTGCAATCATTTTATATGATATATCAGTTGATTTTGTCACTGTATAATATTAAAACGAAAAAGGCATGACTTAACAGTAGAGACTTCATTACGTAGCATTGATTATAAACCCTTATGGTGATCTCAACACTCTCAATCTATGTGATATTCTTAAACCATTCAATGAACAGTGGCGTATTATCTCTGAGTGAAGGAATGTTCATGACCAAAAAGAATGGGCATTAATTTCGAAAAGGATAAGAAGTTACGAAGTCTCTGTGTAAAAAGACACGTTTAAGCCACTGCAACGTATCCAAGGTTGGTCGAAGGGTGATCACTGAAATTACTGGAACCATCAAGCGAGAAAAAACAACATGATATATATAAAGACATAACAAAAATTATCAAAAATGTAAAAAATGCCATTCTGAAAGTTCTTAATTACAAAAACTCTGAAACCTTTTATCAATCTGTTTTCTGATAGATCAGTATTAACCTTATTTTACTACATCATATTTTCATGAATGTAGCAGACAGAAAGAAAGAAAGAAAAATCATTTCTAAAGTGCATTTTAAATAAGCTTTAGTGATGTTTAATACTTTGAGAAATGACTTTGTAGTACATGTACAAAATTTGATTCGTCATCACCATAATGACATTTTCTACATCATTAAGTATCCTCGTCTAACATTGTTGACTTAAACTTTGCTGACAAATTCAAGGACTCTAATAAAATATCGAATAAAAATCTAAAAAATTACAAATCAAGCAATTATTGTGTCAAATCGAGTCGATTCAGTAACAAAAATCCCAGGAGTAAATGTGACAGCTCGTTTCAAAACACGCAATTTAGGATACCCATTCATTCTGTAAGGCAACTTGTATAATATAATTATCAGCTTTGTTGATTGAAAGTAAATGAATTTTGAGTTTTCTAAATTTTACCTTGCTTTCCACTACTGTTTTATTCTGAGAGAGTTTGGTTGATATATATGAGGGGTGATCAAAAATTACGTAGACTGGTTCATTATCTTTGAAACAGACCCATAAAAATTATTTTTATTTATTTATTATCTCTTTGCCATTTACAAGGAGCTGTAAATCAGTCATGCATTACTTAGAGCAGAATAACAAGCATCATTGTAACTATAGTAACGCGTACCGGCCCAGGTGCTATTTTTATATATAATTGCTTTATTCAATGCATTATAATTTCGACATTGTTTATCAAAATAACAGAAAAATGCGTGAATATGTTTTCGGACGTTTGTATGACGTCGCATAAAATTTGACGTCATTTGACGTTAGATAAAGAATATAAACAACGTTTAAACCATAGCAGTCTGTTACGCAGCTACATTAAAAATGACATCACAAGAACGCCTCGTATAATTGAAAAAGTAATTTACTTTTACTCGTGACGTCGCATTATTTAGCTATATGATACACAAGAAAAATACAGCAAGCTTAAAGACATTTGGTTGTCGCTTTTTTGTGCAAACTATTTCATACCTTTTTTCATGGTTTCAGTTCCATACATCAATTTTTTATTCAAAGAAAATAAACGTAAGTAAGGTTTGCTTTTATGGGATATCATATTTTGAAAAGTGTGCTTGTAATTAATATCTACTCTGCAGTTCGTTAAGCGTTTAACATTTGTTTATTAAATTGTACGTTGCATATTTTGTAAATTACCAAACAAGACCCGTGACATACAAAATTGTAATATATGCGATGATTATCTATACAATATTCACTTGTTTTATAATTTTATACGTGTATCCGGTCAGACATTATAGTCAGCTGTGTTCAGTTAACTCGGATTTGTAAAATGATCCTCAAATGTTTTACGGGTTTAACTTTTACTTTATTGACGCACCTGTGAACCTTTATTTCATGATACCAATCCTTGTTTTGTCCTCTCTATTTTCACATAGTTTTGTCAGGTACATAGTTAATGGAAAAATACTTATTTTTTCTATATATCTGTTACTGGTCTTTAAATAATCATTGCGTGGTTAGCAATCATTTCATTATGACAATATATTATTTAAAAAAAGATAGTAATGATTTTATGGAAAGTTCTTTTAAGAGTGGTCTAGAAGTAGACTTTTGCCTTGAAAAAAGGTACAGTTTAAGGTCAAAGAAATAATGTATTTATTATTGTTAGATGATGTCTTTTTGATAATTGAGTAACTTAGAGGATATGGACATCATGCCAAAATTATTCTTCATTTACTAGCAACTAATTTATTTTTTTAATTCTTATTATTTCAATATCACGCAATTGTCATTTTTCTTTTAATTAATAAAAGACGGAGATATAGATTTCTCTAAAGCTAAAAAAGGTTATATGTAAAAGTATAAGTTTTTATTATATTGAGATATATTGATAATATAAAATGCGTATTTTCACTGTGAAAAAATATTTTTTCACTGCAGTTTTCACTGGTATCTTGCCGGTCCACTTTTTTATGAATACAGCCATTATAGAAAAGTTATTGGAAAGTCTTTCAAATAATAAGGTTAAAAGAAAAGCATGCATATAATAAATAGAATTTTCAAGTTGTGTCTGTAAATACAAGATTTATCTTCATATTGTGGTATGAAAGTTTTTATATTTCTCTCGTGGCAACCGCCACTCGTGATTTTTTTTTTCAAACCACTCGAAATATTATTTTTCGTTGGCAATGAACCTTTTGTATATCAAAGAAGTAAAAGATTTTCATAACCAGATCATTTGTACAATTTTCTTTGTTTTTTAGTTTTTCAAACTGTAAATGTAAGTTTTATTGATAAAACTATTAAGTAGCTTAAAGAAGGGCTGTGTTGTTTAATGTTGGTTGATATAATAACAGTTACATGACTTCTTCCGAATAGCGGATAAATGGTGTCAAGATATTCCGTAATAGAAATATGGCTATATATAAAGCTTTGCACACAAATTGTCAAAAAGAGCGGTGTTCGTCTCTTTACACAAGAATAAATGGATTTAACACTACTCAGGTCACAATTTAGTTCACGTATATGACACTAGCCCTGGATGGTGACTAGGGAGCGGTTAAAATGAGCCTTAATCTCTCATTACAATCGTGCTAAAATATATTTGTTTTAGCTAAATCCTATTAACACTAACAATACTTATTATCTTAAATGAGCTTGTAACATTATCTTTTTAATATTGACAACACCTTTCATCATTTTAGGCAAAAAGGAATATTTTGTATAAATAGGTATTGAAAGGTGTGTTTGTTTTGATTAAAGATGTATGTCGTTCCATTGTATGTATGGATACATGAATGAAATATATCATAAGAATACCTAAAACATAGTGCTTACTTAACAGTTACGTGTTGGTAGTACCACTGAGAATGTTTCAATGTTTGCTGCTCTGCCTCCATATTTCGCTAAGTACTAATATAACTTCCAGATATTAAATTTAATCAAAGCCAGTCATTCTTATCAAGGTCTAAAGTGACAAACATAAGAAAACATGTTGTTCACCCAGTGCGATAAATGTAGTGGCACACCAAAAATATCTTCTGTATTTACACTTAAAACATATCAAAAGAACTGCATAAATAATATAAGTCACTAAATCAATAGCGTTTTAGTCCATCAAGGCGCGTCTTGAAGAATTTCTCTTTATGATACCGTTTGACGCATGAATATCATTATACTTGAAAGAAAAATAATTATAAAGATAGCTAGATTTGGAAATGTTAATTGAATTGTAAGTATTATATGCTATATATAAACTTAGTCATTCGGTAAACCCAACGTTTGTTGATTTTTCTATTAAGGGTTATCGAAAGAACAGAGCGCCAGTTACTTTAACCTTTATACGATGACGTATTTAAGGTTCATTTAGATTAGTATTGCAAAAGAACAAAAGAATGAATTTGGAAAAGTTTTCGTTAATATAATATAATTCAAATATGGAAATTTTTAATAGCAAATATTTGCATTTTTATATATGATAAATTGATGTCCATAGTTTATGTTTTCTTCTTTCTTTCTTATCTCAAGATAATTAATAACTTTGATTTTATTTACAGTTTGACAAGTAGATTGACTAAATGTTTGAAAGAGATGTTTTAAAGGTCATTGAAATTAAACAACAATGAGATCAATGACTAACACAACACATAGCTTTTTCTTCAACAGTTTATTATCTAACTCATGTAACAACATAAGATATTAGAGTATACAAATCTGCATATCAGTGAAACATTGTCACTTGATATAAAACACATTTTACTCCTACATAATAATACAATTTAAGGTAACACTTTTTGCATGATAGATCTACGTGTAGTAAGTCAGATAGCCCCTTGTCAGCTTCAATCAACAAATGGCTTAAAATGTAATAACAAAACATACAACCCTGTATCATATGGTACCTATACCAGTTTTGATAAATATCTAAGAAGATGTAATATACATTAATGACTTTGTCAAATCGTTACATCAATAGATATTAAAGCATTACTACAAATCAGTAGCGATATTCTATACAGAATTAAAAGTATTTGCAGAATGAAAATGTATTGGGTTCTTGTTTCAATATTCATAAAACTTTATCTTATGTAGTAGCTATATGTAGTGTTCCACTAGTTTGTTAAGCTATACAAGCAAATAATTTAGCGATATAAACTCGTCCTTCTTATTTTTGGACATTCTTTGGCAGTGACTTATACATTTATTTCATCCGACAAGAGGAAGCATTCTTTCTGACTTGGATCTAGAGCAGACATTAACAGTTTTTTAAAATGTGATTTATATTTCATTATACAGGTAACAATAGAGCAATACATATATTTTATCTTTCCCAAAATCATATCACCATCGCAAAATTGTGAATCCTAAAACTTAATGTTATAGTCGTTATAAATTCGTACTTAACGATACATATGGCATCAATTTTGAATTGATATAAATTTGATCTTTTGCTATATAGTCATTTCCAAAACCATAAAGTTAACCCAATCTGACACAGGGCCGTTTAGATCGTTACTGATCTTTGTTTGTGTGGTATTAAGTTCCAAATGGCGTCAAAATTGTTTTCCAAAACTTGCTTTAAAAGAACTTAGAGAACATTATAGAAACACAATACCCATCACTTTCTTTCATCAACAGCTTCCTTACATCAAAACGGCATATCCCGTTTGTTGTTACTAAGAATAAAATCAACAGTTTTCAAGAGTTCACACAATCTGCTTTGTGTCTTTACAGATATTCTAAATAAATGATTATTAAATTTTAATTTAAAGGTAATTACCTTGGATATTTAAGTTATAAAAAGATTTTTATGAGGAGGTTTGTTTTTTTATTTCGTAATTTAATAAGGTTTATTAAATTCCTGGTTTTTTTCAAAAAGAAACAAAACCACAAAAATTTTTCCCTTGTTTTTGAATGCCATTTTTTAAAAGGGATATTTTTAATTCATTGTTATTTGAGAAAAAAGTTCAAGTTCAATAAGTTAAATAGTATGATATTTAAGATTTGTTGTGTTGCATGATTTGTTATAGCCTGGTATTAGGCCAATTTCCTGATAAACATATTGTTCTTTCCTCTCTTTTATCATAAGTAATAGTTGGCAGAACTTCAAGCTTCACTATACTTAGCCCGCAGAAGTTTCATTCATAAATAATGTTTCTTTTACTCGCTGACTCCACAAATTTCTCCTACTACTAATAATAAATCGACATAAAACTGGACATAATAACCAAGATATTGTATACATTTCTAACAGCATGAAGCACCTGACCATTGGTCATGTTATACAAACGCTTCCCCCCAGTTAGGATTCATGTTTCACTAAGATTCGGAAAACTGTATAACTTGAGCCCGCATCCCGCAAACCTCAGTTTCGGATAGCAGAGTTCAATACTTCTTAATTCAGGTAAGCTTAAATTCTTTTTCAAAATCGATAAGGGAGAATTAAAACTCTGTTCATGTTGTTCACATTGTTCATTTATGTTTGTGTATTCATTTTTTCTTAAAAATACAATGAGTTTTAGTATTCGGATAGTTATGATTTATTTAAAATTATTCTGCCAATGATTTCTTTTAATTTCATATTTGATACAACAAACTGTACTTACGTACTTAAGTTATGTTTGTATACTTGAAAAGAATATTGACTTTATATATTTCATAAGAATATTGATTTTATATTACAATTTGTGTTATATTGTTAAGTATTAACATGTTTACGAATTTCGTACTTCATGATATGAAAATAAAGTTTCGGATAGCGGAGTTCAATACTTTGTTCTTATTTCAGAATGTATGTCAGTTTTCTCTAAGAATCAGATCCCGAGTTATTCCACAGGTCGATTATAAAATGAACGCATATCAAAAAGAACAAGCTCAACAGTATAGAGTGCGTTGTAAATACAACCAAACCCTAAAACATTGTTTTCTTTATTCATAACATACGCGCTATTTCATACTCGTTCGTGTTTTTGGTATGAAATCTTATAGTTTTTGGGTTTTTTTGTTTTGTTTTTTTATATCCAGAGTCTGTCAAGCTATGGTCTTCCTTCCCATTTTGTTTAAAACTCTTACTTTGCCCTTGTAATAATGAAAGATAAATTACGATTCTCATCCAACACATTATGTTGTTATCATTACAAACAAGCCTCTTTAACTGTAATTAAGAACGGCAGATGGATACCTGTAATGTGGCACAAGGTGTGGAAAGTCGGATGAATGACACAGTGAGAATGTGACATTTTCTTACTCTTAAATAAAATCACATTAATGTCGTTAGAAGGATGCATTAAAGCAGAATATGTCAGCACGTGTTTGTGTAACATGAGATGTTAACTATAGAGTCTAATTTTTTTATAACTTTTTCCGTATTACTTAGATATGTTTACAAATACACTAAGTCTTTCCACGGCTTAACATGGATTTTCATTTCAATTTTATTTTCTACACAGGTGCGCTTTTATTTGAAGCTAATTAGTTTGTCTTAATTGTATATGAAAATAGCAAATGTTTAAGGATGTTTATTAAGACTGCGTTCATGCTTAATAGGTGATTAATCATAATCCATGAATCAAGTGTACATTTATAGACAGTTGTTTACGTCGTTTCTAATTTGTACAAACATATATCCATACATAGTTGGTAAAGTAAAAACAACCATTGCAATAGAAGTCATCTATTGTTCTTGAAAAGGTCGTATTTACTTTATATTGTATATGTATAATTGAACATGTGTATGTCTTTTTCAATTTAGTTTACAAATGTAAAATAACTAAATTGCAAAGTCTTTAAACATTGTTTAATTGGAATTCGATTTATTAACCATGTGTACCATCTTTATGTGTTTTTTTTAGAATAATGTATTTAATGCGTGTAAAATAAAAAAAAAGTTTCAAGTATTAAACGAAGTATTAGGCGAAAATAATATTGTGTAAATAGTTATTGAGCGGTTTGTTTTGTGTAAATAATTATTAAAGAAGTTGTTTCGAGATATATATATGGATATGACAAAATTTACCTAAACATGTAGACCGAGCATATTTCCATTATTAAAGTTAGGCGAAGCTGTACTGGTTCCATATCTCGGTAAGTTGTGATAGTTTGATACCAAACCTTCCCTTGAATTAAATCAAATAATATTAAAGCCAGTCATTCTCGTCACAACCTTACGGATTAAAATGACAAACGTAAGAAAAATGAAAACATGTTATTCACCCAGTGTGATTTGTGTTGTGCCACCACAGAAACGTCGTCTATATTTACAATTAAAAACTAATCAAAAGAACTACATAAAATATATGAGTCACTAAATCAATAGCGTTTTATTCCATCAAGGTGCAGCTTAAGGATTATTTAGAATTTCCCTTTATGCGACCATTTGACGCATAAAGATCATTATATTTGAAAGAAAAATAATTATACAAAAAGATAGATTTTGAAATGGAATTGTATTGTAATACGTATGATATGCTATATTTAAACTTAGTCATTCGGTAAATCTAACGTTAATTGACGTTATTGTTCTTTTGTTGATTTTTTTATTAAGGGATATAAAAAGAACAGAGCGCCAGTTATTTTAACATTTATATGTTGACGTATCTATAAGGTTCATTTAGATTAGTATTTGCAAAGAACAAAGAGAATGAATTTGGAAAAATACACGTAAAGTTGCCCACAATGTCTTTTTCGTTAATATAATATAATTCAAATATAGAAATCTTTTTATATTTTTGCATCTTCATATTATGATAAATTGATGTCCATTGACTTAACTATGTTTTTCTTCTGCTTTATTTATTACCTCAAGATAATTAATTACTATGATTCTATTTACAGTTTGAAAAGTGATTGCCCAAATTTTTGAAAGAGATGAATGAATGACACAACAAATACCTTTTTTTGTTTAACGGTTTATTAATGTAATGAAGTAATTTCCTGACATTTAGTTAAAATAAAGTTTAATGCAGTATGTATTCAGTATTAATAGGTTATCAATTGGTTACATAGACAACCACAAAAATGTTTTTAAAGGCTATCTAAAGGATATCTATTTCATGTTATTCGAACAAGTTCAATAACTTGATCAGTTAAATAGTATGATATTTAAAACTTGTTGTTTTGCATGGTTTGTTATAGCCTGGGATTCCAGCGATGATATTTTTTACGTATTCATAACATAACATACCCGCTGTTTCATACTCGTTCGTGTTTTGATATGAAATCTTATAGTTTTTTTATTCCATCCAGAGTCTGTCAAGCTTTGGTCTTCCTCCTTTTGTTTTAAATTCTTGTTTTGCACTTGTAATCATAAAAGATAATTATAAGTTATTATTACAAACAAATCTCCGTTTCTGTAATTAAGAACGGCATATGGATACCTGTTATGCGGATACTGTGGAAACTCGGATGAATATAAGTTGGTGTATTAGCTAAGTGACAGTGACAGTATGACACAGTGAGAATGTGACATTTCCTTACTCTTAAGTGAAATCACATTAAAGTAGTTAGAAGGATGCGTTAAATTAGAATATGTCAATATGTGTTTGTGTAACATGAGATGTTATGGTGGTTAAGAAAAAACGGCCATTGCAATAGAAAACATCTAATGTTCTTTGAAAGATTGTTTTTACTTTAATAGTTATTTTATATGTATAATTGAACATGTGTATGTCTTTTTCAAATTAGTTTACAAATGTAAATAAGTAAACTGCGAAGTCCTCAAGACGTTTTAAATTGGAATTCAATATTTTAACAATGTGTATTATTATATTTTAATGTATTAAGAGCATGTAAGATAAAAGCAAAAAGCATGAAATCTCAAGTATGAAATGTGTTTCAAGTATGAAAAGTAAATAAGGAAAAACAAGATTGAAATAAAGTTTCGCCTTCTCGTTTCCGACTTATTCTAAAATCATAATGTCCTTTGTTATAATAGGTAAAACCAAAAATAATTGTCCCTTATATCATTCATATGGCTGTAAACTTTCACAATGAAAGCTTTTATGTGAAGATTTAATGAGGTGTGCATGTATATCTTGTCAGCAGTATCCAAGACACGTCTTCCGTCGGTAATAGATAATTTGCTCTTGAAACAGCAAGAAGTATGAGAAAAGGACATGACTGTGGCGTTAAGACAAAATATCTGTCACTGTTAAAACAGTACTATTGTTTTAATAAACTTGTTTCAGATAAATACTGTTAAAAAGTTTTGAAAAAGTGTATTTAATGCGTGTAAGATAAAAAAAATAGTAAGATGTCTCAAGTATTGAACGTGTTGCTGTTTATAGAGTTTCAATGATGTGATAAAAAGACAAATGAAATTATATATAAATTTATATGAGTTTGATACTTATATAAGGTTTATAAAAATGTGATTTTAAATAAGAAAAAATAAAACAGTTTGTTGACTGTTTAATAAGAAAAATATAATGTATGTATATTTCTTATTTTTTCCTTCTCGTACAATGAGAGACGTGAATCGCTTTTGTTTACATCAGAATATAAAGTTTGCGGTACGTTTTATTTTCCTACAATATCATTTAATTACTATATTTGTAGATTGCACTATGTATCCATATAAATTAAAATTATGAAATATGTCACGATAACTGATTATTAAAAGTATACAAGGGAAAACAAGATGAAAGTAATGTTTTTAGTTGGATGATATATTTATCACGTAGCTGACATATAACTTTTTTTGTTCCTGTATCAAATGTAGAAGAAAAACATCTTTAAAATGACGAATCTTCATATGGCGTACATATACGCCTTCTCGTTTCCGACTTATTCTAGAAATCATAATGTCCTTTGTTATAATAGAAAAAATGTCCATTCTATAATGCATATGGCTAGAAAACTTTCACAGTGAAAGCCTTTAAGTGAAGGTTTAATGATGTATGTGCGTCTATCCTGTCAGCAGTGTCCAAGACACGTCTTCCGTCGATAATAGATAATTTGCTTTTGAAACAGCATGAGACGTGAGAAAGAAAAGGGACTTGTGGCGTTAAAACAAAATATCTATATATATCACTGTTATAATATTATTGTTTTAACAAAACATATTCAGATAAATATTGTTCAATTTACTTTGTGAACTAAGAGAATAGTTATGTGTTTTGAAAAGAAATACAAATATGGTGTTACAAACCTTGTGTCCACATCAACAGGTGTTAAAAGGTTACGCTGTATATACAGGTATAAATTATTTTATTTGAGTATACCAGTATACAATTGTAAAATAAACTTCAAAGACTAAATAGGCAAAATTGTATATAATTGAAATGATAATTATGGAAAAAAATGTTTGTTTTTTAAACATTTATAGAAAATGTTTCAGCATTATTTCACATAACTTATATCAGAGAAAAAAGTGTCGGCATGGCCTTTCCGTGTCATGTGTTAGGTTTAAATCTGATATATGTAACCTAGGCAAATTACCTAAAACATAAATCTGAAAACAGATATCAAATAATGCGTAGCAAAAATTATGCAACAAATTGTAATGTATATGTCTAATATATTTACTGATGAAATAAAATTTAAGATAATGATTGTTTGATAAAAATAAATTTACTGAATAAATATATGATGATAGAAATTGGCATGCCAATAAAAATGAGCATTATTTGAATTGCTTAACGCTATCGCTCCTTTTCCTACGATATCCTTTAGATTCAAATTAAGTCAGGTTTGAAATATTTTCCACATGACATTAGTATATTGTGCAACTTATAAATGTCAAATTTGTCACGATAATTGAAATATTAAGAGTATTAAAAAAGAAAACAAGACTAACGTTAACGTTAATAAATGATCTGTCTATCATCACTTAGCTAACCTTTTTCATTTTTCTTCATTCTTTTGCCAAATGCATAAAATAACCCCTCTTCGGACTGTAGAAAAGGCAAATGTCCATATGGCATACATATGCACCTTCTCGCGTCCGACTTATTTTAAAATCATAATGCTCTTTGCTCATACTGAGGAAAAACATATTGTACATTCATTATATAATTCATATTGCGATTTACATTAACTACGTCTATAACAGTGAAAGCTTTTAAAAGAAGATTCAATGCAGCAGCGTCTAAGACACGTCTTCCGTTCGTAATAGACAATTTGCTCCTAAAGCAGCAGCCTTTCCGGAAAAGAAATAAGATGGAAAATCGGACATGTGGTGTTATGACAAAATGTCTATCACTGCTTACACTGTATTGTTGTTTGAATAATTCTCTCTGATAGGTAATATTAAATCACATTACCTCATTAACTAAGAGAATATTTTTGTATTTTTAAATTAAGAACAAACTGGTATAATCCAATAACGCTACTTATGCGTAAAAGGTTTAGCTGTATTATTATAGCATCGTGCAAAACAAATAACATATCTTGATTTAAAATGTGGCCTTCTGACCGGTATAAAAACAAACGTGTCAACAACAAAATAAATCCAACAAAAGTATTTTAATTGATTTGACAAACATTCCTTTTAAATAATAAATAACATTAATACAGTTTTCATTTACAGAATTTGAACAGATGTACTTGCAAAATAAGAATTGTAACATAATGACATACATAAATTTAAAGTGAAGTTGATGTAAATAAGTCAAAGAAATTTAATCCATGTAAATAAAAATTTATTATCATTATTGTTAATTATGAACTTAATTTCTGAAAAACAAAATCAAATATATAAGAAGAAGCTAGGTTGTTACAAATTTATAAATAATGAAGAGTTTCAGTATTACTATTATGTCGTTCATTTAATGAGATCCAGTTTATAGTATATCCTGTTTTTATCTGATGTTTTGTTAAGAATAATCATTGCAGCTCTACTTTGTATTTTAACTATTTCATGTAAAGAACTTTATTTTCCATTGCTCCAAACACAGCAATAACAAAAGTCGAAACTATATGAATGTGTTCTGTAAATTAACTTCCATTTCGTTCTATTTTGGAAATTAAGTGATTTTAACGTTCATTTATTCTATTTCTTGTGTTGTGTTTTTATTCAGGTTTGTTTCCATGTTATTTCTTCTGTGTGTATTGTGTGCATGTGTGTGTTGTTTTCGTTTTTCGTTTTGAGGAGAGTGTGAGTACATTTGTGTTGAATAAATAACTTATTGTATTTTAATCCGTATTCTTGTTTATCCGATGGCACAAAGAGGTTTTACAAAGGTGACAGAACAACTATTTTCACCTCTAATTTGTTTCTCCTCATTTTTATAATTCAAGACCTTTTTATTCGCTCTTTTTTGTCTTTTGAACTTTTTCCGTATCCAAACAAACTAAGTCGTTCCTTTTAGATAATACCTTGTTGTAACAAAATAAAAAAGAGGGGTGCAATTAAAAGAATATTAGTGCATCAGATTTCTGAGTCAACGTATTTATTCTTTGATTTTTTTTGATAATTTGCTTATGGCAATAAAATTATTGCACTACTCACTTTATGTACTTTAAACAGAGTTAACATGGAGGTTAGATTCAGACTTGTCAGAAAGATCCTATCGGACAAGGTAGTGAATATGAAATATTCTACTTATTGCAACTTTGTAATATCTGATATCCTATTTTATTTCATTTGTTCTTATGTTTTTCCACTTGTCTGAATCAAGAGAGAAAATGAGTAAATACTAAGCTTTCCAGCCTACAGTTGAACGATGTTTAATATTACACAAGTTGATTTTTGTCTCTATATAAAAAAATTCAACGAAAGTGGTCCGTCTAAACAATAGATAGGTGTGTAAATTTATTTATTTATATCAAATATATTGATCGTTACGGTGTTTATAGGTATTTAAATTAGAATACAGAAACTGTCAAGTGGGGATGCAACAAATACACAACACAATTGTCATTCTGAAAGATCTTAAATGGTCAAAAACACATCTGTGATCCTTAGATGTATGTCTATGTTGTTTCATACTGTTTTGGTGACACTTTGCTTGTGTCCCTTGTTGTTTTCTCGTCTACGGTAAGTATCTTCCCCCTTCACCCCTAGTTTTTATTTCTTTGATTACCCCCCTTTCCCCGGTCTCCTGTCCCCTTCCCTGTGCCCTTTGACTTTGTGGGCCTATTATTCAATCATTTATTTGTTTTCTTTTAATTCCTAATCAGTTACAAATTATTTATCATTTAGTGATTAAACTGTCCGTGCTGACTTGTGCCCTGTCCTGTTTTTGTTTGGGGTCCGCCTGGGCTCCTTGCCACTAGTTTTTGTTGCTGGGTCATATGGGGGTTGCTTTCATTGAACGCCGCGTTTCCTTGTTGATCTTGTTTATCATATTTTCACCTCATGCTTTATCACATGTAACAGAATGAGTGTGTGGTCATTAGGTTAAATTAAAATGTGGTCGCAATTTAAAAACACTTTCCAACTTTCGTTTCTAACAGCTAGGTACGTTTGTATATGTACGGAACCTTTCAGAGTGAGCGGTTTTTCTATAGAGGAAGGTATTGCCTGAATAAATACATGAATGCACTAGTTTCACCTTTCCTTCAAGTATAATTTTTTATCTTACAAGTCATTATATGCCGTATTCAGTTGCGACTTTACATTGTTATCTGAAAATTGTATTTGGAATAGGTCTTTACAATGTTTTTACTTCTGAAAAAATAATGTGTAGCTTTGATTTTTCATTACCAAATATCCTTTTTTACAAGTATTGACTTAAATTAGCTGACATGTTCTGCAACTTGCAACAGAATATCGTAAAACAAAATCGTGAATAAAGCTATTAATGTGTCAAATCAAATTGATTCAGTCCCGAGGGTTAATGTGACAACTCGTTTCAAAACAAGCAAATTAAAATACTAATTCATTTCGAAATAGAGACTGTATATCAGCTTTGTTGCTTCTAAGTGAATGGTTATTTTGTTTTTCTAAATACTTTTTTACATTTTATAATTGCAACTGTCTGATAGATTTCAATTTATTTATAAAACTAGTGCATTATTTATTAAGTTATTGCTTCCAGAGTAGCAACAATAACCTCTATGATAAACTCAAAATGTAGCATGAGTCTTAATAGTACAAATTGTATTACTGAATTACTGAAATGAAAAGTCACAAATATTGATTTTTTAAAACTAATGTTCATCTTGTTTTTTTTCCTTGGCAACAAATCAATTAAAATCAAAAGTCAACTTTTTTGTCTTTTTGTTTGTCTTATTTTTATTTTTTTTTTTTTTTTCACTTTTTTGTTTTTTTGTTTTTACTTAGTACATAATGTTTTTATGAATTGTTTTTGTTTGTTTTGTGTAATTATTCATTACAAACACTTAATCACTTTAATTCCACTTCATAATAAAGCTGTGGTTCAATTTGGAGAATACATCCGAAATCTCATTTAGATATTTATGATATCATACCATTAAACAGATGTTTATGGGACATATATCCTTGCTTTATTATCATTTGTTGAATTCCACGTATATCAAAGTTTTGTTTAAGACATTTTACGTTTATGACTTTTGCTTTTGTTAAAAATTGTTTGTAATTTTATGTTACCGATCATGTAAATTAATAATTGACATATATAAATTTATTATTTTGTGTTTACATTACATTATTTATAACAAAATAAGACAGTTACCTCGCCATATAAACCAGCATGTTATGCGAATGCTCATTCAAATATTTTTAAAAGTATTCGGTCAAAAATATAATTAGTCGGGTTCAGTAACCTCTGATTTGTCATAATAACGTCATATTTTCTACGGGTTTCTCTTTATAGACATACTTGTGGACTTTTATTTCACAATACCAAGCCCTGTTTTGTCTTCATGTCCTCTTTGGTATGTCATATTTGTATTGAATATATAGGACAAAAGATAATGGAATGTTACAGCAATATTATCTTCATATTTTGCGTGGTAGTCAAACATGTCATCTTGACAGTACGGCATCTGTACAGCTTTGGAAGTAATAATTTAAGAATTAAAAAATAGTAACTATTATAGTTCTGAAAGCATGCTGTCAAACGAAAAACTTTGTTACAGTAACTTTTGTCTTGTGTTAAAGTTTAAGCTCATGGCAAAATAGAACACGTTCTTATTTATCTTTCTTGACAACCTATTTATAACTGATTAACATATAAAATATGGTAACTTTTCTAAAAATAGCATTCATTTTAAAGCACTTTATATTGTATAATGAAGTAATTATATGTTCTTTATATTTCTTATAAGATTTGTCATTGTCTTTTTGCACTCAATTTTGTGCTTCAATGTCACGCAACGTTGTCATTTTCCTTTTAAGTAATTAAGAAGGTATTGAATTTTAAATCTAAATTTTATAACTGAATTTAAATTTTAAAATATAATAATTCGTTGATTTGGAAAAGAAAACACCTTAGTTTGTCTCAACCTTATTTTTAATACTTAAAAAGTCAAATTCCTGTTTGAATAAAAGAAGAAAAAACACAGTAAAGATCTTTTTTCAAAACAGGACAAGACGAACGAACTGTTCGATATTAGATTGTTAAAAAATATGGAGCGGTATCATAATTTTGAAAGAAATAAAATACTGTCGTTTATTTCATTTTAACCCTGAAAACAATGTTGTTAGATAATTAAAAAATATATGGCTTAATTTATTAAAATGTTGATTAAGTTTTAGATTTGTTTGTTTTATTGTTTGTTTAATTGGGATTTACGTCACACCGAAACAGTATAGGTCATATTGCGACGTTCCAGCTTTACTGGTGGAGGAAGACCTCAGATGCCCCTCCGTGCATTATTTCAGGCACGAACGTGCACCTGAGTAGAACTACCGACTTTCCGCAAGCTAGCTAGACAGCTTCCTCACATGAAAGAATCCAAGGTCCCTGGCGGGATTCAAGCCAAAAGCGGTGAGGGCAAGTAGTTTGAAGTCAACGATCTTAACAACTCGGTCACGGACGCCCCTTAAGTTTTAGACATAACTGTCCAAATTTAAAACTACCATAGACATGTACGTCACGAAAAGATTATATGTAATTACATATATTTTCTTTTTCAATTAATCATCATACATAAAAAGATTTTGTTGTTGTTTGTGAATTTTGTGATGTGTTGATTTTTTTTTGTTTGTTTTGGGGGTCGTTCCTTTTTTGCGTTCATATTTTGTGTTTGTTGTTGTTGTTTCTTTTTTTGTTTTTTTTTCTTAGCAGTATTCGTGTAATTCCCATAGTACAAAGACAGGTTTCACAAAAGTGACACGAACTGTACTTTTCATTTTTTATCCATTGTTCTCTCTTTTTCGATGAAATTCGTTTTACCATTTCATTTTTTATCTCTTTCGAACGACTAAGAATATCCTTATCCCGACAAACAAAGTCGTTCACATATTAAGTTTATATTTTGTAACGAATTAAAATACGATCAATGCAATTCAATAATCAGTGCCCACCACTTTTCTGTCATCGTATTTATTTTTATTTTTTATTATTATTTATATTTTTCTATTTGCTTATGACAAACAAATATATGATATTTCTCACTAGATGCACTTTTCACAGAGTTGATATGAATGTTGAATTTAAACAGGCCTTTTTACAATGTAACTCCTTTGGGACAAAGAGGTGAATATATGTATGGATAATCATCTACATATTGCACCTCTATATTTCTGTTATTTTATTTTATTTCATTTGTACTATGTTAGTGTCAGAAATGTATTCCCAATGGTCTGAATCTTGAATACAAAATACTAAAAAGACTAAAAACCATCTATTTAGCTTGCAGTGGAATGATGTTATATATTACATAAGTTGATTTTGTCACTATGTATTATTTAAACGAAAGAGGCATGACATACTAATTAGATACTAATTATGAAACATTATGGTTATCTCAAAACTCTCAATCTATGTGATATCCTCAAACCATTCCATGAACAGTGGTGTATGATCTCTGAGTAAAGGAATGTTCATGACCAAAATGAATGGGTATTAATTGCGAAAAGGATAAGAGGTTACGAAGTCCATGTATTACATACAGCTGTCAAAAGACACGATTAAGCCACGTATCCAATGGTTATCAAATGGTGACCTTCAGTATTTAAAGTAGATTCCTGGAACCATCCAGCGAGAAAACACATGATATTTACGGAACAAACTGATCACAAACATAAAAATGGAATTCTGAAAAAGAAAGAAAAGAAAGAAACAAGAAATAAAAAGAAAGAAAGAAAGAAAGAAAGAAAGAAAGAAAGAAAGAACATTTCTAAAGTGTGTTTTAATTACCCCTTAATGATGTTAAATAATTTGTGAAATGAGTTTGGAGTACAAGATTTGATTCTTCAACACCATAATGATACATTTTCTACAATCTTAAGTATCCTCGTATAATAGTGTTGATTTAAACTTTGCTGACAAATTCAAGGACTTCCAATAAAATATTAAGTTAAGGTCTAGAAAAAAATACGAATCAAGCAATTATTGTGTCAATTCGAGTCGATTCAGTAACAAAAATCCCAGGAGTAAATGTGACAGCTCGTTTCAAAACACGCAATTTAGGATACTCATTCATTCTGTAAGACAACTTGTATAATGTAATTATCAGCTTTGTTGTTTCTAAGTAAATGCATTTTGAGTTTTATTAAATGTAACCTTACTTTCTATGATTGTTTTATTCTCAGACAGTTTAGTTGAAATATTAAACTGACAAAAAAGTAATTAAATTTTGTTTTTACTCCTGATGTCGCATTATTTTAGCTATATGATACACGAATAAAACAACACGCTTGTATAAAATATCACATAAAATTGCTGAATTTAAGTATTTTAAAATAAGTAATTTTATTAAATGACAATAACATTTAGTTGTACCTATCAATTGTTCATATTTTCTTGAGTAGTATGATTAAATCTTGCTGCTCTGTATTGGCAACTTTTAAGTTTATATATTTTCTGTTTTGTTTTTGTTGTTGTTTCTGCTAACCAAATGTCTTTTTAAATCGTTTTGATTTCTTTTAGGTGTCTATTTATTAGCAATACCAAATTAATTAGATTTAATTTCCTATTTAAGACGTTGTTCAATTTTAATTGAATTCATTCGACATTCAACATAGATATTAATGTTGTCAAATTATTTAAAGACATTGGTTGTGGCTTGTTATTGGAAACAATTTCTTGCCTTTGTTCATGTTTTAAATTCCATATATCATTTTTTTTACTTTAAAAAAATGTATAGTTATTAACGTTTGCTATTATGAGATATAATATTTTTAAAAAGTGTGCTTGTAACTAATATCTATTCTGCAATATATTAAGCGTTTAACATTTATTGATTTATTTAATGTACATTGCATATTTTGTAAATTACAAAACAAGAACCGCGCGACATACAAACTGGCATTCTATGCATACAAAATTCACTTGTTTCATATTTTTATAAGATAAGTGATAATCAGTTGAGATCAGTAGACGCGGATTTGTTAAACGATCCTCAAATGTTTTACGGGTTTAACGTTTACTTTGTTGACGCACCTGTGAACATCTTTTTCATGATACCAATCCTTGTTTTGTCTTTTCTTTTCCACTTTGTTTTGTCAGGTACATAGGAAATGAAAAATAACTTACATTTTCCATATATCAGTCAATGGTCTTTAAGTAATCATTGCGTGAGAAGTAATCATTTCATTGTGATACTATATTATTTACAAAGATACTAATAATTGTAATGGAAAGTTTTTTTAAAATAGAGTGGTCTGGATGTAGACTTTAGCCTTGAATAAAGTACAGTTTAAGGTCAAAGAAATAATGTATTTATTATCGTTAGTTGAACGTCATATTGATAATTGAGTAACTTACTGGATATGAATATCATGCAAAAGCTATAATTTATTTACAAGCAACTAACGTTCTATTTATTTATTATTATTATTTTTAATTCTTATTATTTCAATATCACGCATTTTTTCTTTTAATTAATTAAAGAAGGAGATTTTAATTTCAAATCTAAAGCTTAAAATGGTTATAATTATGTAAAAGTATAAGAATTCGGTATGACAAAATAGCATTTATATCGTTATATCTGCTGATCTGAAAAATAATATTCAATTTATTTCTGATTACAAGTTTGTATCAACTTTAAATTTTATGTGTTAGAATCATGTGACCATGACATGCAACAACAACATTTATAGAAGAAATAAATATTCTTATTTCAACAAATGGAAAGACAAAGTGAGGATCCACAAACTAAAATGTTTTTAAAAAATATTAAGAAATAAAAACTTTTCTGTTGTGTTATTATATTTCCTTGTTATTGGCTTTTGTTGTTGTTAGTGGTAACGGGCGCATTGTTATTGTTTGGAGATTTTATGCTTTTTTTCCTCTTCTTTTTCATTTCGAAGGGAAATGGTTGTTTTTGTTTTCGGGTCGGGTGTTTCTCTTTGTGTGGGTGTACTATTGTATTTTAAGAGGGATGTAAAGAAGTCATTTTAAATATTATTTTGACTATATACGTTATTTTTAAATTTGTTTTTTTTTTAATATATTCTCAAACGAATAACGTCGCATTTGACATCAAGCAAGCAAATATGCAAGTTGAATTTATAAGCTTAACTCAAAATCTTATGACCAAATACATAACAAATCTTCTTTTACATATGGCAGCTTCATTCATACCTAATATTATATTTAAATAATGTATTTCATTTATTTGTACATGTAATGGTAAGTCGCCTGTATTCCTAATCAAATGTAGAACAGAGTCCGATTTACTAGCACTTACCGCAGCTAAATGCTCTTTAATGTTATACGAGTCGGATTTTTTAGTTTGTTATATTTTGCGTCTGTTTTATTTTATCATTTTTGTTTATTTCTAAAGAAATATATGTTAGATGTATGAATAAACTTTTACAAAATAATATTTTTCGTTGGTAATGAACCTTATGCATATCGAAGAAATAGATGATTTTCATAACCAGATCCTTTGTACAATTTTCTTTGTTTTGTAATTTTCCGAAATGTAAATGAAAGTTTTATTGATAACTATATACATTGTAGAAACTTATAAGGTCATTTGTTGTTCAATGTTCGTTGATATAATTACAGTTATGACTTGTTCCGGAAAGCAAGGCAAATGGTGTCCGTAATAGAAATACGGCTATATGTTAAGCTTTTTTCACACACATTGTCAAAGAGAGCGGTGTCTGTCTCTAAACCCGAGAATAATGGATTTAAACACTACTCAGGTCACGACTTAGTTCCCCTATATGACACTAGCACTGGTTAGTTCTCAAATAATGAATCGTGAATGGTTTAGATAAGCCTCTATCTTTTAATACAATCGTGTTAAAATATGTGTTTTAAAGCGAGACACAGGCAAAATTTTCATTTCTTCGTTTTGTGTTCATTTCAATTATTATTCTGTATAAATGTCCTCAAAATTAATTCACTAGGCAGTCATAGGAATAAAAAAGTTTATCCTTATAGAAAATAAAATGGTGGTTTGCTAACTTGACCCACGTAGGTTGACACAGTGAACTCTGGAAACGTTAAAGATCATGTCAAACGAATGACGTAGACTTGTTTGAATCATGCATTATCCACAATACCTGTTGTGGTACATGTAACTTCGAAGGGTTTGTTCAAGTCACACGTCTTGTTTTAAAACGTCTCGATGATTTTGCCGTCGTCTAAATTTCGTTCAACCTATGTAGACACATTTACACTTCAAACCCAAAATATATAGGATTTATACAGAAATTCATGTCGGGACTTTAAAAAATGTCATTTTAGCGTGATTTGAGTAAATAAGATCATTTTATATTTTGTCATTAATTTGCCTGAGTATCCCTTTAACAAAATCCTGTTAACACTTACAATGCTTAATATTTTAAATGAGGTTGTCAAATTAAATTTTTTAATCTTGAAAACACTTTTCATCAGTTTTAAGCGAAAATAAAATTGTATAAATAGGTATTGAACGGTTTGTTTTGTGTAAATAACGATTAAAGAAGTTGGTTGTTTCGATGTATATTTGGATATGAGAAAAAATACCTAAACATGTAGTGCTAGTAATACAGCCGAGCATATTTCAATTATTAAAATTAGGCGGTGTTGTCCTGCCTCTATATCTCAGTATGTAGTAATAAATTAATACCGAACCTTTCGTTATATTAAATTTCATCAAAGCCAGCTATTCTCGTGAAAACGTTAAGGATTCATGTGACAAACACATGAAAACACGTTCTCCACCAATTGCGATATGTGTAGTGTCATCACCAAAAATAATACTTATGTATTTACAATGAATGGTATAAAATCCAATCACAAGAACTGCATAAAACATATGAGTCACTTAACCAATTAAGTTTTATTCCATCAAAGCGTAGCTTGAAGATTGTATACAAACTCTATTTAATGAAACTCGCGTTTGACACGTTAATTTCATTACACTTGAAAGAAAAATAATTATAAAGATAGCTAGATTTGGAAATAGTATTAAGTAGTATACGCTATTTGCTTGTATACTTAGTCATTTAGTAAATCCAACGTTAATGTATGTTATTGTTCTTTGTTGATTTTTCTATTAAGGGTTATCAAAAGAACAGAGCGCCAGTTACTTTCACATTTTTATGTTGACGTATTTAAGGTTCATTTAGATGAGTATTTCCAAAGAACAAAAAAATGAATTTGGAAAAATACTCGTAAAATTACCCACAATGTCATTTTCGTTAATATAATATAATTCAAATATAGAATTTTTTAATAGCAAATATTTGCATTTTCATATATGATAAATTGATCTCCATTGACTAAACTATGTTTTCTTCTTTCTTTCTTATCTTCAGATAATTAATAACTTTTTGAGTTTATTTACAGTTTGACAAGTAGAATAACTAAATGTTTGAAAGAGATGCTTTAACAGTCATTGAAATTAAACAAAAATGAGATGAATGACTAACACAACAAATAACTTTTTATGTTAAACAGTTTATTATCTAACCAATGTTATAACATAAGATATTACAGTATACAAATCTGCATATCAGTGAAACATTGTCACTTTATATAAGAGACATTCCACACACACATAATAATACAATTTAAAATAATACTTTTTGCATGATAAATCTACATGTAGTAAGTCAGATAGCCCCTATTCGCATTCAATTAACAAAGCATTCAATGTCTTATGGTCCTTATTCGCATTTTGATAAATATTGTAGAAGAAATATATATCAACCATGGTTCGATCATTAATGAGTTGGTCAAATTGTAACATCATTAAATATTAAAACAATACTTTACGTCTGTAGTGATATTCTACAAGAAATAAATAGATTTGTAGAACATTCTATTTTCAATATTTATACAAACTTATCTTATCTAGCTATATGTAGTGTCAAACTAGTTTGTTAAACTATACAAACATAAACTGTACCGTCTTATTTCTAGTGACTCTTACCTTTATTTTATCCGAAAAGAGGAAGCATACTTTCTGAATGTCGGTATAAGCACTGGATCTAGAGCAGACATTAGGAGCTTTTTTCAAATAAACATGGACGTATATCATTATACAGGTAACAATAGAGCAATAAATTTATTTCTAAGTTTTCAATACATATTAAATATGTTAACCTAGCTTGCATAACAATGACATGATATTTTCTTGGAGGGATATCAATCTTGGAAAATGGAACATTGTAACATGTATGTGGTCCTACATGAATCTGTCTGTTTCAGTAAGTGAACTCCATTTCTAACACCAATATCTACGCGATTGAACACATCAACAACCATATAATATTATTTTAAGACACTTATTTAACATCATAAACTAAGGGAATGACAAGAATTATCATTTACATTTAATGAGAATCAGAATGTTACATTTCCTTACTCTTAAGTTTTGTTTGTTTGTTTCATTTTACGCCTTTCCCCAACAGTATTTCAGTCATATAGGCGGGTAGTATCCTAACTATCGTTCCTGGAGAGTTACACCAGTACTAGAAAACCTTCCTCCGTGCTAAACTACCAAAGCATCTCCCGGGGACTGAACCCACGCCAGAGAGGTAACTGGGTTAGAAGTCAACCCTAAGTAAAATCACATTAAAGTAGTAATAAGTTTGCGTTAAAGCAGAATATGTCAACATGTACCTTCTATTTTCTTACAATATCATTTAAAGTAACTTGTACGTTTACTCTATATGCTGATTGCACAATGCATCCATATAAAGTATAAAAAGTCACAATGACTGGACTATTAAAATTATATAAGGGTAAACAAGATTAAAGTAACGTTTTTAAGTTTGATGATATGCTATTCATCACAAAGCTGACAACGTTTTTTTTTTCCTTTGTAAAATGTAGAAGAAAAGCATCTTTAAAATGACAAATCATCATATGGCGTACACATAGGCCTTCTCGTTTCCGACTTATTCTAAAATCATACTGTCCCTTTGTGATAATAGTGAAAACATAAATATGTGTCTATTATAAAATTCATATGGCAGCAAACTTTCACAGTGAAAGCTTTTAAGTGAAGATTTAATGAAGTATGTACGCCTATCCTGTCAGCAGTGTCCAAGACACGTCTTCCGCCGGTAATAGATAATTTGCTCTTGAAACAGCAAGAAACATGAGAAAAGGGACATATGGCGTTAAGACAAAATATCTTTCACTTTTAAAACAGTACCATTGTTTTAACACAAATTGTTTCAGATAAATACTGTTAAACTGTTTTGGAAAAAAAAATGTATTTAATGCGTGTAAAATAAATAATTAGTAGTAAGAGATCTCAAATATTAAACGTGTTGCTGTTTATAGAGTTTCAATGATGTGATACAAAAACAAATGAAATTATATGTAAATTTATATGATTTTGATATTTATACATGTATAAGATTTATAAGAAGTGATTTTAAATAAGAAAAATAAGACAGTGTGTTGACAGTATAATAAGAAAAATATAATGTACGTACATGTATATTTCTTATTTGTTTCGTTCTAGTACAATGAGAGACGAGAATCGCTTTTGTTTACATCAGAATATAAAGTATGTGGTACGTTTTATTTTTCTACAATATCATTTAATTACTATATTTGTATATTGCACAATGCATCCATATAAAGTATGAAATATGTCACGATAACTGGAGTATTTAAAGTATACAAGGAAAAATAAGATTAAAGAAAAGTTTTTAAGTTTGATGATGTTATTTATCACGTAGCTGACATAAACCTTTTTGTTCCTGTATCAAATGTAGAAAACAATCATCTTTAAAATGACGAATCTTCATATGGCGTACACATACGCCTTCTTGTTTCCGACTTATTCTAAAATCATAATGTCCTTTGTTATAATAGAAAAAAAGGTCCATGGTATAATTCATATGGCTGGAAAACTTTCACAGTGAAAGCCTTTAAGTGAAGATTTAATGAAGTATGCGCGTCTATCCTGTCAGCAGTGTCCAAGACACGTCTTCCGGCGATAATAGATAATGTAATCTTGAAACAGCAAGAAACATAAGAAAGGAAAGCGACATGTGGCGTTAAAACAAAATATATATTCACTGTTTAAGCAGTACCGCTGTTTTAACAAAACATACTTCAGACAAATACTTTAAAACTTACTTTGTAAACTAAGAGAATAGTTTTGTGTTTCGAAAAGAAATACAAATACGTTGTAACAAAGCTTGTTTGTGCCCGTTAAAGGGTTGTCCCGTATATACGAGTATGTATAGCATGTATGCATGTATAAATTACTTTATTTTTGTATACCAGTTTATAATTCTAACATAAACTGCATTGTCAAAATAAGAAAATTTGTACATAATTGAAATGATAATAATGAAGAATAGTTTGGGTTTTTTTTCAACATTTATTGAAAATGTTTTACCCTTATTTCACATAACTCTTATCAGAGAATAAAGTGTCCTTTCTGAGTCATGTGTTAAGTTTAAATCTGATATATATGTGTAACCTAAGAAAATTACCTAAAACATTATTCTGAATACAGATATGAAATAATGCTTAGAAAAAAATTATGCAACAAATTTTAATGTATATGTTTAATATATGTACTTATGAAATAAAATTTTAGATAATTATTGTTTGATAAAAAATAAATTAGTGAATAAATATATGACGATAGAAATTGGCATGTCAAAAAAATGAGCATGTTTTGAATTGCTTTACGCTATCGCTCTTTTTCCTACAATATTATTTTGATTGAAATTAAGTCAGGTTTGAAATATTTTCCACATGACATTAGTAGATTGCGCAACTCATCAATGTCAAATTTGTCACGATAATTGAAACATTATGCCCATTGTGACATTATGCCCATCCTAGGGGCATATAGTGAGTGAATGGGTGAAAGTCATAATAAGGTTTCATTTTGCCATGATTCCTTTCAATTTCATAATTAAGTTCGCAAAAACAATGAATAACTAACAGATCTACACAAAATTTCTGTAAATATCCATAAGAATTTACCTATAATGCTTAGTTTATAAAAAGAGTGGGGCAGTCTTTTTATATTTAGGCAGATTTATGATTTTATCCTAAACATTTTCCAATATCAACTATTGGTCAAACACCATTTTGACAGTCAATCTTTTGAAATATAAAGTTAATTCAGCTCAACTTGACCACGAAAATATGAGCATAATGTCACTTTAAGAGTATTTAAGGGAAAACAAGACTAACGTTTACGTTAATAACGTAGAATGATCTGTCTATCATCACTTAGCTAACCTTTTACATTTTTCTTCATTCTTTTGCCAAATGCATAAAATAACCCTTCTTCGAAATGTAGAAATGACAAATGTCCATATGGCATACACAAGCACCTTCTCGCGTCCGACTTATTTTAAAATCATAATGCCCATTGTTCATACTGAGAACAAAACAAATCATGTTGTACATTCATTATATAATTCATATTGCGATTCACATTAACTACGTCTCTAACAGTGAAAGCTTTTAAAAGAAAGTTTAATGATGTATGTTTAGCGGAGTCTAAGACATATGTCTTCCGTCCGTAATAGACAATTTGCTCCTAAAGCAGCAGCCTTTCCGGAAAAGAAATGAGATGGAAATACGGACATGTGGCGTTAAGACAAATTGTCTATCACTGCTTACACTGTAACCTTGTTTGAATAAATCTTTCTGATAGGTAATGTTAAATCACATTACTTTATTAACTAAAAGAAAAAAATATGATTTTAACGAAATATTGATATGGTGTAACAAAATTGTTGTTGTGCTCACAACAGTTACTTTCAGTGTAAAAGTATGCGCTGTATAGTCACTTCATTCAGTGTTGTCATTTCTATGGTGTTTTGTAGTGTTTGATTTCAATACTATCAAGGGATCTTCCATTTATAGAAATGTTATTTTTAATCATCTATGTTGATCCAGGAGTATCATTAACCTTACAAGGTCCAGATACGAATGAAGAACATATCTAAAATTTAATGGTAAATAATTATTGAATATTTTGTTCATTTTTCTGTTTACTTTTCGAAAATGCTTTTATTACTGAAACTTATTATTTGAAACGTTTAAATATAATGCTCCCTATTTTTGGCATCAACCGTTCTTTTTCGTTAGTTTTCAATGTCCGATAGGAGAACGCATCGAGCTATTCCAAGGATCGCTTGATGCTTGAGTTCAACCTCTGTCAAGAACAAGGCATTATTTCCTTGAGCAAGAAACTTTGCACTCATTGCTCAATATTGGTTTGTTTCAGGAACCGATCAAAAAGTATTCCTAAAAACTCTAAAAGTCTCCTACACAACTGAATTAAAATGTTTTTTGTATCAAATTTTACTTATTATCATCAAGTCCATCAAGGCGAGCAACTACCTCCTTTTATTTTTGTAAGTTTTATAACGTTTGTAATATTGAAATATACCTCAACAGTCTTATTCGATACATCTTGTCATTATCATTTAAAACCTTCTCCTCAACAGTAATTAAGAACGGAAGTGAAATGGATACATTGGGTGTAATTAAGTTGGTGTATTAGCTAAGTGACAGTGACGGTGTGACACAGTGAGAATGTGACATTTCCCAGCTTCTTAGTAAAATCGCATTAATGTAATTAGAAGGATGCGTTAAGGTGGAATGTGCAAATATTTTTTCAGAATGACATATTCAACTTAAGAGTTTAAACTTTCCAAGCTGTTTCCTATATTTCGTCGAGCTATTGGCATAACATTTTGTCTCTTCACGAATGATTTCCTGATAAGTATTTGTTTTGATTATAATTGGGTGAATTACAATTCATCCAATAACCATCTAAAGGCCTTTATAAATGTTCGGGTGCGATTCAAGAATGAAAAGAAACGTTCAACGGATGGTGATTTTCAGTAGATTAATAAATTAAATATAGTGTTATTCTGCTTTATTTTATTTTTTCACAATTCATTTTCCAAACCTGATTCAGGGGCGTTGGCAGGTAAGAAAAATGTCATTTCATATATATTTCAAAACGTTACGTTTAAAACACATACTTTATTTAGAAAGTAAAAATAAATAGTTCATATTATCTTATCAATATCATATATCAATTCCTAATTTCTATTTTGACAAAAAATATTGGCAAATCATCGGACCACAAATAATATCACTTATTATATTGATGATAATCGACATTAACTCCCGTAAATATTAACCTACGCACAACCCTTTGATATTGCCGTTGTACAGTGCAATTGTTTTGTGTATTTTGATATTGATGGTTATAAATGTTGTTGTTTTGTAAAAGATTATTTCAAAGTTGTTTATTTTTCCGAGTCAGTCTTCTATAAAATGAAATCATTTATGCCCATCTGTTGGTCAGTCATGCTCGAAATGAATGTTCATTCCGACAACTTTTCACAGGTGCGTTTTTCTACGTGAAGAGAATGTGTTCTTCCAGTTCATATCTCAAACATATCTCAAAATAACTGTTTGTTCAGTGATGTTTGAAACGAACAATTCCATACTTGTTTTAAGATAATAAATTTCATAAAATAAAAAAGTTCATGTTAGTGATCGTGTGTTCTATAATGAATTAAAGTGTACTTTTTTATAAATATTGAAATGAACAAAATATTTGGGCGGGGCGTTCGGGTTTCTGTTGGGGTTTTCTTATTTTTGTTGTTGTTGTTGTTGTTGTTGTTGTTGTTTTGATATGGAAAGGAGCTGGAAAATGACATGTAGTTGTAAAGTTCAAGACGGTGATTTAAAAAGATTGTTTTATCGTAGATATATCAAATAATGCACAAATAAAAGGATTTATCCAACTGATATGTTTTCAATGCGATACTAGCTATGAGGTGAATGGTGATTATACATTGATGATACAATACTGAATTATATTGGACCAGTACACAGCTGTCATACCTAGTTCAAACAATAGTGTCAAAAACAATGTATAATGACCTGTTTATTTCTCACAATCACTTATTGACACAGCAATGGTTTTATATGGATTTTTTTTTGGACTTTGAAAATCGAGGTTATATTGGATACGATTTGCATTTAATATAGATTTCATATCGGACCCTGCGAATTGAAACGAGGCTAAATTGATAAGATTGGATATCCAATAATATTTTCTATTGGCTACAAACACTGGAAGGTTATCGTTTATATTTTGTAAAATGTGAAATAAATATATTTGATTTATCATAATTATACCTACACATATTGTTCTAATTCTACTACATGAATCACGTAGCATACTCGTTACGTGAACACTTTATTCGCATGATGAATGTGGTTAGCAGAAATTAGTACCCATGAGTTACGACGGTGATTTCCGACGGAAAGAAAATTCGTTTTGTATACGCATATGATCTGAAATCTCGTTGCTGACATCAGGGAATTACATATAGAATTTTGGTTTCTGTTCTAAACTACCTATTGTCTTCCCAGACCCAAGCCACAGCAAAATACAACGTACAAAGATATTCTTGACGTTATTGTAATGTCCGAAACCATATAATATGACTAAATGTGATAAATAGAAAGGCTCTCATATGTTGACACTCCATCTTCGCGCTTTGTGAAATATTTCAAAATTAATCCGACATAATGAAATATAGTATACAAGTCATAATTATGAGAGCAAAGGTATAGACATTATTATATGCTTTTCAGTAGACCGTGAAACTACATTTTAATCATTTGATATCCGAACTTTATTTGAATGCGGATTTATCATTAAAAACAATATATGGCAATTTAGAAATAAACAACCTCGTTAGTAATTATACAGTTGAGTTCACACTAAACGTCCCACCGTTGTGCACTTCTAGTGCACTAGCGCTGACCTAGAAGTGCACACCATGTGCACTTCTAGTGCACTAGACCATGCATGTGATCAGACAGGCCAGGGAGGGTGACACTTAAATGGTTTACTGGATCATTGTATAACAAGTGACGGGGCATCCATTGTTTAGCTGTTGTAAGAAAAAAACTTGGGGGATATATGGCCTATTCATAAAAATAAATAAGTATTTTTTTACATAATTGCGGAAAGCAAAAATATTTATGTTTTACTATTATCACGGAATATGTTCCTCCTGTTAATTTGTGTTATAATCAGTTGAGTAAACACAGGCACAAAACTTTCATTTGTAACGGCATATTATACAATCAGCTGTTTTGATTATGATCGCATACAGTATGGTTATCACTTGAGTAATAAGTAGATTAAATATGCAATGAGAAAAAAAAGATAAAAGTGAACTATTTTGCATATAATTTTTTATATGATTTGCCTATTAATCATTTCTTTAATTTATTATTCTCTATCACATCTCTTTGCTAGTGACATTCGTATATATCATCCTTTTGCAAACATGTATATACACAAATAAACACATAACTTAATTAATGATACCTTACCACATACAAAATGGTCGACCATTGTATTCATTCGAAGTGCGTGAAAATTTACGATAACCACACCGTTGTAATGTATTTGCAGGGACTTCCAAATAGAATTTTGAAATATCCTGGTATATTTATGAATTTCGCGTGTATCAGATGCTACTGACGGTTGTGCACGGTCCATTTAATGCATTTAGTAAATTCAAGTGATTTTGACCCGTTCTCGGCTGACAAACATGTAGTAGTCTATGTTTACGTACTGAATCGTTGTGCCACTTTTTTTGTCTACCTGGGGTATTTTAGCACGGATGCGCTCGTTTGCCGATAGATATTTAATGAACGGGAATGGCTAGAGACTTAAATTACATTCGGTCTCATTTGGAAGCTTAATACGAACGTAAAATAGTGATAAAGTTTTTTTTAAATATATGGACAATTGTTTTCACAACGTCCAGAGAAATTAACCCCTTGCTCGTAGACTCGAATCTCCAGTTTCCAGTATATTTTAAGGGGGCCTCATATTTCATTTTACTTTCTTTTTTCTTTTTTTTTTTCTTTTCTAACATTTAAGATGAACACAGAGGTTTTTTATTTGTTTGGGTCGTCAGACCAAACAAATAATGGTAGCGAAATTTCAGAGTCTAATGCTGTTAATTGCAAACGCCGAAAGTAGTCCACTTTTTTTAAGCGGTTACTTCCCTTTATATGTACACTAACGCCGAAAATTCAGGGGAGATCACTGCGTAAAGATGGTCAAAGACAGGCGAATTAATTTTCAAGCAAAATAATTCTCGAATGGTCGAAGATTTCTAATATTGTTTTATTGTATTTTCTGATCGAAAATAAGTAAATACAAAGCGGACATTCAATCTCTGACACAGAAGTTCACAACAAACCTAACAACAAGTAGTTCTCAAAACAGCTTAAAACTAGCGATTTAAAAGAAAGAAATATTTTTATTTTGTTACAAGTATCCAACAAATAACAACACATTCAAAGTTTAAAAATAGCGTTGGCTAATAGAATTGTCAATAAATGCACATTCACAAATTACGCGGATGAATATGATTTTATCAATGAAAATACTATTTTTAGCGATGTCGATTACCGAATACTACACAAACCGAGTAGTGGAATATATAGATTCTACATGTCGGACTGTTTGGGCGAGAAGATTTTCGCTAAATTATTTACTTTTAAACAACAGGTTTATCCTGAACAAAATACCTCGAAATTAATAAGGATTACAAACCCGAAATGCAATGGAAGTTCTAAATCTAGAATGACTTGATGTTATTCAGACATTATTTGTATAACTTCTCCGTGGTGCAGGGGTAACGCGCTCGCTTAAGGAGTGAGAGGTCTGGAGTTCAAATCCAAGTCGAGGAACTTTTTTTTTAAATTCTTTTTTAAATGTCTTTGTTAAGGAAGTAGCCATGATATGCAGGGATAAAGTGTGACTGTCGTAAAAAATGAACATAAATGATTTTTTGATGCATCTCTAGTTATGCAGAATTCAGTATGTATCAAACTCTGGTGCCTTGCAAAATGAATTATAATTCATAAAAATAAACTTATACAGGAAAATGCATACAAATATACAGTACGATTAAGATTGCAAAGATCAGAAAATACCACAGAACTTGCATCCCTTTGACTATTTATAAATATTCATGCTTATAGTATGCTCCAGGATTATTTACATCTGTGTTAAACAACAGTTAAAGTCGTTACAAGCCCTAATTTAGAATAATATGGTTTTCTTCAAGCCGTTCACATATAAATTCATCGTGGCTGAAGGGTTTTCGCGCTCGCCTAGGAAGCGAGAGGTCTGGAGTTCAAATCCCAGTAAAGGCAACTCATTTTTTTTTTCAAATTGTTTAAGTCAAATAAACATTGGATTGAATATCAGTGTTGCAATAAGTCTTATAGCCAATTTACTACAATTAAAACGCTGGAAAGCATTGGTGGCACTATACATATAATCTCACAACCTGCACCTTTCTTACATTCTGAGACCCAAACAAATTCAGCGCCTTCTGTGCTTTGATTTATCAATGTGGTCATATTTTCTTCCCAGGTCCGATACTCGTGCCTGTGGTATAGACACGGACTACATCTAATATCTACATCTTTCTTTTTATCTTTCTAAAATCTTTGACATTTAATGTAACAAACCATAAGCCATCCCGTCTTCCCTACCATACGCATCACCCCAACCCACACCCACCCCGTTTATCTCCGTAAGTATGTTCATTCGGACAAAGAGAAGGAAAATATTTAGCGGTATTCAACCGCAACCGCAATTATCAAGCGTCTGTCAACAACAATAACAACAACAGCAAATACATATTTAACAACGCATGAAGTCTTCAAAGAAACTAGTATTACAGAGGCATGTTTCAGTCAATTTGCCCTCTCCATATCGAACTAAAAAATCCGGAAAAATTAACCGAGAAAGGTAATTATCTGGCACGATCACGAGTAGATCGGACCTGGGAAGAAAATACATTAGAGACTCTAGTATCCTGGTTTAGTCCTATCCGGGAACATAAGTCGTTTCCGTTAGTATCCTGGTTGTACTATCTATCGGAAGTGTAAGCCTTATTAGGCCCACCATCATATAATACAGAAAAAATCTAGGATAAAATAGTTATTTTCTGTAAAAGGTACCATTTTTTGACAAAAATAACAATCATCCAAAAGAAATTTTCACTATACATCAAAAAGATAGTTCTGTTAATAACCTCATATGAGTGGCAGCCATCTTTGTTTTTAAGTACTTAATTCCAGGAATGACTTTTAAGCAATCAATAAAAAGTTAAAAACATATGTAAATGGTCCATTACTATTAATGATACTTAGAGGTGTCATCGATAAGAATATTTGTATCGATATATCGGTAATGAATTATCGGCGATACAGCGATATATCGATTGCCAGGCTAAATTTTAGCTATGTTTCCTAAGGATACTGACAAAGCAGTTATATTAAGACAAATGCAAAAAAGATAAACTATGAAAACTGAACAATTTGTTTCTTTTTTTATCATAGCTATAAATGAAAACTAATGACTAGTAACTATAAAGTTTAAAGCATTTTCCATTTTACTTTAGTTGTTGTTGCTATTACGTAGTAACTGATCATGCTAAATCCTGTCCTTGCTGTTCCAATTAAGCCGGGTTTAATTGGCAAATTATAGTGTTTAGAACTTAAATAATTATTAAAGTTTAACATTTTGTAATCATTATTTTTACAAAGAAACACTGACAAATTTTTCTTGGCATTTTCCATTTTTAAAATCTGAATTGAGGTGTCTTAATATCCACTTAGCAGACGTGCAAGATTACAACAAAATTAGGCAGCATTTGTTAGAGACACTGGGAGGTAACTTTAGCATTGATTTCCGTTTTCATTTTAGAAAAAAAATGTTTCTGGCTCCCAAAACTTTGTATGTCGCTTTTTTCTTGACGTTTAGCGACAGTAAACAGGTTTATCAGTTCTATAAAACCTGTTTGCTGAAGTCTCCTTAGCTAGAAATATATGTGAATTCGATATCCGATATTTCAAAAATGGAATCGATATCGAATCGGATAACAAAGATCGTTGATACACCGATATCGATTGAATCGATGACACCCCTAATGATACTAAAGTTCTATTCAATATTTATCAGTTACCACACGTGCACACAGTAAAATGGTAACAATTTGAAAAGCATTGCACACACACATTCAAAGGAATTTGGAGGTTACGTACCATGGAGGTTACGTACCACTGCATAAATGTACCATTTTTGGAGGTTACGTACCACTATAGAAATATATAATAAAGTGATAATAATAGGGATAAGGTGTGAAACTATATCACGTTTATTGTTCAAATTCGCGCATTAATTGTATTTTGTAATGAGATTAAATATGTATGAATATATAAGAATAAACAACAAACCGCAATTAACGATATTAACAAGTTTTATTTACAACACAAAACTGAAAATAATTAATAACAATAATATAATTACACGCACTAAACTGAAATGAACAGTACAATGAAACAAACCACAGCTAATATATAAAAAAAACATTTTTTTTTTCATTTATAGTATTATTGTTTTATTTATACGCATTTAACTCTCAAATTAACTGAAATAAACAGAATAATCAAAAGCAATAATAATATTTCATATGCATGTTTAATAAACCGGACAAAATTACTTACCTTGAATAAAAAAAAACTAAACAAGCGTTACATATTTTATCAATTTATACATTACATTTAGTTTCATTTACACGTTAACTGAAACTGTGCATAAAAATGAAAATAACAATAATTATGTTTACACGCTCTGAAAATGAAACAACAATACACAATTAACAAGTATTTTTAAAAAATATGTGCCAGCCGTTGCTCGACTTTCCATCATGCCAGCTACAGCACTCGTAGTGCCGTGTAACATTGCTGGAACTTAAAGGTGGTCTACTTCTTATTGAGTTGTCAACAACCTGAAATTAAATATTAATAAGTTTTCTTATTAAGAAAGAAATTATGCATGCATGCTTTCTGTAAAAGTTGATCGCCGCAAAATTTCATTTTAAAAAAATCAGTATTACGTACTAACCGGAGACTTGCAATTATAAATCAGTGTATTCAATCATATGTCAATAGTTTGCAATTTGTTTGTGATTTGTTAGATTACTCATTTCTGAATGTGTGATAATCATACATAGATATAGGTAAAACGTTTGCATTTAAATTAATTGCTCTTATGTGATTTTTAAAAAGTAATATTAAAAGTTATAATTCGGTCTTTTTTTATAATTGTTATGCTCTATATTATTTGTATTTTATATAAATTATATAATTATATATATATTTTTTATCGGTACTCTACAATATACGTGTACATACAGTCACTTTTCAATGAAAACGGAGAAGATATACGAATAAAAATAAACATTTACAAAGTTGATCCTGTTAGTAAACAGATAAAAATTTTATAACGGCTATGGGTTATAAAAAATGATAAAATGTTTAAGTTAGCACCCCTGACTGTCATAGCAGTGTATCATTTATATCCGCTTTGCTGGATTCATTAATCTTAGGAAAAAATGATAACGTGTGTGAGAACAAATCTGTTAATTCGTGAAATTAATACTTTTGGTTTTTATTAAATTAACTTATAATTGGTTACAGAAAAAACATCATTCTTTTGATAACAATGCTAGTTGTTTGAACAAATGTTGTGATAATAATGTAATTTGCTTGATATTTTGTGACATTACGAAAAATAGAAAAAAGATATGACAATTAACAATAACATTATATTTATCATTACTTCGTTGAAGCAGATGCCCAGTACACTGATTAGAGTAAATCGCATTGGGGTTAATGAACTCTGCTGAAAAGGAGAAGAGTTTATAACAATAGACTTGCTGTATAGCTTATTTCATACCGAAAAAAATATTTCTTATTACAATATGTTTGGCACATTTAAATTTAAATTTTGATGATTTAAAATTTATTGATTTTATTGATGAGTTCTAAACTAAAAGATAGAGGAGGATGTAGTAAGCAAGTCTACAAGATATAATAAGCCACGCCCTTTAATATCAAATATCGTTATTGTTACTGTGTGTATGTTTACTCGATGTTTGGGAGTTTATGAGTGTATACTTGGATGCAACACATTTAATAAGGATATCAATGATTTTCTTATAAACGTGTGATTCATTCTCTTAGAGGTGTATAAAACAAACAATTTTCACTTGTTGTGGTATTCACAAATAAACAAATGAAAAACAGAAACAAATATTTTATTCATAAACAATGTAACAAACTGAATTTTCTGTAAATTATATAGAACAGAAAATATGTTTTAATTAATGAAACTTAGAGTAAATAATAGACAAAAAAAATAATGTTGTAAGTAATAAGTCAATATTTCTCTATCATAGCAGTAATAGAATTTCTACTGGCAACCTCACCATATTTTACCCATTTTATATAAATTATATATATGGTACGTATCCTCCAAAATATATAAGTGGTACGTAACCTCCAAAAATGGTACGTATCCTCCTGGTACGTATCCTCCATGGTACGTAACCTCCAGTAATCCATTCAAAATATCATGTTTGGTCAAAATCTTTAGGAATATTACTGGTTTTTACACTTATTACACAGTGATGTGAATAGGGTTATTATAACTTTGAATTTTCTTCAAATAATGCTATATTTTGTATGAAATTAATGTGAAAAACACTTGCATACAAAAGAAATTTTTTATGTAAGTATTGTTTGTAATATCTGGACATTCCCGGTACAAAGTACCTCCCGGTATAAAGTACCACATTTTAAGTTTGTTAATAAATAGCTCTAAATATATTTATATCCTAAGTTGAATTAATTTAACGTTCATGACATACAATAAAGAATAAAAACTTAACATTTAATCATCTTTCATTATGACAATAATTGACACAAATTTATATAGTTTATTAGTTTTCCCTCTATATCAAATACGATCCCGGGCGTCCCGGATCCCGGGATTTTTCCCCCACCGTCTAAATATTATATTCTCATCAGCAAATATATGCAGCAGAGTATTTCAAACAGAACCTGCATCAATTTAAATTGTTTAGATTATACTAATTTATAGATAGAAACACAAATTTATAAAAATTACATCATCTTAATTATAATTATAAAATAAATAAATAGCATAATTTCAAGTGTCATTCTTCTTCATTTTATTTATAGACAGTGAGTTCTGGTATTGGGTATTTATAAATTGTGAGACAAACAGACTATTTATATACTTATTAAGTTTTTGTCTACCCACTGAGCTCGATAGGGATAGGTATGGACTTGTAATCCAAGGGTCTCTGGGTTCAATCCATGGGCAAGGGGAAATTTTTGCTGTGACCATTTTGGACACAGATTGCAATGAACTAGCAGCCGTTGGATTACTGAGCTTCGGTAACACACTAGCTGTTTAAATAATTTTACATATTGTTATTGATCTTTGTAATGTAAAGAAAGTATAGAGCTATAAAAAAATATATATCGTGCTTGAAGTACGTTCAGCGCGGATTTTGCCTTTTCCGGACAATACTGCAGATGATTTTTTGTCTAGACTAATTACCCTGCAATCCAGTGAAAGCAGTTTTGAGAAAGCAAATTCATTTCATACAAATGTATTATAATTGTCAAAAATTATGTCCCCTTTATAATTGTCATAAATTAATGATTGTTAAATGGTAAAGGAGCTCCACTGAGGTTAAAAGGGGTAAAAACAGAAAATTGGAAATTCTTTCAAATATCAAGTGAAGCAGTTAAAATGGTAAAATCTGCACAGGATGAGAGAGACATATATTCCGAAATAAATTGAATATCGATTGTTTGTGTGAGTCTTAGCCCGATTTGAGTGAAAAGTGTTAGAATGCATTTCTCTTTTCAGTCCTTTCGCACAATAAAAGTGATTTAATATTGTAATAAAAAGCAGAGTGAGGTATTTAAATCTGAAAATTTGCACACAATAGTTATTGATTGTACACAAATCAAAAAAAAAAAATTTCCAGTCTTGTCATGTCAAAAAACCTCAGTGGAGTCCCTTTAAGTGAATTGTTCAAATAGAAAAACAATACTTATCCTAAATATATGGTGAATTGTCATACATTAATTTTGTATTATTGTTATAATTTAATTTTCTACAGAATTTATTCCTCGAAGTGGTCATAGAATTGTTGTAGATGAGAAATACGTGTACAGTTGGGGAGGATATAACTATGATCCTGACTTATGGGACTTGGATGATGAAGATCATACATACCCATTGCTCAAAGAGGTTTATTTATTACACTTATTATTAATGATATATGTACACAGTGCATTACAGAGGTGTATATAATAGTTTCCATTCTGATTTTTTGAAAGTTAAAAAAATTATCATTGGAATTATTTTGCTGTATATTAATTGTCAACAGGCAATTTTGCATCAGTTTATAATGTTATGTGGAAACTGTATTTTATATTTTATAACAAATTATGTAACTGGTTTGTATTATTATTTTCAACAGTTGTGGAGGTATCAAATTTGGACTGGAGAGTGGAAGTTGTTGAAGACACATGGAGACATACCAACACAGTTGGCATCCCACCATCGTATGTAAATATTGACCCATAACTTGCTAGAACCAAACTTTTGCCCCCAGTATAGAGTTAGGCCAGCCTGCATTTCCATGCTTTCTGACCAGGCTGTATCCTTTTGGCTGACCAACCTTAAATTTTTATCTCGATATCCACCAAATCATAATGGAAAGTTTCAAAAATGCTAAGAAATTCAGAAGGTTAATGGTTAAGAATTTATAAAGTATTATTATTTTGCAGTATAATTGGCTTGAAATCATTGTGCTGCAGTTTGTTGATTAAAAAAAAATTTTATGTTTATAATATTTTTTTTATAAAACATATTTAGTATCTAGTTTATGATTCAAAGGTTTATTTTAGCTCTTAAATTTGAAGGAGTTGTAAGGACATTTGAGCAACGTCATGACAAACCAACATAATGTGTTTGCGACCAGCATGGATCCAGACCAGCCTGCCCTTCCGCGCAGTCTGATCAGGATCCGTGCCGTTTGCTTACAGACCCTATAACAAGTAAAGAAACTGATAGCGAACAGCATGGATCCTGATCAGACTGCGCGTATGCGCAGGCTGGTCTGGATCCATGCTGGTCGAAAACCGATTATGTTGGTTTTTGTCTTGACGCGGCTCAAATTTTTATTTCTAAACCCATTAGACTGCTGATGGCATTGATTCTAACCACACTATTAGTTGCAACATTTTTTCGAATTTTTCTAATGTATGGTTTTGTCCAGATTGAAAGGATGGGACAAGTTTATAATGACATTTAGGTTAGGGTTAAACCGAAAGTAGGGGGGTATCCGAATTGAAACAAATGATATTTTCTTCCTGTTTTCAGTTGTAAAAGTCAAGAACCATTTGCTACAGTTTGGTGGAACAGGCGTTCCATTCGGGAGTGCCAATACAAACTGTTTATATGACCTTGACCTTGACACATTAGAATGGAAAGTGCTTTTAAAACCAAAAAGTCCAGCAAATGATAATGATGATGATGATGAAGATGGCGATGAAGAAGAAGACAACGGTGTTCCAAGACCTAAATATGGACATGTATGATGAGTTGTATACCTCTCTTATTTTTTTGCTTTGGATTATACTGTATCATAAAATTAACTTGTTTTATATATGTACTTGAAACTAAATTTCTTGGCATTTCACTTTCTCTGCAGCAAAATAAATAATAAATGTAAGACTATGACAGTCAACATTGTGTAGAATTGTTTGACAACTATTGTTTTTAAATGTCAGTTCTGAATATCATGCTTAAGTGTGTACCAGTAAGCTGTTGATGATGCTTATAGGAAACTGATCTGCTAGCCAATGAAATGTCAGTATTCTTACTTGGAATAAATTTTAATATACAGGGGTACCTCGACCCCTTACTGCACCAGTTATATGGGAAAATTACAACATGAACTTGATAATGTTGATGTTATGTGATATTTTTCTTTAAAACAGGACTGGGTGCTTGATAAAATAGCTGGTTTAAAGGGTTTGCGGGTATGCTGAATCAGTAGATTGTGAAATTGAAAATGTGACTTCCTGCATTTTGTGTCATTTTTACATTTTTAGACCATTTCTTTCTCTTATGCTTGAGAAAATGTATGTTCATTACCTAAATCGTTTCTTTTTTGTAATAGTTAGTAGAACCAACTGTTCTGTTGTGTCTCAAACAACATACCGGTACAGGTTTTTCAAGTCTTCCCCATCAAATATGACTTAAAACCTAACCAAACAAAAAATTTTATTCGTAAGAAAATTTTTTAGTTTGCAAAGTAAACTTTTACATGTAGTTCCATTAAATCTAATCTTATTTACATTTTAGTCACTGACACAGGTGGACAATTGTTTATATGTTATTGGCGGGACGTGTGGATATGTATATGATAGCAACATACACAAACTTGATCTGAATTTACTAACATGGGAGGAGATACCAGTAAATTCAAAGTATATTCCACAACCAAGGTACTTGGTATATTGGTCTTGTTTTTTGAGAAGCAAAACCCTTAACCCCCTGAAACTTTATATTGGAATTGCCCAGCTTTGAATTTTTAGGATTTATTCAAAATTTTATGATTTTCAATATCTATATACAAAAATTGACCTATTGACATATGGTCAGTCTGCATGATTTTGAAGGCTGGTAGCAAAGGTCAAAGGTTAATCACTCTTGGACCGAAAAGGTTCAGTGATCATATATTTTCATACACCCGAAGACCTCAGGGATGTATTAATTAACTATTAAACTATTATGATATGGCTTGGTCTGTCCATTCAAAATTGATAATGGACAGTTTCAAAAATGGAAGCTTGACAAGTCTATTTAAGAAATTCAGCAGGATAAGGGTTAAAATTTTATAATTGTATTCTTAACAGAAAAAAGTCATGTGAGTATTTGTTGGTGGGGAGTATTTTGTTGGTGTATTTGAAGTGTATTATAGGTATTCTTAGGGGTGTATTATAGGTATTTGAATGGGATGTATTATAGGTATTTGAACAGGGTTTATTATAGGTATTTCATGTATTTGAATGGGGTGTATTATAGGTTATTGAACTGGGTGTATTATAGGTATTTGAATGGGGTGTATTGTAGGTATTTGAACTGGGTGTATTATAGGTATTTGAATGGGGTGTATTGTAGGTATTTGAACTGGGTGTATTATAGGTATTTGAATGGGGTGTATTATAGGTATTTGAAGGGGGTGTATTATAGGTATTTGAATGGGGTGTATTGTAGGTATTTGAACAGGGTGTATTGTAGGTATTTGAACAGGGTTTATTATAGGTATTTGAATGGGGATATTCAGCAAGTATGACATTGATTAAAGGATGTAAGTTTTTTAGGACAATAAATGAAATAAGACTAATGTCTGTCACTAGAATATTTATTACATTTGGTAAATAAGCCGTCAGTAGATGAAATTTACTTTTTTGTAGATTTAAGTTTTAAAGCGGCATGCCTCCACATGAAGTATAAAAATGTTCTAAGATTTTTAAAGAAGTAAAAAGATAATAATGAATAATTCACATATTATGTGCAATAAATGACTGATTTTGCAATATTTATTATCATATTTCTACTGTGTGACAAATCATGAATGTATATGTATAATGCTATTTTTGCATATTTTGACCTCTTCTTGGTAATTGACATGAATTGTAAGGGCTGTTTACTTTCTTTGTTTGCTTCACAATATTTAATTTTTAAATACATTTTTAAAATTTTCATGAAAATAAATATTTCTCTGGAGACATGCTGCTTTAACCTTGATACTGTAAATGGTAAATAAATGTAGAAGGATTTAGTCAATGACATTCATCAAAACTTGGATATTGGTCAGCAATTCACATGTAATATAATGTCTTTGTAAAGATCATACTGAAAACATAAATGTGGTCCAATACAGACTTATAATTACAAAATGTATATAAGAAAAACACTGCTATACCCTTCTGAAAGTAAAAATTGCATCATGCCATGAAATGTGTTTCGTACTTAAAATTTATCGAAAGGTTATGTACCAAATAAATAAAAAAAAAATCATCAATTTTATGTATGAGATTTGAAATTTTGATTTTTGTTAAATATTACTTGGATGTGTAAAAAAAATATGTTGTATTACTTTCCAGATATCGACATGAAGTTATTTATTATAAAGGGAAGTTACTCATGTTTGGTGGTGGGGCAGGTGTCAATTATTCTGCATTTAATCTTGATAAGGTCAGTATGTCCAATGTTGCTATAAATATAAAACCCTTCAAGATTTCTACCGGTGTGTAATAAATGAGCCGCGTCACGACAAAACCAACAAAATGGGTTTGCGACCAGCATGGATCCAGACCAGCCTGCGCATCCGCGCAGTCTGATTAAGATCCATGCTGTTCGCTTACAAACTCTATAACAAGTAGAGAAACTGATAGCAAACAGCATGGATCCTGATCAGACTGCGCGGATGTGCAGGCTGGTCTGGATCCATACTGGTCGCAAACCCATTATGTTGGTTCTGTCATGACGCGGCTCAAATATGTTTTTTGTAAACTAATGAAACTTAAACCACTTATAGTGTCTTTATTCCCTTGTCTTATTGGCAAGACTTACGCTGCTGGCCACCAGGGTAACCATTTGCGATAACTTGATAGAATTTCTAAAACATTTTCCATTTTGTCCACAAAAACTAGCCATTATTTTATAACATATATGTATAAATATTCACATGTTTAGTGGCATTTGTGTTGTATTCTTGGAAAACACAAAATCATTACTTATATGTTCCTCTACTATATAATGTGATCTTTACTGCTGTGTGTGAACTCTTTATTGTTTAAGTGTAAACTCTTTATTATTAAAGAAATTTGAACAGACACTATATGATGTAGACTTTCACAAAGAGACGAGAAATTTTCCAAACACCAAGTCAGCGGAAAACTTGATTTGATTGGGGGTTTTCTTCTTGAAGATTAAAACCATGTTATTATATTTTGTTTGTTTTTGAGTTGTTTTCCAGTGATTAAATGTAAAATTTATTATTTCCTTAGATTGATGTTTTTGACCTGGATAAACAAACTTGGGAAAAAGTCATGACGTTTCCAAGTGAACAAAAATTAGATCAGGGAGATTCGAAAAAAGGTATTTCTGTTCTTTAATAATCTTTTGTTTGGGAATGTTTCACTCAATTTTCTTAGAATTTTGATTCATGTTGATTGAATAACAGGTACACTTTTTGTTAAAATTCTGTTCATACATTACCAAAACGTTGTGGATAATTGATTGTATAGCTTTTTAGCTCACCTGTCACTTTGTGACAGGGTGAGCTTTTGTGATCGCTTTTCGTCCGGCGTCCTTCGTCCGTAAACTTTTACTTTAAATGACATCTCCTCATAAACCACTTAGCCAATTTCATCCAAACTTCACAGGAATGTTCCTTTGGTGGTCACCTTTAAAAACTGTTCAAAGAATTTAATTCCATGCAGAACTCTGGTTGCCATGGCAACCGAAAGAAAAAACTTTAAATATCTTCTTTTAAAAAACCCAAAGAGCTAGAGCTTAGAAATTTGGCATGAAACATCTTCTAGTGAGTGTCTACCAAGTTTGTTCAAATAAAAGCCCTGGGGTCAAAATTTGCCCCGCCCCAGGGGGTCATTGATTTTCCCTATATGCATATAGTAAAAACTTAAAAAATCTTCTTTTAAAGAACCCAAAGAGCTAGAGCTAAGATATTTAGCATGAAACATGTTTTAATGGGTGTCTACAAAGTTTGTTCAAATAAAAGCCCTGGGGTCAAAATTGGCCCCGCCCCAGTGGGGTCATTAATTTTCCCTAGATGAATATAGTAAAAACTTAAAAATCTTCTTTTAAAGAACCTAAAGAGCTAGAGCTAAGATATTTAGCATGAAACATGTTCTAATGGATGTCTATCAAGTTTGTTCAAATAAGAGCCCTGGGGTCAAAATTGGCCCCGCCCCGGGGGACATTGATTTTCCTTATATGTGTATAGCAAAAACTTAAAAATCTTTTTCGAAAAAACCCGAATAGCTAGAGTGTAGATATTAAGCATGAAACATCTTCTAGTAAGTGTTTACAAAGATTGTTCAAATAAAAGCCCTGGGGTCAAAACTGGCCCTGCCCTAGGGGTGTCATTGTTTTTGAATATATGTGTAAAGAAAAAACTATAAAAATCTTCTTTTAAAAAACCCAACAAGCTAGACCTTAGATGTTTAGCATGAAACATCTTCTGATGGGTGTCTACCAAGTTTGTTCAAATAAAAGCCCTGGGGTTTAAACCAGCCCCACTCCGGGGGCCTATATACAGGTGAGCGACTTCAGGGCCATCATGGCCCTCTTGTTAGATGTATTTGGTATATGTATCCAGTTACGGCTTTACACCCATTAAAGGCTTCATTTGGGTCCCCATAGCGAAGTTGTTAATGTGCTGACCTTCACTTTTCCAAAACTATGCTAGATTCAAGTCCTCCATTTACTATACATTCTGTTGTGTAGGGAAGCTTATCCAGTTACCTTACAGAAGTTCTGTGGTTCTATTCATGTACCTGTTGCTGCCTTAAGTAATGTATGACAGGACTTCAGAGGTCTTCCCTTACCAGTAAAGCTTGGAAGTTACTGTAAAACCTCATTAACCTTAACAATTATGATGAGACTTAAAACCCAGCAAAAAGGCTGCATAGAAAGTGCACAAATGTTCAAGGAACCTAAATATGTCCTTGATATTAACCTGCTATTTTTTTTAGAGCCTTTAAGTATGTTTTCTTCATCAATGGCTGTTAAAAAAATCAACCGTCTTGATCAAGACAGTCTTGAATGATATAGACCTGTTTTCTGTTGATATTATTAGAAAATAATTCTGTTAATATTATTAGAAAATAACCATTTTTATCATATTTTTATGTTACAGTTTTCCCAGGCTGTAGAAGATGTCACAGTTGTGTGAGATTTAAAGATGGTAAGGAATTATAAAAATTTTAATAAATAAAAATGATTCGATGTTTAACGCTTGAAATTTCTTAAATTATCATTCTGTAAATTTAGTTTAAATACTTTTATTTTAGCTGGATTGCCATTAAATCTTGAAGCATATTTGAACCCCTCTTGAGCTGCTACCTGAAACTAACCAGTACTGTCCGTGAGATTATAAAAATTATTTCTGAATTCTGTGTCAAATCTCAGGATTTTCACTGGTCAGTGTACATTCTAAGCTGGTTTCTGACCCATCATATACCCCGAGTTCGAGTTGAAAAAAAAAAATCTAAAAGTCATACTGCTGAGTTTAGTTACCTTAAAAGTGTTTCAGCATATATTCAGTACATATATCATTAGTTTAAATACAGAATTTTTTGGTTTGATTTTATTTAATTGTAAGCAGATAGTGGGGATGTCTGTGGCTTAGTTGTTCAAAACACTTGCCCCCATGAACTTTGGGTTAAAATCCTGGCAAGGACTATGGATTCTTTCATGTGAGGAAGCTATCCAGCTAGCTAACGAAACGTCAGTGGTTCTACCCAGGTGGGGGTTTGTGCCTGAAATAATGCATGGAGGGGCACCCGAAGTCTTCCTCCACCATTAACTTTAAATAATTAAATCATATCTACTTTGTATGAAGTCAAAACATGTTAATTTTGTATTTACAAAGATACTGTGTAGCAATTAACATTATTTTCTAATATCAAATTTGAGCATAGTGTACCTAAAATTCTAATCTATTCTATTTGAGCAGATGTGTATGTATCAAGCGGGCTTTCACCAGATGGTATTTTAGCAGATATGTGGAGATTTCATCTTCCTTCATATCAGTGGACGGCTTTAAAATTGCCTTTACCTAAACCTGTCTATTTTCATTCTGCTGCAGTTACAGACGTAAGCTGTAAATTTTTACTTAACATTTTTATCATCTGCAGGGCCGGAAAAATCTGTTTTGATTAATTTTCCGTTTTTATCTGAAGCATTTCTTAACTTGTCCATATGATATTTATATAGAACCGGTATTTTCTTGAAAATTTCCACTTGTCTGTATAGGCTATGGGACAACCTGGACAATTGATTTTACCACCCTTGTCATCTTTGCATGTATTGATATACAAGGCATATTGTTTAAGTCTCATCATTCTGTTTTATCTTTACTTTGACATGGACCAGTCAACAATGTTATTTTTTATGCTTCCTAAAATATTTTCACGAAAGTCAAAAATGCATTTTATTTTTAAGTTAGTCTGCTCTTTTAGCATTGAGTTTTCACAAAGTAGTACCTGAAAGCATCAAACTAAATAAAGATTGGGAAGTGTAAAGGGCATGATAGAAGATAGATAAAAGGGTAGATAATATTTAGCTCCCAATGAGCACAATTTAATTTTGGGTTAAAATCATGAGTCTACTAAAAACATGCGTGCAAAAGCTAAAAATAAGAAATATAATCAAATCACATCTAATTAACATAACAATAGGGTGAATTTGAATGATAGAACCTACCCTTATCTTATATTGTAAATTCTGTTGTGTTTCAGGATGGGTGTATGTTTATATTTGGAGGAGTGACCAGAATCGATGATCAGAGAACTAACGCCTTACAGATCATGTGGGTTCAGATACCACCACTGAAACTTTTGGCCTTTAACACTGTGGTGAAAAGTTTAAATCTTGAAATATGTAAACAGAACTACCAGACTTTAATAGCTCTCGGAATACCAAGACACTGTCTGGATTTAATATTGTGATGATAGTTGATAGGGTACACACAAACAAACAAAATTTCCCTAATTTTATATATATAAAAAAAAAAGTCCCAAGTGTAACTATGCAGTATGGGGTTGATACTCAAGCCAATAATTAACAAGTGTTTTTGTGAATTGTAGGGAGCCTGTTTAAAAGATTCTTCTTGCATAATTATATTATTGAATAAGAACATGACTTGAAACCATGTTTTCAGCTGTTCTAGATTAGCTTTTAGCAGTTCAGCTTGGTTGACAATCAGTTGGCTCCATATATACAATTACTTCCATGGACAGCTCCCTTATTGTTTTGATATTTTGATCATTTGTTGCTAATTTATGGCTGTGTTTGTTAGAGATTTTTTTCCCTCATTTATGTAAGTGATATTGGCAGAAAACCGGATTTGTTAAGATTTTATGTCAGTTGATATAATGTCTGAATTAATTACATAAAATGATTTTTATTTATAAAGGTTTATTTGTAAATATTTGGGTTATAACCTCTTATCTAAAGGTTATAAATATTTCTGTATTAAAATGAAATATGTAGTTATGAATATACATTGAAGTACATATGCTCGGCAAGGGTAAACAAAACACATGTACACAAAATGTGGAATTCACAAGTCAATGTAAATGTTAATGAATTGTTAGCTCACCAGAGCCGAAGGCTCAGGGTGAGCTATTAGTATCAAAGGGGGATGCTCCGGCGTCCGGCGTCAACAATCATCTTCTTCTATGAAACTACTAAGCAGATTTACTTCAAACTTGGTCTGTAGCATCCTTGTGACAGTCACACTTGAATTTGCTCATGTCATTCCAATTGGCCCCTTTTAGGGGTCAGCAGAGCTAAAAATAGAAAAACCTTTAAACATCTTCTACAGAACTAATTGATGGATGATCACCAAACTTTGTCTGTAGCATTCTTGGGTAGTCTTTTATCAAGTTTGCTCATAATAATTTGATTGGCCCCTTTTAGGGGTCTCTAGGGCTAAAAATAGAAAAAACCTTTAAACATCTTCTTCTACAGATCTAAAGGATGGATGATCACCAAACTTTGTCGGTAGCATTCTTGGGTAGTCTTTTATCAAGTAGGCCCTTATGAATTTGATTGGCCTAAAAATACTAAAAAACTAAAGCTAAAAATAGAAGAACCTTTAAATGTCTATTGCTACAGAACTAATTGATGGATGATCACCAAACTTTGTCTGTAGCATTCTTGGGTAGTCTTTTATCAAGTTTGCTAATATTATTTTGATTGGCCCCTTTTAGGGGTCTCTAGGGCTAAAAATAGAAAAACCTTTAGAGATCTTCTCCTGCAGAACTAATTGATGGATGATCATCAAACTTTGTCTGTAGCATTCTTGGGTAGTCTTTTATCAAGTTTGCTCATATAATTTGATTGGCCCTTTTTAGGGGCGCGCTAAAGCTAAAAATAGAAATACTTTAAATGTCTATTTCTAACAGAACTAATGGGATGGATGATCACCAAACCTTGTCTGTAGCATTCTTTGGTAGTCTTTTATCAAGTTTGCTCATATTAATTTGATTGGCCCCTTTTAGGGGCCGCTAAAATTAAATTTAGATATACGTTTAAACGTCTATTGCTACAGAACTAATTGATGGATGATCATCAAACTTTGTCTGTAGCATTCTTGGGGAGTCTTTTATCAAGTTTGCTAATATTATTTTGATTGGCCCCTTTTAGGGGTCTCTAGGGCTAAAAATACAAAAACCTTTAAACATTTTCTCCTTCAGAACTAATTGATGGACGATCACCAAACTTTGTCAGTAGCATTCTCGAGTAGCGTTTTATCAAGTTTGCTAATATTATTTTGATTGGCCCCTTTTAGGGGCCGCAAAAGCTAAATATAGAAATACCTAAATATGTCTATTTCTACACAACTAATCGATGGATGCACACCAAACTTTGTCTGTAGCATTCTTGGGTAGTCTTTTATCAAGTTTGCTCATATTAATTTGATTGGCCCCTTTTAGGGGTCTCAATAGCTAAAAATAGAAAAACCTTTAGAGATCTTCTTCTACAGAACTAATTGATGGATGATCACCAAACTTTGTCTGTAGCATTCTTGGGTAGTCTTTTATCAAGTTTGCTCATATGAATTTGATTGGCCCTTTTTAGGGGCCGCTAAAGCTAAAAATAGAAATACCTTTAAATGTCTATTTCTACAGAACTAATGAATGGATGATCACCAAACCTTGTCTGTAGCATTCTTGGGTAGTCTTTTATCAAGTTTGCTCATATGAATTTGATTGGCCCTTTTTAGGGGCCGCTAAAGCTAAAAATAGAAATACCTTTAAATGTCTATTTCTACAGAACTAATTGATGGATGATCACCAAACCTTGTCTGTAGCATTGTTGGGTAGTCTTTTATCAAGTTTGCTTATATTAATTTGATTAGCCCCTTTTAGGGCCACTAAAGCTAAAAATAGAAAAAACCTTTGAACATCATTTCCTACTGAAATATTAAAATTGATAGATGATCACCAAACTTTGTAACATTCTTAGGTAGTCTTTTATCAAGTTTGCTCATATTTAATTTGATTAAAGCCCCCAGATTCATGCATTTCTTCAAATATTGTTTAAAACATATTCTAATCTCCCAAAATTTAAAATTTTAAATATTCATACATTCCCAACACTGAAAAGCATTTTTTTGGGTGACGACTCCAGGGGCCAAATCAATGGCCCTCTTGTTTATTTTGTAGCTAACAGGCGACTGGTTTAAAAGCTCAACTGTTCAGAAAATAAGGGAAAATCTATTGTTTCCACCTAGGGTTGTCATTGGGCAATGCTCACCCCAAGTGTTGGGTTCTCTGTCACAAATTTCGTTTAAGTTTTGCCCAAGCAAGTTGGTATCCCAAAAGTACGAAAGGAAAATGGGTTTAAAAAATTTCACACACTAAATTATTTTGAAAGTCACGTTCAAAGGCCCTGTTTTACTACCAAAAACTCTGGAAATAGTTGAGCACAACTTTGTCTTACTGACACCTCTTATGTTGTGTTTTAACCATTAAAAACTAAGATTATGACTTTTTATACATTAAAGCAACAGCCTCCAGATGCAGTCAAAATATTTTTTGAAAATTTAGTAAAAGTTTAAAAAGTGAGTAAACAAAGTAGACTAGGTAGGCCCCTAAAATGTGTCAATATCTTCGTGATAGCCTTTACCCTTAATGGTTTAAAATACTACGATATAGAGAGTAATATCAGCCCTATTTTGCTCTTAACATAAATCCTTACTATTTAAACAATTCTTCAACCAAGTAAATATTTTTCTCGTTAGATTTTTTTTGTTCACCGATCTGGTGATACCAATTTGCTGTTAGCATTTCTTTGCATAGTAATTGCAGATTTTTATGCCCCCACCATAAATGTGGGGGGGCCTATAGTGTTAACCTTGTTTTGTAATTTATATAAGATTTGAAGGGGCATTGGAGGTCTTTTCCACAAACAAAAAGAGGTTGTATGACCTTTACATTGTTGGTGTGAGTTAAGATTATAGCATGTAAATGATTGTTTGGTTCTTAGGGGATTTAAACACATTTTTGGTCATCGTTGGTTGGTTTATCTAACCCACTTTACTGAATAACTAACCCTTAATCACCAAATTTTATGCAAATGAGCGATTACTAATTCCTGAATTAGTAATGAGAGACATATAGCTATCAGTCTCGAGTGTCCGAAATATTTTTTTCAACTCGTCCAAGGATTGAACCAGCAACTGACAAATTAATTTCAATGTTCTACATAGGCCGACATATCTTACCACGGAAATACTAATACTAACAATTACATTAATTATTGAGGTACTGCTCCACAAAATAATCTATGTTAAGAATGTTTATTCCAACTTGCCATCATACTTCTTTGTTTTGTATAAAAGAGAACTTTTGAAAAGGCTATCTTCATATTCCATCTATTTTGCTAATCATGCTTTTGTTGTTGTTGTTTTTTGTGTGTGTGGGTGGGTGCGGGGGGGGGGGGGGGAGGGGACAAAATGGATCTCTGAAAAATGTTAATGTTAATAATAATCAAGCTACATGATTGATTTGTTGTATGGGATATTTGTAAAATAAAATTAAATGTTCTGCATAGGTAATAAAAGCAAAAGTAATTTGGGTGCGCTTTATATGATAACATAAATGTGGTTGGAAACGTGCTTTTACGTTTTATAAGTCTCCACTGTGATACATATTTGTTATAATAGAATGTGCAATAAAAGTATTAAGCACAACAGAAAAATATTTATTATTTACTCCAAATTTCAATTTATAATTATATAAAACGTCACAAGACAATGCTATATGAAATAAAAATCTAAGAATTTATTTAACTTGCAGTTTAGAGGGCAAAAAATCTAAATTTCATTTGAGTGAGTGACCTTACTAAAATATGCAACAGACTGACTTCAAAGTTCAAATAAGGAAATTTCAAGGCACTTTACAGTAATACACTCAGGTGAGCAAAAAGATAACAAAATAACCATTGATAATGTTTTTACATTTTAATCAAGTTTGAGGTATAGATGCTTTTACAATTTTGATATCATCTACAGGTTTATCTGTACTGTCTGTCTCAACTAGTCCAACTCTCTGAACACAGGTCATACCACTGCTCACACGCCCAAATATTGTATGTTTTCCATCCAACCATTGTGTAGGGGCTAGAGTAATAAAAAACTGACTGCCATTTGTACCTGGCCCACTATTAGCCATTGATAAAATCCCTGCACCTGTAGTATACAGAAAAGTGTTACATTATCAATTACTATCGGACTAGGTCATTCATTTCTTTCAATACCTTAAAGCAGCAAGTCTTTAAATAAATACAAGTACTATTTCACAAAAATAAAAAAAAAATGTAAAAATTTGTTTAAAAAATTGTCAGATGTATGTATTCACACTGTAATTCAGACAAATACTAGAAATGTGTCCATAGGACACGGATGCCCCCACACGCCACTGTTCTGTCAATCTTATGACTCTAGGTCAAATATTTTTTGGACTACATGTGCCACAAGTTGAAAACTAAAAATCAACAAAAAATCATAATTCTGTTAAATTTGGTCGCAGCATAAATTCCTTCCTTTACTACCATCTACACATTAAGGTTGTTAATCCCTGGAAGTTTAAGCAAAATCTGCCATCCCGTTTAAGAGGAGTTGCGTTCACAAAATTTCTACATAGTATATAATGAAAAAATCAACAAAGGGCCATAATTCTGTTAAATTTGGTCGCAGCATAAATTCCTTCCTTTACTACCATCTACACATTAAGGTTGTTCATCCCTGAAAGTTTAAGCAAAATCTGCCATCAGGTTTAAGAGGAGTTGCATTCACAAAATTTCTACATAGTATATAGTGAAAAAATCAACAAAGGGCCATAATTCTGTAAAATTTGGTCGCAGCAAAAATTCCTTCCTTTACTACCATCTACACCTTAAGGTTGTTCATCCCTGTAAGTTTAAGCAAAATCTGCCATCCGGTTTAAGAGGAGTTGCGTTCACAAAATTTCTACATAGTATCTAGTGAAAAAATCAACAAAGGGCCATAATTCTGTTAAATTTGGTCGCAGCGAAAATTCCTTCCTTTACTACCATCTACACATTAAGGTTGTTCATCCCTGTAAGTTTAAGCAAAATCTGCCATCCGTTTTAAGAGGAGTTGCGTTCACAAGATTTCGGGACTGACGGACGGACGGACAAGTGCAAGGCTATATGCTCCCACATTGTGGGGGCATAATAAGAAACTAACTATCCCCATTTATTATCTATTATAAATGAATCAATGTATACAGAAATAACTTATTAACTTGTATTCCGTAAGGGACAACATAGAAATGTGGCAATAAAAGCTATATTTTCATCACATTTTACAGAAAGTATCCATTTCTTAATATGTTGGTATATTTATTCAGTTCAATTTTCCTTATATTCATTCACTCATCCCAAGACACTGCTTACATTTTATATTAGAGTACTAATTTCAATTTTATTTTCTGTACCCACATTTCATTTCTTGGAGGAAAAGTAAGCCGATGTTTACATAATTTATATACTGTGTATACAAATGTATATTCCCACAACAAACACACCAAAAAAAATCTGAATTACTTGCTGTAAAAGTTTTTACAAGTACAAATTACCAGTATGCTTAAGATCCCCATGGATTTCGTCGTCAAATTCTTTTCCATATATACTGGCACCACCTCGTCCTAAAAGTAATCAAAAAACATATATTGGAAAACATATATCAGAAAAAAAATATCAGAAAATAGAACAGAACTTTAGGAATACACTAGCTTTAGATTTTTTCTAAACTAATGTCGTCTGAAAATATTTTTTTATAAATTAATAAGTCTTCTGAAATTCATAAAATGTTTTGCAGAAATTTGCTATTTCAAATCTTTAGATCAGCTATTATAAGTTAATATGAAATGAGAGTTCCCCATGTTGTGTCTGTGCACTATATGTTCTAAGTTTGTACTATAAGATGTAAAACATTAAAATGTGAGCAGACTTAAGTATCTTTAAAAAAAGATACTTTGCCGAGGTAAATCTGCTCTTACTTGCAAACATCATTTCAGATTTCTGTATTTATGAAGAAATGTTAGCAGTTATACACTGATTAATGTACATAATTACAAACCTGTTCCTGTTGGATCGCCTCCTTGAATCATAAAATCTTTAATAATTCTGTGAAACTTTACACCATTGTAGTAACCACGTCGAGCAAGTTCAGCAAAGTTTCTACAAGTGTTTGGAGCATGTTTCCAGTACAACTCAACCACAACAGTTCCCATTCTAAAATAAATAATGTTAATAACAAAATCTTACATTTTAAATATAATCTGTACATATATATCAATATTTTATCTATGTTTGTTTGGTTTATACAAAATTTATTTTAGTTTGATTGTTTAGAAAGCTATTCGCTTGCAGACACACTTTCGAATCTGTTTCTGGAACCAACCAGTACTGAGCAATGAGTGTAAAGTTTTTTGCCCAAGGAAGTGACGACTTGCCCCTGATGGGGTTTTGAACCCATGCGGCTAGCGATCATTAGATTACTAGTCTGATGCGTTAACCACTCGGCCATGCCGACACTTACTATGTTTGTTTGATTGGAGATGACGCTATCAAGCCTCATTTCGGCGGAACATGTACACTTACTTGTCACAGGTGAACTTCGCTCACTATATGGTAATCAAAAAAAGTAACAAAATAATGCAAAATGTAAAAAACAAGAACCGGTTGAACCGGGTGATGCTCCCCGAGAAGGTTCTGGACACAGGAAAGTATAAAAAAAGTGAACAAAGGGCAACATTTCCAAAATTAGGCAAAGCAGAGTTATGGTTTTTTTGCACTGCACTTCTATTCAATGAGATCTACCTATCTATAAAGTTTCCTGATGATATCAAAGTTATGTCCCGGGTAAAAGTCAAAGTGTAAAAATGAACAAAGAGCAATAACTCCAAAATTAGACCAGGCTTTGTTTAGGTTCTAAAGCATTGCAATTCTATCCAATTATATCTGGCTACCTACAAAGTTTCATGTTGATATCTCTAATAGTTTTAAAGTATTGTCCAGGACAAAAGTCAAAAAGTAAAAATAAACAAAGGGCAATTACTTCAAAATAAGGCAAGGCAGAGTAATGATTCTTAAGCACTGCACTTCCACCCAATGAGACCTATCTATCTACAAAGTTTCATGTTGATATCTCTTATAATTTTAGAGTAATGTCCCAGACAAAGTTCAAAGTGTCAAAATGAACAAAGGGCAATAACTCCAAAAGTAGGCAAGGCAGAGTTACGGTTTTGTGCACTGCACACCTACTCAATGAGATCTATCTACCTACAAAGTTTCATGTTGATAACTCTTATACTTTTAGAGTTATGTCCCGGACAAAGTTCAAAGTGTAAAATAAACAAAGGGGGATAATTCAAAAATAAGGCAAGGCAGAGTTATGGTTCTTGTGCACTGCACACCTACTCAATGAGATCTATCTACCTACAAAGTTTCATGTTGATACCTCTTATACTTTTAGAGTTATGTCCCGGACAAATTTCAAAGTGTAAAATAAACAAAGGGGGATAATTCAAAAATTAGGCAAGGCAGAGTTACGGTTTTTGTGCACTGCACACCTACTCAATGAGATCTATCTACCTACAAAGTTTCATGTTAATACCTCTTATACTTTTAGAGTTAAATCCCGGACAAAGTTCAAAGTGTAAAATAAACAAAGGGGGATAATTCAAAAATAAGACAAGGCAGAGTTACGGTTCTTGTGCACTGCACACCTACTCAATGAGATCTATCTACCTACAAAGTTTCATGTTGATACCTCTTATACTTTTAGAGTTATGTCCCGGACAAATTTCAAAGTGTAAAAAAAACAAAGGGGGGGTAATTCAAAAATTAGGCAAGGCAGAGTTACGGTTCTTGTGCACTGCACACCTACTCAATGAGATCTATCTACCTACAAAGTTTCATGTTGATACCTCTTATACTTTTAGAGTTATGTCCCGGACAAATTTCAAAGTGTAAAAAAAACAAAGGGGGGTAATTCAAAAATTAGGCAAGGCAGAGTTACGGTTCTTGTGCACTGCACACCTACTCAATGAGATCTATCTACCTACAAAGTTTCATGTTGATACCTCTTATACTTTTAGAGTTATGTCCCGGACAAGAAAAGGGGACGGACGGACAAGGCGGCGACTATATGCTCCCCCGAAATTTTTTCGGGGAGCATAAAAATGCAATAGGGAACGATCTGAGATAAGCATCGTATACGTCACTGATAAGAGACCTGTTCTAAAAATAGCCACATATCGATAACTTTCGGACAAGGAAACTGGTTAATCTACATGTAGATTATACAACATGTAATAGTGAAAAGAATACTTTTATTCACATTTCTCTCAATGGAAATGATGTTCCTGGAGTTAACCTTGCGTAAAGCATGATTGAGATGGTTTAAAACCATCAGGAAAATAAAGATGATATGGTGAAAAAGAAATAACTTTCGGGGCAATACTTTCCCTGCATGTCAATATTGAGAAAAATGCCGGCGCTTGGCAATTTGTTTTTGTTTCACTGTTTATCAAAATTAGAAATGGTGATATGATAATTATGGTATGATTTTAAGAAATTGGGACTAAAAATGAAAGAGTATCTTTCTGTCCCAGGTATACCGTACAAAATTGTGTTTATATGTAAAATACGCAGATTGGAGAAGTCATGAATCTATCCACCAAAGTGCTACCAGTATTAGATTAATGATTAATATCTTAATTCTTTAATAATTTTAGAATAAGCAAAACTCTGCATTTTTCCTATTTTACCTAACAAAAGGGCCATGATGGCCCTGAGGTCGCTCACCTGTAAATAGGCCCCCCAACCCCATCTCCCCCCAACGTTGCAGAGCCAATTTAACCCAAGGGCTTTTATTTGCACAAACTTGATAGACACCCATAAGAAGATGTTTCATGCTAAACATCTAAGCTCTAGCTCATTTGGCTTTTTAAAAGAAGATTTTTTTTAAGTTTTTACTATACACATATAGTTTAAAACAATGACACCCCTGGGGCCGGGCCGGTTTTGACCCCAGGGCTTTTATTTGAACAAACTTTGAAGACACTTACTAGAAGATGTTTCATGCTTAATATCTAAACTCTAGCTATTTGGGTTTTTTCAAAGAAGATTTTAAGTTTTTGCTATACACATATAAAGAAAATCAATGACCCCCGGGGCGGGGCCAATTTTGACCCCAGGTCTTTTATTTGAACAAACTTTGTAGACACTCACTAAAAGATGTTTCATGCTTAATATCTTCACTCTAGCTATTTGGGTTTTTTCAAAGAAGATTTTTTAAGTTTTTGCTATACACATATAAGGAAAATCAATGACCCCCGGGGCGGTGCCAATTTTGACCCCAGGGCTTTTATTTGAACAAACTTGGTAGACACCTATTAGAACATGTTTGATGCTAAATATCTTAGCCATAGCTCATTGAGTTCTTTAAAAGAAGATTTTTAAAGTTTTTACTATATGCATATAGGGAAAATCAATGACCCCCCGGGGCGGGGCCAATTTTGACCCCAGGGCTTTTATTTGAACAAACTTGGTAAACACTTATTAGAACATGTTTCATGCTAAATATCTTAGCTCTAACTCTTTTGGTTCTTTAAAAGAAGATTTTTTAAGTTTTTACTATATGCATATATGGAAAATCAATGAGCCCCCGGGGCAGGGCCAATTTTGACCCCAGGGCTTTTATTTGAACAAACTTGGTAGACACTTATTAGAACATGTTTCATGCTAAATATCTTAGCTCTAACTCTTTTGGTTCTTTAAAAGAAGATTTTTTAAGTTTTTACAATATGCATATAGGGAAAATCAATGACCCCTGGGGCGGGGCCAATTTTGACCCCAGGGCTTTTATTTGAACAAACTTGGTAGACACCTATTAGAACATGTTTGATGCTCAATATCTTAGCCATAGCTCTTTGAGTTCTTTAAAAGAAGATTTTTTAAATTTTTTACTATATGCATATAGGGAAAATTAATGACCCCCCGGGGCGGGGCCAATTTTGACCCCAGGGCTTGTATTTGAACAAACTTGGTAGACACCCATTTGAACATGTTTCATGCTAAATATCTTAGCTCTAGCTCTTTGGGTTCTTTAAAAGAAGATTTTTTAAATTTTTTACTATATGCATATAGGGAAAATCAATGACCCCCCGGGGCGGGGCCAATTTTGACCCCAGGGCTTTTATTTGAACAAACTTGGTAGACACTCACTAGAAGATGTTTCATGCCAAATATCTAAGCTCTAGCTCTTATGGTTTTTTAAAAGAAGATATTTAAAGTTTTTTCTTTCGGTTGCCATGGCAACCATCTAGTTCTGCATGGAATTAAATTCTTTGAACAATTTTTAAAGGTGACCACCAAAGGAACATTCCTGTGAAGTTTGGATGAAATTGGCTTAGTGGTTTATGAGGAGATGTCATTTAAAGTAAAAGTTTACGGACGGACGGACGGACGAAGGACGGACGAAAAGCGATCACAAAAGCTCACCCTGTCACTTTGTGACAGGTGAGCTAATAAAAAATGACGATTCTAGTACAGGGATTTTATCAGAAATAATGTATACGTACATGCATGCTTGCATGTATATGACAATTGAGGTCCGTGATTTACAATACACTATTTACGTATAGACAATAAAATACATTTGTTTTTTATTTTATGTCTCACACAAAATATTTGTTGTTAAAATCATCGCCAATTACTGGTGCATTTTTTAAACTTTGTTTTATTGACAAGGTGTAAAGATGTATATAGAGGCCAGAGCAGATTGTGACACACGTTTAAATTTAACTTTAAAAAAGTAAAGTGTGTAGTTGTCCCTTATCTTTTCACACTAAATTCCATTTCCAACTTGTTTGCATTCTACAATTTCTTGAAATATTGCATGTAAACACAGTAAATATACGCTGATTAACATCATGTATAATGTGTACTCCTTAATCCCTTGTCCGAAAGTCAGTACAGGTGATGTAGTGGTGATTAGGTAAAATCTATTTTTAGAACAGTGTTAGCTTCAGATCGAAGGCTATTATAAAGATTTAGATTGAAATAATTTGAGGAGAATTTGAACAATATAGCAAGTACTACTCATGTTACTTTTTTAATATATAGCGCTTTTAGAGATGCATTATCTTTATAAAGGAAGGTGTTAACATTGTAAAGAAAAGGCACCTCTACAGTAAATGTTAAACAAGTAACTTGAAAAGTGATAATTGTTTGTAAAGACAACATCATACGACTCTACCCCAGCAGAGCTATTCAAAAAATGTCTTCTTACATCTGTAACACTCGTAAGAGGGGTTGGCAGTATCCAGAGATAGATCAAATATCTATGTCATTTATTTTTAAAATAGAACATTAAAAGTAAGACATCTTTTTGGCTGCAAGACATCTTTTTGGCTGCAAGCCATTTCATCTGGAAAACTTGTTCCGGTTAGGTGGTTTCCTGCTTACATCTGTTGGTGCATGATTGAACGGGAAACCAGCTGCAATCGTGCCAATCGCAACTTTTCGGGCTTTTCCGTCAGTCTTCGGATTAATGATAATAGCCCATGTAGTTCCGATTGCAATCGTGACAATTCGGGCGATTCCGACATACTGCGGAGTAATATTATGGAAATCTAAGCTATTTTAGTTACTTCGGTAATCCCAGTTTGTGTATATAAATAGGATTTCTATTTTTACTTGATTTATCGGTTTAAACCGTAATAAATTATAAACGAAATTGTTCTGTTTCATTTGTTTTTCAACACGCAAAAGTGAGTTTCTTTTATAATTGTTTTTTGTCTGTATTAGTTTTATACAATAGAGAATGGTGACTGTAGTATTAGGTGGTCTTACCAAATCACGCATGATAGAGTTATATTTAGATCTACTGAACGCAATTCAACTTCTTGGTGAGGTAATCTAAAAATAGCCCATGCATATCATTAACCTTGCCACGCGCTGATCCAAGTATCATATACATGTTTATTAATTGGTACCACGTATTTTAGAGCATTTACTTGTCTATTAAGCAAAGGAATGATTCCGCTGCGAAAAAGGGGAAATAAGATGTGCACACTTGTTTTCCTTCAGTATCACTTTAATATTTTTACGATTGATCATTTTCTTTATTAGTTTTATACAATAGAGAATAGATCTAAATCGTTTTGACAAAAAAATATTCGGTTTTCCAAAAAAAAAAACAACAAACAAACAAAAACTAAATAAACCCTTTATGATATACAAATACCGTAATTCAAAAAAAAAAAAAAAAAAGGTGATAATAAATTGAAACCCCCCCCCCCCAAAAAAGAACAATTTTAAAGGGTTGGGAACCGGCGGCACGAAATACCCAAATATACCCAAATACACCCAAATATACCCAAATATTGCCCAAATATACCCAAATATAGCAATATTTATTTTTGTTTGTATAAAATATAGATTATAATGAGAAATAAATAAATATTTATAAAATGACATGACTAAGCCTGCTATAACTTTCATTCATTCCGTTGAAATGGGCAGTTAAGATGTTGTAAGAAAATAAAGTTGTGACATTTGCTTATCTACAATATCGCTTCTTTATGAATGCAATTTTAATTCAAGATATGATATTTGTTGTCTACACTTACATTTTTAAGGTGTAATTTTGTTGAAATTTCATATCATAATAGAGGAAGAAGTCCATGTTATTAAAAAAAAAAGCTTTAATGGAGTACATATACTGTATCTTCGTTCAAAACACAATGATAGGAAAATGTATATTTGGGTATGTTTGATTATATCTTAGTGAAAGTGTATATTGTATTCATGATTAAAACAGCACTTTTTTAGTATAAAACATTTATTTTTAGTATAATTGGACAATATTTGGGTATATTTAGGCAATATTTGGGTATATTTGGGCAATATTTGGGTATATTTGGGTGTATTTGGGTATATTTGGGTATTTCGTGCTGCCCATTGGGATGAAGGCACAACTGTGCAAGCCTTTCCTTTTAAAAGGAAACTTTATTCACGAGTTTATTTTCACTTTGGTACAGACTCCCGGGTTTTTCCCCCTTTTTCTGAAAATGCACTTTGACCTACGTTGTTTCGAGTACTACGTTTGCTGGTTGCCATGTTTTAGGTGGAATTCCTGACCCAGTAGTTATAGACATAGCGAAATGTAGAAGATACTGGATCTAATTAGTAAAAGTTCGAACACCAAATTCTATTTTGTTTATTCCGGGCCAGTGACAGATGTAAAACGTTGTCCGATTGGTTACGCTTTAAAAATTAACCAATCAAAAAGGTCAAGAAGTAATTAAAACAATTAGACGGTGCACAGGCAATCTGTAAGTTTATAATATTCTTGCTAAAGCGGGTTATAGTCAAAGGGAAATTACTCTATTTTCATAGGGACTCTTAGGTCAGTCTAGTCTATTTTCACAAAAGCTAAAACCTGATTTTTTTCTGTACGATAATGATATGCAAGCCTAACACATTAAAGGTCATCGTGTTTATAGAGGATAGTTCATTACCAAATTTATTGATTTAGTTGGATAAAATTATATGAATAATATGTATGAAAAAGGCAAAGCCTCAAAGCGAGCTCGATTTTCTTTTACCGTAAGATATATATAGTTTTAAATAATCGTTCATTTTTATTTTACGTTTTCCGTTTTAAAATTGTCATTTGGTTACCGTAAAGCTCGCTTTGCGAGCAGACCCTTCGGGCCAGCTCGTCGAGCTCGCTATTAAATTATGCGAGCCTATTTTGAACACATAGTTTCCTCTTCCTTTGTTAAAAACTTCATCGATCATAACATCCATTACCACCCCAAGGGAAAAAATGGCATGTGTTACGCAACTTGTTATGCTAGTAAATGACCTGGTCACCTCAGTATATGAGAAAAAAACAAGTCTAAATCTACATCTGTACGTTAAACCGTTAAACTTGACGTTTCTTTAACGGTGTGCAAGAAAAAGAATAAAGAGAAATAAAAATAGGATAGAAAGAAAAAGGACACGGACACAGTTTTTTTTCTAGATAGAAGGTCAGTCATGAGAAAGTACTGCTGAAAATTCATGACTATGGAATCAGAGGTCCAACCTTAAGGTGGTTCAAAAGTTTTCTAGATAATAGGCTGCAGTCTGTTGTGCTAAATGGCAGCTGCTCTAACCCCATCTCAGTATCCTCAAGTGTCCCCCAAAGGCTCCGTTCTAGGACCCCTCCTGTTTCTCGCGTAAATAAATGATCCCCATAAAACATAAATTCCCAGTTCCGCTTGTTTGTAGACGATACTGCAATATAAATTGCTCTGACATCTGCAAACCAACTAGTCACCCTCCAAAATGACTTTAATCGGTTAGAAAAGTGGGAGTTGGGGTGGGATATAGACTTTAACCCCTCAAAATGTCAAGTTAGCCACGTCACAAAAAGGAAACTTCCCATCCCAACACATCACTACCTTCATGGAGTCCAATTGGAATCAGTTAGAATCGGGTTACCTCACCTAAATACCTAGGCATGGATATATCAGAAAACCTTACATGGGATGCCCACATAAACAGGACACCCAAGGAAGCAAACCAAAGGATTCCTATGCATAAACATGAAGGTTAACTGGAACTAAGACGTATAAAATTTAATGCTAGGTTATCCCTTTTCTATAAGATTCGCCAAGGTCTGGTTGCTATCCCCATAGAAGAATATGTGACACCCCTCTCCCGACCATCACGCAATGGCCATCCCCTGTGTTATAGGTTACTCACAGCAACTTCAGACCAATATAAATTCTCTTTCTTTCCTAGGACAGTATACCAAAGGAACCACCTACCCCCCTGCAGTAGCCCTACTCCATACCCCAGAGCAATTCAGTGCAACCATAGCTTGCATTGAACATGTCTCACCCAAGTTTTCCAGCCCCATTTTTTACACATTTAATATTCTTTTATCCTCTTTTTAAACAACTCTTTTTAACTTTCTTGCGATTTTGATGCGCAGGCAGGTCTACTTTCCCGCGAGGGGTTTGACAATAGTGGAAGATAGATAGTATTGCTCATTGCTGTCATACAGTAAACTGTTGTTTAGGCAGTATAGAATAGCTATAAGGAGATAAATTGCGCTTACAGATATTCGTGAGAATCAAATGATTACCTTTCAGTAGACAAAAGACTGTCCCTGTAAAAAGGCGAGGATAAAGATCAACAAGGCAAAGGCAACTTTCACAGGACGTAGCCCCCGACACACCCAAGCTATCACAGTAGGGCACCCAGAAGGCACCAAACCAAAACCGGGAGAGGTCATTAGGGCGGCGAAAGGAGGAGGGGGGATACGTTATGTGTGAAAAAACGGGCCCACACGGGAACCAAAGAAACTATTGTGATTTTTAGCATATTGTTATACATTCTAGAATTAATCCGTTGTTTGTTTATTGTCTATAATTTGGTTAGTAACGGATAGCTTGGGTGTAGGGGATATGGTAAAGTGAGGTCAATGAGAAAAATCTCAAAGCAATCTTTTTATATCATTCATAAAGTACATGTCCTGAAAACTTGTTCAGGGAAAATTGAAATGAAAATTTTTTACATGAAAACTTTTCTACTTGTAAAAAAGGGGAATACAATAGACGCTCCAATATTTCATGAAATTTTACAACAGTTCTTGGAATTCCAAAATAAAGGAAAATAATTTATGGTATAAAGCTGTGGTAGATCTAAACTTAAATTTTAAAAACCTTACAGTTGAGTTCACACTAAAGGTTACACAAAGTGCACTAGGAGTGCACTAGATGTGCACTACTAGTGCACTACAAAGTGCACTAGTAGTGCACTACTAGTGCACTTCATAAGTGCACTTTGTAGTGCACCAGACCTATTATATGTATTAAGCAGTTACCTTTTATTTCACTGAATAGCAATTTGACTTTTACAAAAAGATAGAAAATATAGATATCTGTTTAATAGTTTTTCAATAAAAATTTGAAATTGTGATTATTGGATTTTGTAAAATATGGCGTAAAATATTAGAACAATAAATTTCAAAGTCATTAATTTTACTGATTTTGTACTTTAAAATTTAATTGTTAGAATAAGTAATTTAAATATAAATAATTATAACTTTAATGTTGATAAGTGCATAAATAAACAAACTTAATTGATATTTAATATGATTCTATTTTATTATAATCTGTTAATGAAATATGAAACATTGAAATGCTAATCAAACAAAATTAAGTCAGTTCTTTTTTTTTGGGGGGGGGGGGGGGGGGGAGGGGGATTATACCGTAGTATTAGTTATTTTTGATCTTAACTTATGGTTGTTTTAGTTAAAGGTAATGATTTTAAGCATTAATAGCCTTTAATACATTAAAGAATTAATATGTTTATAAATGGCCTAAATTTTGTCAATTTTATTTCATTTATGATCTCTCTTACCTTCTCAAACTGAGATTTACCTAAGATTAATATAAATGATATATATTATTCTGAAAATAAATATTTATATATAATGGTGGTATGTATTGATATGTGTGGATTAAGTATTGATATGTACCTGTGGGATACTAGTATACTTAAACTGACATGGATATTAACAAAAAGATTAGAAAATCTGTCAATTCCATTTTTTGAGACGACACCAATTTTTTTTCATTTTTTTTTCATGCATTGTAACATTATTATGCAATATGATTAATTTTACGAGTTTATTATAAATTACAAAAATATTCATTTTTCTTTTTGTACTATATTTGTAATGAAATTTATTTGCACCAACATCCAGAGAATACAGAATTTACATCACCTAATCTGGCTTATGTTATTTACCCTGAGGGGCTCTCTTATCAGCAGGGTACTATATCAAAACACCTATACACGAGTTCCCCCTATACACAGCATGACTTTTGACACTTTAATCTCCTGTAACTGTTTTCTGCTCATGTATGATATTAAAAAAAAAACAGGAAAAAAAAAAACAAAAAACAAAAACAGATCTGCATTAAAGTGAAAAGGAAGTTGCAAAAGTTTTATAATCATGTATTTAAATAATATTTTCTTTAAAATATATTATCTTCTAAATGCGTAAAAACTGACAAGGCAAATTTGTCAAATCTATAATAGAAAAAAATAACATTTCCCAGTTCAAAAACTAAAAGATGCTGCAAATTTTAATGCAGAATTGTAAGAAATGTGAAAAAATATTGATACAAAGTCTTTGTAGAATAGTTAACACTAATATTGGTTTTAAACCAGTTTTTTATAATAAGATTAGAAAATTTCACTTCAAAGACAATAAATGACAATAATATCGAACATGCGTTTATGACATTAGATTATTTTTTACATTTGATTATACAAAAAATTATAGTCATTTATCGATGACTTACATGTATTTTGGGGAAAAAAAGGAAATTTTCAATAAATATTGCATACATTTGCATTTTTGTTATTTACCCTGAGGCCCTCTTATCAGCAGGAGACCAGTGTAATGAAAACAGTCGCTCTCAAAAGAATACCAATACACAGCATGACTCGAGACTTTCCTCTTGTATAAAAACATTCCCTTTATACATTACATTTTTAATGTAGAAATCTTGAATAAAGTTATCAATTTTATTTATTTTATAGAAAAATTTTAATTATGTATATCTTTAAAAAGTATGCAAGCATTTTATGGTTGAAAAACATAATATCACAGTCTATAAAATGTTTTAAAATCAATGAATTAATATTCTCTTTCAATCTTGAACATGAGGAATTGCCTCTTAAGTTATATATTATCACGGATTTATATTAATAGTATATATAGTAATGTAAATCCGTGATATTATTATGCAGAATGGCAAGAAATGTGGATAAATGGATACATATAGAAAATTCCGCTTTAGAGACAATAATATCAGAGGCATAGATAACATCTATCTATGTCTCTGATAATATCTATTATGCATTTATGCCTTTATGTTTTTTTTTGTATATTTGATTATACAAAAATTATGGTCATTTACTGAGTGCCAACGCCTGATGAATCCCAGGCTTATGTCTAACATGCATTTTGAGAAAACCAGGGAATTTCAATGCATTCTTATAAATCTGCAAAATTGACTGTTCTTTCTTATTTACCCTGAGGCCCTCTTATCAGCAGGAGAGTGGTATATTGAAAACAGTCCCTCTCAGAAAATACCAATACACAGCATGACTTGAGATATTCCTCTTCAATAAAAGTATTCCCTTTATACATTAAATTTTTAATATTGAAATAATGAATAAAGATATCAAATTTATTTATTTTATGGATAATATTTAAATTATTTGCATAAACATATGCAAGCATTACACAGTTGAATACTAAATTATCACAGTATATTGATGTTTTAAAATCAATGTATTAATATTCTCTTTCAATATTGAACATGATGAATTGTCTCTAAGTTATATATTATAGAAAAGATATTTTAGCTTAAATATAACCTTTCCTTGATTTGTTTGAGCTTATGAAAAAAAGTTTATGATGTAACAAACTAAATTAATTGGGCCAGAATTATCACATTGATTTATACCATTTGTACACTAGAAAAATTGAAATATATGGCCATTTAAAAAGCTTTAAAAACACTTATTTAATTATCCATTACGGAGCATATTTAAATTTAACCTTATTAATTCTATAAATTTGATTTTAAGGGGTATTATTTTTCACTTACAGTTAAATACTGGTTAATAAAAATATGATTACAATAAATGAAAAAAAAAACATTTTAATTTTAAGCTTCAACATGATAATCACCTAAAATGTTAAAACTGCTGATTTTAAAATTTACTTATTTATATTCATGAATAGGCCATATATATATTTTCCCATTTTTTTTTTTCATACAGCAGCGTAACAATGGATGCCCCCCCCCCACTTGATATACAATTATCCAATAAACCATTTAGGTGTCACCTTCCCTGGCCAGCCTGGTCATATGGTCTAGTGCACTAGAAGTGCACTTCTAGTGCACTTCTAGTTCAGCTCTAGTGCACTAGAAGTGCACAAGGGTGGGAAGTTTAGTGTGAACTCAACTGTAAGTGTTAATTAACTTGTGACAGCGATTTGACTGATTAAATACATTTTGAGACCATACTCACTACATAGACATGTAAAATCCATTACTGACAAAAACACTTGCTGATTATTTTTAATTATATTCAATGACAATATATGCTTTATAGGCAACTGTTTGTTAGAAATGATAAGAAAATGATTCATGCACCAAAACATGTAAATATTTTTTTTGTTTTACCTGCCGTTGACCAATATCTTGTTTGTTTATATTTTTCTAACGACTTGAAAAACACAGTAATACGTAAAATTCTAGATTACTAGTTCTGGTTACAGTAAGAAAAACTCACAAAGAAAATTTAAAAAAAAACAACACGAAAACGAAATTAACTGTAGATGGAGAAAATACCACTTTTTTAATTGGTATTTAATTGTTTGATATAAAAAAGAAACTGTTGATAAGCTATCAGCTGTACCCTTAAATCCTCCACTGCCTTAACAACTGTATTTCATTATTGTTATCCATATAATTATTTTTCTTATGAATGTTTCGATTTTGTTTGAGGCATGCTGCATACGGAGATGAATCAAATACAGGGGCGAGAAAAATTAGTGTTTTGATGCCTATACTCTGTGCGATTTCAATGTAGCTGCAATAACTAACGTTACACCGCTTACATGTGCTAGCAAAATGGCGGCTCACGTATTTCGCAAAATTCTTTTTACCAAAAACCCATCATTTCCATGCAAGTTAAGGAACGACATTTACAAATATGGATGCCGTCGACATATATGCATATCTGCATCAATGTTCCAAAAGCCTGGACCGACTGCTGGAGGAAAGGCAACGTTTAAACGCGATAAACCACACATGAACATCGGTACGATCGGACATGTCGATCATGGAAAAACGACCTTGACGGCTGCAATCACTCGTGTGCTGTCGGACGATAAAATGGCCAAATTTATGAAGTATGATGATATTGATAGGTCTCCTGATGAGAGAGCCAGGGGAATTACAATTAATGCTGCAGTCATAGATTATGAAACAGAGAACCGCCATTATGGTCATGTGGACTGTCCAGGGCATCATGATTACATAAAGAATATGATAACAGGTATGGCATATTAGGGTGGCTATTCCGTGAATTAGACCACAGGGTCTTAACAACAGGTCTAGGATTTCATGATATTTATGGACTGTCTGCAAATTTATGGATAGTCTAAACAATTTAAGATTTTTCAGTCCAGAAATTTACGGGGTAGTCAAACTATTCTCTCCATTCCATTTCCTTCCCTGACGTTTCCTCCCTGACGGTTCTCTCCCTATTTTGGGGGAGAACAGTCTGCATATTTACAAATAAGCAGACAGTTCCTCCCCATTCTTATTTTTATTATTACATTACTATTAAAGTATTTAGATGATAAATAAATGGGTAAGTTTATTATTCATTGATGACCACAGGCAGTGCGTGGCATGGTTTGGATAGCAGGGAATTCCACAAGCGCTTTTAGCGCATCGGCGCCGATGCGCTAAAATTTCAGAACAAGAAATCCCGATGCGCTTAAAATTATCATAGCGCTTTAAAAAATGACCGATATTCCTTTCTATTGTGTCTATAAGTTAACCACAATTAGCCAAATAAACAAGCCAATATACATGTCCTGTGTAGATTATTACCCGAGGCGTATACACGACCCGATACACTGATTGCCTTAGACTGTGTGACGTCACAGACACCTGTCATCGATGTCTGCAGACGACTGCACTTTCAGGTGTTGTCAATTACCGTGTATTGAGATGGGTGTACTGCAATTTAACCGCGGCATGTGTGATATTTACATGTTTCAGGTAGGTGTAATAACTTTTATTGTTTTGATAAATTGACATGCAATATAACAGTTTGATATTTAGGGATGAATGGGTTGTCTTGATATAAGTGTAATGTTCAATTTGATCTTTTACTTTTTAATGATCGTTCCGTCTAAGCAGTGCTGTAGTATTATTTAAGATGTCAAAAAATAATATGTCTAACATGAATAAGGGAAGCCTAGTTCACTATCAATTTTAAGAGTTTTTTTTGTGAGCAATGTCGTTGAAACTGTCTCAGGATCATTTTACTTATACATGATAATCGTATTTTACTTGGATTAAACTGCATAGATATTCAGAAATAAATTTGGTTGATGGCTACTTTAACATTGAAAACATTTACGACTGTTCATTATCAACTTGCAATTGAGTGAAAACAACAACAAAAACTTTACATCAACAATCCCACTTAGTGACAGCCAATTGGTCATTTTCCTTTGTAACTAAAAATATCTTGTAATTTGTTTCTGTTCACTGAATCCCCAAAATGAAAAAAATATTAATATTGCAGACCCTCTTTAATTGAGCCTGTTCATGGACAGCTTTGTGAAGTGCAATCTACTGTCCTACCCCTTAGCATTGGTTTGTCAGGACATACAGGAGCTGGCCAAGCACTTTGGTGTAGATATGGAGCAGTGCACAGCCACTGGCACCAGGTACGTGCCAGTCTAGAGGGGACTGATCAGTCAGCCGACCAGACCATGACCTGGATTACTGGCAACCTTTCTACCAGTCATCCAGCTCTTTACAGAATTGCTGCTGTGGGTCTCCTCCTCCCAACCTCTACTGCAGGTAATTATTATTAAATTCATTCATTCTTGAACATTAATGAAATTCCAGACAGTTGCAGATGTGTAACACTTTGCTACATTTCAAATATAATTTTTTTTTACTTGTTAAGTTTAAACAGGCTGGAAGTTTTAAATTTTCAAAAATTCACAGCAAACAAACAATATAAAAAAAAACATGAGGTTAACATAAATGATTACTTTCATTTATTAATTTCAGATTGTGAGCAAGGATTCAGCTGCCTGAAGAGAGTTAAGACTGAAAACAGGAATTGTCTCTCTGTTAAAGTTCTAAACTATCTTCTTGCCGTCTCCCTTCAAGGATCCCCATTAGAATCTTTCAACTTTGAGAAGGCAGTCAATGCATGGAAGGACAACAAACCTAGAAGACAGGCCCACTTTTAATGATGTTAATGAAGAAAAAATGCCCACTTTTAATGATGTTAATGAAGAAAAAACAACTGAAATATACTCATTTAAATGGGACACACACATACATATAAATGTTGATCACATGTTGTGAACTTGTGTTTATATATAATTGTTTATTTATTTGAATTGTTGGAAATGGAAAGAGTAAATAATAAAAATTAAGAAAATGTTTATCAAGTGAAAAGCTTTCATTATTTGTTTTAAAACAGCCCACAGCAGTATATTGACATCGAAAATGGCAAATTTTTTTCAACACGCGGTATGGGGGTCAAGACCCCCTCCCGCACCCACCCCGTCTAATTCAAAAAAGAATGTAGCGCTTAAAAAAAATCCTGGGGAAATCCCTGGATAGTATACATGTACATGGCTATAGAAAAAAGTGGGCATGGTCATGTGCATGTATACTTTCCAAGTCACACACCGACTGCCTGAGATGATGACTGAAATTTTTGTTAAAAGTGAAAATTCTTCTGAATCTTACCATACTACTACATTTAATCGTAATATAATAAGTAACCTTATTCTTTTTTAGCTTTAATTTTAATACAATTTAATTTTAGAATAATTTAACTATTTTTGTACTTTATATCTGTAAATTTACAGTTTTATTAAAAAAAATCAATAAAATTACAGATGGTCCTTAAATCTACAGACTGTCCATAAATATCAGGAAATCCTAGACATGAACAAGGATAATATATATTTTGATTTTTTTAGTTGAATATGTACAAGCACAGACACTTTGGGTGTGGTGCACAAAACACCTGTAAAATCCAAATAAAATGTATATTTGTCATTCCCAGAACATGTACTGAACTGATCATGTATATCAAAAAACTTGATGTAAACCGTTTTGAAAAAAAAATCGTATTTCAACGTCGATGATAATACATAATAATGTTCGCTGGAAAAAATCTGCACATGTACCGTCAAAATCACCATGTATTTTATTTCATTTAGGCATTTCCAATATTTTCACAGAATCCTTTTGTCCATACAGAAGATAAAATTCTTCAAGATGATGGTCAATTTTAAACGTCAACACCAATATAAACAACGCTGCTTAAGCAAGTTATCCATCAAGCATAAGTTTTCCATTCAGCAGCACATTAAATCAAATTTAATGTGACTTTGGCCTTCAAAGCTTATTTTTTTAAGCCATGCCTTAACATAATCATTGTTTAACCTTGAACTTCATTGGTAATTTTAAATTTTACCTAATAGAGCAGTATGCTGTATAGATGTGATTGACATACTTGCAATCATCATTCTGGTGAGCATTAAAAGAATCATTATGACAGTGTATGTTTATCTTTCTTTTTTTCAATCCTGTTTATTATTTCATCCACTAATATAGGTATATGCTCATGTTGCAGGTGCTGCTCAGATGGATGGTTGCATTTTGGTCGTTGCTGCTACAGATGGTACCATGCCACAGACACGTGAACATCTTATTCTTGCTAAACAGATTGGTATTCAAAAGCTTGTTGTGTTTATAAATAAAGCAGATGCCGCAGATTCGGAAATGATTGACCTTGTTGAAATGGAAGTACGCGACTTGCTGTCTGAACTTGGCTTTGACGGTGAAAATACCCCTGTAGTAAGCGGATCAGCTCTGAAAGCACTGAATGGTGAAGATCCCGAGATAGGCAGTGCAAAGGTAAAGGAGCTATTGAAATATGTTGATGAGTACATACCACAGCCAGAAAGAGACTTGGACAAACCGTTCAGCTTGCCAATAGAAAGTTGTATGGTGATTACTGGCCGTGGTGTTGTGGTGACAGGGAAGTTGGATCAAGGAATTATTAAAAAGGGTGATGAAGCAGAGGTAGTTGGGTATGACAAAAAGCTTAAAACTATTGTAACCGGAATTGAAATGTTCCGACAAATTTTAGATCGTGGAGAGGCTGGCGATCAGATGGGATGTCTTTTACGTGGACTCAAAAAAGATGATATTCGTAGAGGTATGGTTCTTGCAAAACCTGGTCTTTTTGATTTACATAATAAAGTAGAAGCACAAGTATACTTGCTGAAGAAAGACGAAGGTGGCAGAGATAAGCCGATTATGCCTTATTTTTCTTGCGTGATGTATAATAGGAGTTTTTCAATTTCCGCTAGTATAGAAATACCAGATCGTGAGATGATTATGCCAGGCGAAGATACAAAAGTTCATTTTACCCTCGGTTTTAAAATGGCGTTGGTATTGGGCGACAGATTCACATTGCGAGATGGTAAGCGAACCCTCGGTTACGGCATTATCACAAAGGTTCTAGAAAACATAGATGTCACTAAATATCAAGAAAAGTTAAAAGCCAAACGAAAGGCTGAAAAGAAGGCTAAAGAAGCAGCTGGGGAAGCATAGACTGATCGCCCCACTACCAAATACATTCAGACTGGTTTTCAAATAAGTTAATTCTGAAGTTTGAACAGTTGATAAGTTATCTTTAAAAGGACGAAATCTTTTGTGTTACATGACTTATTGGAACAAATTCTTCCTATTAAACTGTTCTATAATTTTGTATATTAATTTCTAAAGTGAATAACTTTTCTCAGAAATAGTGCTTACATGTACATTTTGGCTTGAAACTAGTGTTCATGGCAAGAATATTTTCTCAGATGACAATTATTATATTATATATAAATGTTCACAAGGAGAATATGTTGAGTCAGAGTATGTAATTGTTAATAGTATAGATTAATACTTGTAGATTCATGCAGAAAAAAATCGTTTTTGTGGTATAAATGCATTGTATACCTTAAGTTAAAGTATAAAGTGAAAATTTCATTATGTTTTGAGCCTCAAGTGGTTAAAATTTAATGATTTATAAAAAGAAAAAGTGTGCTAAAATGTGCTAGCTTGAACAAGTTATTTATTCTTATATCAAACTTTACAGAGAAATGAATGCTTCAAATATTTAGACAAAATTGAATTATTGAAAATTGGATATAAAAAATGCCAAGGTTTATAATGAATGCTTGTGATGTAGTTCACATACAATAACATTTTATATTCAATCACTTTTTGTATGCATGTTCATTGTCTACAACATTAAAATGAAGTGTTTATTTATTGCTGTGTTTTATTTGTAGTGAAATTTGCTGTTCTAAAAGTATTTTCATAACGAAAAGAGATCAAGAATCTAAATCAGAATGAACCATATTTGTTAGATAATTGCATATATTAAGAACTTAATAAATGCACTTTAAAGAACATTAAAAAGTACAAGACGCTCAGTGGTTGACTTTTAGGAATGTAACAAAAACAAAAGATCAAGAGCCACTTAACAGTCTTAGAGCATAAATATGTAGCATGTTTGTTTATCTGGTAATTAATTCCCTTCTGAAAAATGGGGAGGGGATTATAGGAATTGCCTTCATCTGTCAGTCTGTCTATAACACTTTTGTGTTTGCTCCATAGCTTTTACACTGCTGAAAGAATTTTGAAATAAATTGGCACAAGTAATCACCATTATGAGACAATATGCAGAGCGAAATAATTGAGTTGCTACCCCCAGGGTCAAGGTCCACTTACGGTCAGTGTTAAAAAGTTTACGTGTCCGCTCTATAACATTTAAATCGCTGCAATGTTTTTAAGAGAACTAGGCAGAAATGATCACCACTATGGCACCATGTGCAGAGCACATCAATCAAGTCACTACCCTCAAGTACAGGGTCACACTCAAAGGTCCAATGTTATTTTTCATGTCCGCTCTTCAAAGGTTTTAAAATTACTTGGCACAAATAATCCTTTCCATGACACAATCTGCTGAACTCAAAATCTACATGTAGGTTGCTACCCCCAAGGTCAAGGTCACACTTAAAGGTCAAATGATAAAGTCCATATTTTCCTGTCTGCTCCATAACAAAATCGCTTTTAAACTATTGAAAATATTTCAAAATGTTCACCATAATGACATGAGTGGAGCTCAATATTCAGGTAGCTACCCCAAGGTAAAAGTCACACAGAGGTCAAACATTAAAAGTCAACCATTTTGAGTCTTACTTTTTAAATACTGAAAATTTTAATCATTGACACAAATGATCACCATCATAACCTACAGAGGGCAACAACCAGGTGGCAATCCCCAAGATCAAGGTTATAACATAACCAGCAGTCCTGTAATTCTCACCTGAATGATTTGTAAAACATGAAAACAAAAATAATACATTACAGTTACAAACAAAGTATTTTAAATAAAAACAGGACATATCACTAAAGCCCACGGAGCAGCAATTTTGCAACCAAATATGTAAGAAACTTGTCCCCAGCCTTTTCGAAGACAAAAGGGGGATATAGAAATAGGAAATAGAGATTTTGACTGAATTATGGCCATTTGTGGACTTGGACAATCCCCTGGTTAAAGTTTTGCATATCGTATGTAACATGAACGTTCAAAATTACTGAAGGGCACAGATGTAAAAGATATCTACTGGTGGCTTATTTGTAAATACTTTAAAACTTGTGTCAATGAGAAAGTTTCTGTCTAAAATACTCCGAATGAAAATCACCCTTTGATAACATTGGCAGGTGCTGTGCTTAAATTGAGAATGTTTGTCTCTTAATATCCGTGGTCATATATGGAATGGATACTCGTAAATTTTACTAAAATATATGGCTTACCGTAAATTAAATTAATCTAATAACTCATTTTACTTTTAAATGTGTTAAAACCCAAAACTGACATAAATATCTTTATACTTTCCCGTAAAACATGTTCTTTCCCGTTTTAACTGGTACGAATTCAATTTGGCGCGTCCCTTTAAACGCGGTAAGGGCTATTTTTGCATATGTTGAGGACTTTTTAGCTCACCTGTCACAAAGTGACAGGGTGAGCTTTTGTGATCGCTTTTCGTCCGGTGTCCGTCCGTCCGTCGTCCGTAAACTTTTACTTTAAATGACATCTCCTCATAAACCACTAAGCCAATTTCATCCAAACTTCACAGGAATGTTCCTTTGGTGGTTGAAAATTGTTCAAAGAATTTAATTCCATGCAGAACTCTGGTTGCATGATGGCAACCAAATATCTTCTTCTAAGAAACCAAAAGAGCTAGAGCTTAGATATTTGGCATGAAACATCTTCTAGTGAGTGTCTACCAAGTTTGTTCAAATAAAAGCCCTGGGGTCAAAATTGGCCCCGCCCCAGGGGGTCATTGATTTTCCCTATATACATATAGTAAAAACTTTAAAAATCTTCTTTTAAAAAACCCAAAGAGCTAGAGCTTAAATATTTAGCATGAAACATCTTCTTATGGGTGTCTACCAAGTTTGTTCAAATAAAAGCCCTGGGGTCAAAATTGGCCCGGCCCCAGGGGGCCATTGATTTTCCCTATATGCATATAGTAAAAACTTAAAAATCTTCTTTTAAAGAACTGAAAGAGCTAGAGCTAAGATATTTAGCATGAAACATGTTCTAATGGATGTCTACCAAGTTTGTTCAAATATGAGCCCTGGGATCAAAATTTGCCCCGCCCGGGGGGTCATTGATTTTCCTTATATGTGTATAGCAAAAACTTAAAAAATCTTTTTTGAAAAAAAAAACCAAATAGCTAGAGTTTAGATACTAAGCATGAAAATTTTTTTGTGAGTGTCTACCAAGTTTGTTCAAATAAAAGCCCTGGGGTCAAAATTGGCCTCGCCCCGGGGGTCATTCATTTTCCTTATATGTGTATAACAAAAACTTAAAAAATCTTCTTTAAAAAAACTCAAATAGCTAGAGTTAAGATATTAAGCACAAAGCATCTTCTAGTGAGTGTCTACAAAGTTTGTTCAAATAAAAGCCCTGAGGTCAAAATCGGCCCCATCCCGGGGGACATTGATTTTCCTTATATGTGTATAGCAAAAACTTAAAAATCTTCTTTGAAAAAACCGGAATAGCTAGAGTTTAGATATTAAGTATGAAACATTTTCTAGTAAGTGTCTACAAAGATTGTTCAAATAAAAGCCCTGGGGTCAAAACTGGCCCTTCCCCAGGTGCGTCATTGTTTTTATCTATATGTGTAAAGAAAAAACTTGAAAAAATCTTCTTGTACAAAACCCAACGAGCTAGACCTTAGATGTTTAGCATGAAACATCTTCTAATGGGTGTCTACCAAGTTTGTTCAAATAAAAGCCCTGGGGTTTAAACTGGCCCCGCTCCAGGGGCCTATATACAGGTGAGCGACTTCAGGGCCATCATGGCCCTCTTGTTGGTAATTTCCTTCGATTGTAAGTGCCAGTTCCAATATGTAAATTACTTTATTTGTTCACATCTTAATATTTTACATTTAAATTTCCAAAAAATTTATGAAAATTAACATAAATCAGGAGGCGTGCTGCTTTAAGAATAAATTCAGGCAGGTACTAACAAAGTTATGTTTGTGAAGCCGGTATTTCAGCACATTTCGCCAATTGACAAATTGTCGCCGAATGAAATACTGAATGTTACAGTATTATCATTTATATCATCATTATATTATCATATCCAGAATTTTGTTCTTCTAGTAAAGTAGTATTGATAAAGCGAAAATACATTATAAAAAGAATTGTAGTTTTTAAAATTGTCATTAATCATTTATAACTTCACGCATTATTTGTATCTTGTTAGTAAAAACCTAAACTTTAATTAAAGTTATCGTGTTAAGTTGCATAGCAACCTGGTAATATATTTCATTTTGTATAGGCACATGACACAAGTAAGTGTATAGATATAATATAATTAAAGCAACGCGAACCTAATAACCTCGCCTCTTTTTTGTATCAAATAATAGCTTTTCTATTGTGTCATTGATGTCATTTTACCAGTTTTCTGGAATTTTCACACCTACCAGGCACCTTCATCATCAGCTATACTGTTTCTACGCATTGAAATGGAAGCTATGTATAACATGACAAGTTATGTTATTAAATATCATATATTTCACTCATAGTCTAATTAATCAAACAAATATATGCAAAGTATACACTCTGAAATAGTCATATATAGAGTGGAGTTTGGTGAACGTAAATGGTAAGATTTTAAGTGCTTTAAAATTATATTTTGTTGTAAATTCCTATCTTTTTTCATTTTCCTTTCTATTTTCATTAAAATGCCAATCTTAATTCGACTGGCTAACAAACGTGAGTATAAACAATTAAAAACAATTTCTAATTATAATTAATAATTTGATTAATTTCGACTGGCTTAATTAAGTATAAAACGCTTTGGGTAAAACATTTAAAAAATATTTTTTAATTAGAATAGCCATTTACAAGCATTATATGTTACACTCATTTTCTATCCTCTAGTCATAATTTCTTCTCTTTTTTAGTTTAATTTGAACGTTTTATGTATAAGCTATTGTCTTTCCTCGATAGTCATTTTCATGTCTGTTTTTGTAAAAACCATCAGTATCTAAGGATCACAATGAAATAAGAGATTAAGTTCTCTTTCTTGTGTATCCTTGGTATGATGTTTTTGATATGGTTCATTTCTTATACATTGATATTAATTTTGTTTTTATTGTTTTATCATGTATTGGATATGTTTTACCATGTATTGTCCAAAAATATAGACCTGGTACTTCATAAACTTTCATAAAGGTCATTTGAATAAACACTGACCGGTATCTGTCGAATATGTCGATAAATTCGCTAACTTCACTCGTCAGTGAGGTGTGGTGCATTGGTATAGATGCCGGACTACCGATCTGAAGGTATCTAGTTCGATTCCTTATCAACACCACGTTGTGATTTTTTTTTATAATTTTACTCGCAAGAATTAATTTGAAATCGTTTTACTACACCTGGTTTTAGAATAACTATGTGATGTTTCATACACAACAATATTTTTTTATTACAGTATCTTCCAACGGTTCTCTTTGTGACATTATGCAATCGTCATATATGCTTTAATAGCACATACACGCTATAAAGGCATGCAGTTATTAAAAACACTACACTGGTACATGTAGTAACGTTACACACAACAAAAAGGTTTGCAATAGTTTTATGAGAACGGCAATTTAAAAACTAAAAGAAAAAAGAAAATCGCTGAAATATGATTCGAACCTACCAGTTCACGTCTACATTCTTCAAGTGAAACTCCTTTATCAACTGCATTAATTTTTAATTAACACCATTTTAATAAATAATTCGATATTTTCACTTATATCATTTTACGAATATATCGTAACTTTTACGGAAAATACCGACTACAGGGTCAAATGCAAGAGTGCCAGATCAATGTTGTTGGACAATATAATTGCATAATACTGAAATAAATCAAACTATCTAATAAGCCGTTATCCTGCCGGTGGCTGCTGATTCTACCCGTGCGACCAGTACAGACCAAGATCAGCCAGCACATCCGTGTTATGTTTGTTACAGAACCTTTGACATCCCCACTAGTCTAAAAATGTATAAAAGGACATGATTATAAATTACCGCCAACAATGAAATGTAAAGTTTTGGGCATTTTACCCCATAACATATGAATGTGAAATGCAATGTTAATTTAAATTTTTATCTTTCATTGAATATCCACGTAGCATGCTTTGTTCATACCCTTTAAAAGATATATTAAATATGTTTATTTTTTCTTTTGTCGACGGTTTTGACGATACGTTGATTATGCATAATTGGGTAATATAATATGTAAGATATCTGTAATAAATTCTCAAAATACAAATTGATCATAATTAAATAAACTATGATTATTTAAAGGACATTAGAATATGGCAACTTGTTACACAAAATTAAAATATAAAATGTTACTCTTTGTTGAAGAGTACACGTACATGTCCCAAATGACACAGATGATATTTCTTAGCTAATAGTTTTGATGGTAGGAGAGTGCAAAGCTACGGTGTCCTTTTCGTGCCATTTAGAATGTCGTCCGTCGCGTCTAAGGGTAGACACACGACAATGCGAAGTGACATCGCGACAATGCGAAGCGACGCTCGACAACGCGAAGCGATATGCGACAATGCGAAGCGACGCTCGACAGTGTCAAACGATATGTCGCACTGTCGCCTAGAAATGTCGCGGTAAAAAAGGGCGACATTTAAGAAATGTCGCTTCGCGTTGTCGAGTGTCGCTTCGCATTGTCGAGCGTCGCTTCGCGTTGTCGCGATGTCACTTCGCGTTGTCGCGATGTCACTTCGCGTTGTCGCATTGTCACTTCGCATTGTCGAGTGTCGAGGTTGGTAGAAGTGCATACCACGACACTCGACAATGCGAAACGACAACGCGACAATGCGATACGACGCTCGACAATGCGAAGTGACACTCGACATCGCGAAGCGACATTTTTAAAATGTCGAGTAAATGTCGCGTTATTTTTATGATTTTTACACCGCGACGCTCAACATTGCGAAGCGACACTCGACAATGCGAAGCGACACTCGACAACGCGAAGCGATACTCGACAACGCGAAGCGACACTCGACAATGCGAAGCGACATTTGGAATAATATCGTATCGCATTGTCGTGCGTCTACCGGTGCTTGGTCAGAATTTACTAACTCACCGACAAACGGTGCGATCATGGAAGGGGTCGCACTAAACTGCTGACGAATTAGCTGACGATATAGATATATAGGAAACTGCTGACCAGTTAAATAAAGAAGGATTATCGGAAAATGCTGACCAGTTACACAAAGAAGGGAAACATTGAAGGTGTGAAGTTATATAAACACGCCGTAGGGGGTAATAAAAAGATGGGAAATTACTTTTATTCTTTTAATTATATTTTTAATTTTTGCATTTATATGACTATGTTTATAAACTAAATTAATATATACATTTAAAGTACCATAATATCATACATTTTAACACGGATTTACATTACTACATGTAATATAAATCCGTGATTTTAAAAGGATATATTAAACAGCTTTTTATACCTCTAAAGATATGCAAAAATTTGAATTAATGTTTTATAAAGAATTATGATGTTATGAGTTTTATCAAAATCTCTTGTTTAGTGATATTTCAATAGAAAAATCTTGTAACGGAAAAAAAATGTATTTTCAAAAGCAATAATTGCAATTTGAATTAATATTAAATAAGTCAGCAGTGTTTTAACTTAATTAAATGTCGACAAAATTTTATACAATATATTGAATTTCGTACATTATAAAATGAATTAAAATTTCACGACAAAATATATTTTTTTCTATATTTCTAACTGGTCAGCAGTTTCCCTATATATCTAACTGGTCAGCAGATTCTACTACATGTGTATATGTTTAACTGGTCAGCATTTTCTCGCCTGAATGTAAAGAGCGTTAAATTTGCTAACCATATAGAATAAGAAGAGTTTTACGGCTTAAATCAATTTGAAATAACATTAAATTGGTCAGCAGTGTTTTTACTTAATTAAATGTCGACATAATTTTATAAAATAAATTGAATTTGCATACATAATAAAAATGAATTACAATTTCACGGCAAAATATATTTTTCTCTATATATCTAACTGGTCAGCAGTTTCCCTATATACGAGGGCTGTCCGGAAAGTTCGTAGACAAGGCTATAAAATTATTTTAAGCAGACATATCAATATGATGATTTAATACTTTACTTAAGTATTTATCTGCTACATATTTCTAAATTAAAAAACATGATAAAAGTAATATTCGCAAAGCGCCGATCACCATGGCAACATATCAACGAACCACGGAGCACTTTGATTTCATGATGATAGCTACTCGAATAAAAAGTTGCTAAAAGATGTAATTTTAATGCAATCTCTCGTTTTAATTTTGTGACATCATAGGATAGTATAACATGATATTCAGTGTAAATTATGATGTCATACGTAAATAAACAGCTTGTTTACGGCGATTATTACGGAATGCCGTTAGGGCCATCGCCTATGAATGTGTTGATCTGAAACGCGATAGTCGATAGTACGATGGTGAAAACGCGAAATCACGAAACTACGATGGTGAAAACGCGAAAGTACGATGATGAAAACGCGATAGTACGATGATGAAAACGCGACAGTACGATACTACGATGATGAAAACGCGACAAACTATCGTGTTTTCACCATCGTACTGTCGCGTTTTCACCATCGTAGTTTCGTGATTTCGCGTTTTCATCATCGTACTGTCGAGTATCGCGTTTCAGATCAAACCATTCATAGGCGATGGCCCTAACGGCATTCCGGAATGCCGTTAGGGCCATCGCCTATGAATGTGTTAATCTGAAACTCGATAGTCGATAGTACGATGGTGAAAACACGAAATCACGAAACTACGATGGTGAAAACACGATAGTACGATGATGAAAACGCGATAGTACGATGATGAAAATGCGATAGTACGATGATGAAAACACGACGGTACGATGTTGAAAACGCGATAGTACGATGATGAAAACACGACAGTACGATGATGAAAACGCGATAGTACGATGGTGAAAACGCGATAGTACGATGATGAAAACACGACAGTACGATGATGAAAACGCGAAATGACGAAACTACGATGGTGAAAACGCGACAATACGATGGTGAAAACACGATAGTTTATCGCGTTTTCATCATCGTAGTATCGTACTGTCGCGTTTTCATCATCGTACTTTCGCGTTTTCATCATCGTACTTTCGCGTTTTCACCATCGTAGTTTCGTGATTTCGCGTTTTCACCATCGTACTATCGACTATCGCGTTTCAGATCAACACATTCATAGGCAATGGCCCTAACGGCATTCCGTAGATTATAGGCAATGAAGGTGCGTACATTTTGTGTTGCAAAAATGACGTCAAATTAACGGACGGAGCAACGTAATGATATTTAACTTCATAGCAACGCTAATATGGCGCCAACTGAGATTATAATCTTTACCTTTAAAACAAAATTAACCATGAAATGTTAAAGGCAACTTGTGTTTAAATGAATAAATGTCAAACAAGATAAAGAAGCGGTGATGACAGGATATTGTATAAGAAACGCTCCAGAAGTGACCAAAAGTAGCATGGCTGAAATATCGTAGATTGCGTTACAACATTTTTTGAAAAAGGCAGACATCTTACACACAGTATGGGAACCAGTGAAATCTTTATTTTTAAATAATAATTTTAAATATGAAATGTATGAAGCAATAACATGTATTAAGTATACGTCAGACAGGTACCATGATGGCTTTTGAAATCGGAAGAAATTAAATAGTTGGTAAACATGAATTTAATTTGACGCCGTTGACGTTGTCAAAGTGCTCCATGATTATGTATATATGTTGTATGTAAATACTTTTAAAATACAAACGTTAGTCACAGTTCAGTAATTTTTGATAAATGTGTTCGCTAGATATGTATTTTTATGCTGACAAAATTTGTACAGCGTATGTATTGTTTTACAATAAAAAAAATGAAGATGTATATGAACTTTCCGGACATCCCTCGTATCTAACTGGTCAGCAGATTCTACTATATATGTTTAACTGGTCAGCATTTTCTCGCCTGAATGTAAAGAGCGTTAAATTTGCTGACCATATAGAATAAGAGAGTTTTACGGCTTAAATCAATTTGAATTAACATTAAATTGGTCAGCAGTGTTTTTACTTAATTAAATGTCGACAAAATTTTATACAATATATTGAATTTCGTACATTATAAAATGAATTAAAATTTCACGACAAAATATATTTTTTCTCTATATATCTAACTGGTCAGCAGTTTCCCTATATATCTAACTGGTCAGCAGATTCTACTGTATGTTTAAACTGGTCAGCATTTTCTCGCCTGAATGTAAAGAGCGTTAAATTTGCTGACCATATAGAATAAGAAGAGTTTTACGGCTTAAATCAATTTGAATTAACATTAAATTGGTCAGCAGTGTTTTTACTAATAAATTGTCGACATAATTTTATATAATATATAAAATTTGCATACATTATAAAATGAGTAACAATTTCACGGCAAAATATATTTTTCTCTATATATCTAACTGGTCAGCAGTTTCCCTATATATCTAACTACAACTACAACTACAAATATTTTATTGCATTAAAACAACATGTTCCATAGCAATACAATTTTTTATACAAAGACATGGTTTACAGAAGAGCACAATAATATAATATATATATGTATCTGCATTAAAGATGACTAGTTATTTCGCAAGTTTGCATAGTATATATATTTTGCTAAATTATTAATTATTGCTTTTGATTTTGCACATATGAGATTAACAAATTTCTGTTTAGTAGGCCACGTATAATAATATCTCTTTATATATTTTGATCTTAAGTCCTGGAATTTAGAACATATTAATACAAAATGATACTCATTTTCTATAAGACCGGCATTACAATTACTACACAATCTTTCATTTCTTGGTATATTTCTATGCCGTCCACGTTCAATAGCCAAACTATGAGAAGATGAACGAAATTTGGATAAAGCTACCCTAAATTTCGGTTCAACGATAAAATCCAAATAGTTTTCAAATTCGAATGAATGTTTAAATAAACAATATGTATCTAATCTAGACGAGTTATTAATTGAGGAATACCAACTTTGATAGAATATGTCTAAAATTCGTTGTTTAATAATACTAAATTCTATATGTATAGTAAACTGATTTTCCCACATATAAAACAAGCCAGTCTGCTCTAAAATAGTCTTAACAGTATATGCCCAGTTTTTACCACTATAAGTTACACCATTGTCGGCATCTGTTTTTAACATAATAAAAATTTTATACAATATAGTTCTTTCATTAAGTTTAAGAAGTTTTAACCAGTATTTGATCAATATTAGTTTTCTATGAATGGACATTGGTGTACGACCAAGTTCACCATATAACACATCTACATTGGTTGATTGTTTCACACATAACAATCTTCTACAAAACTTTGTATGTATAATTTCTATGTTCGGACCAGCATGATGCCCCCACACTTCTGCAGCATAATTTAATGTTGGTAAAACAATACTATCAAATAAACTTATCATTTGGGAAACTGGAAGTTCCAACTGGTTACATACAATAAATAGATTGTGTAGTGAATATGACGCATGTTGCGCAATATATTTTTGAGTTCTGTTCCAGTTCCCATTTTTAAAAAGATACACACCTAAATATTTAAAAGATTCTACAATTTCAATTCTAGTGTTATACAAAAAGAAATCATAAGATGTATGTCTACCATTTTCAAAAATCATTACTTTTGTTTTAGATACATTTAATTTCAGATTCCACATATTGCAATAATGTTCTATATCATTCAAGATAGATTGTAATGAATTTGGATCATGTGTGAAAACTACAGCGTCGTCTGCAAATAACAACAAAAATACCTGTATATCATCAATGTTAACAATACCAGGAATGTTCCTATTTATATTATTTAATATATCATTGAGAAAAAATAAACACAATATGCTACTTGCTGGATCTCCTTGTTTTACTCCAATCTTAGAATTAATTAGATCAGAATGCATGTTTTTATATTTAACAAAAGATTTAACAATACCATACATTGACTTGATTGCACTTGATTGCACTTATTTTGTACTTATATTTTCATTCAGTAACTTTCTCCATAATAAAACCCTATCAATACGGTCAAACATTTTCTCCCAATCTAGAAATGCTACATAGAGTTTCTTCTTACTCGACAAAGTCTTTGTTATTATAGCATGTAGAACAAAAATACAGTCAATAGTTGACTTATTCCTTTGAAAACCATATTGATTATCAATAAATTTTTCATGTTTATCAGCCCATTTAATAAGTCTATCAACTAATAATAAGAGGATATTGTACATGATAAAATGCCACATATTTTCACGAGCCGGGACGGCGAGTGAAAATATGTGGCATTTTATCATGTTGAGTGAAAATATATACCATATTTCACGAAAAACGAAAAAATAACCTTTTTATTTAATTTCATTATCAAAGAAAAATGGTTACAAACCCTATTGCTTGCTACGCAACTGCAATTGTACAGCGCGCAGTAATATATTATTGCGTCTTGTTTTGCACGCGATATATTTGGCGCTACATTGTGACGTCACGTAAACAACTGTTTAAACGTCTGTATAGCGTTAATAACTGAATTTAAGATATTGGTGTTCGGATTAATTTTCTTAGTTAGACCATTTTCTATCATTCTAGATAGTTTTCAAAGCAAAATTCAACAAAAAGTTGTTTTTTATTTATCAGATTTTTCAAACAAAATGGCGAAAGAAGTCCCTTAAAATAAATATGAGTTTTAACTCCGCCCACTTTCATATTTTTATTTCATATTTATTTTTTAAAAATATGAAATATATTTGACTGATATAGCACCATATTTCATGGATAAAATTAAATAATTTTGAGTATATTTTGGACAAAATATTATTTAAGGTAATTCCGCGAAAGTTTTTTGCTTCATGAGCTCCACCTTTAAAAATTGGTACTATAATACCTTCTCCCCAGCATTCAGGAAATACGCCATAATTAAATATTTTATTATAAAAGCGTGTGAGAAATGGACAAATTATATCAATTGAATTTTTAAATACTTCTGCAATCAGATGGTCAGTACCTGGGCATTTGGAATTGTTTTGCGAAAATATTGCATTTTTTATCTCCATCGATGTAAATTCAACATCTAAATCATTATCATATATGTAATCATTATGTACATCATTATTTTCATGATCATACAGTGGTGTAGAACCGTACAAACTATTAAAATGTATATACATATCATCAATACTTATGTTTCTATTTTCTATAGTAGGTTGCCTGTATTGTGTTCTCACATTTCTCCAAAAAGACTTTGGGTTACATTTTGCTAATTTTGACACTCGTTTCCCCTCTGTCTTTTTGAATAAACGTTTACATCTAAGTTTTATATTCTTATATACCTTTCTTTTATTTATGAAAATGCTTTTATTCTCGTTCGTTCTATTTCTCAAAAATACATTTCTTGCTCTATTTAATGCTTTTCTGGCCTCATAGCATTCATGGCATCTCGCCACTCTTTGGGTATTTGTACTCCAACACCATATCTATGTTGCTTAAGGACATCCTTCATATGGAAAGCTGTATTCCTTACTATTTCTCTGTGACTATACTTGTGAAATTTCACAACAATCGGTCTTGGATTTTCGGGTTTGGTTAGTGTACCAAGGCGATGGGCTCTATCAAACTCTATCTCAGTACTGATTTTTAATGTATTTTTAATAAATTCTTTTACAATAGAGGCACATGAATTAGGGTCTGTTGCTGTATCATATGTTTGTGGCGAAACATTAATATTTTGGTCAGTGTTACTTGTAGAGGAACTTGTTAATAACATGGATGCTTCCGGTGATGTGGTATGTACTTCCGGTAAGCCATAAAATATTAGATTGTCCTTCATATTTCTAAATTCGTTGTCCAAGATGCGTGTTCTAAGTTCTTCCTGGGTTTTACTTAATGTTTTGATTGTAGAATTTAACGTGTCACATGATTTTGCATGGTCTTTACACTATCTTTAGTTGACGCTAATTCTGTTGTTTGCTTATCATACTTTTCACTGATAAATGTACTGTTGTTTTCTACATCGCAAACTCGCGACTCTATACTTTTTACCTTAATATCTAGATCATTGAGTTTCAAGCACATTGAGTTTACTACTTTTTCAATATTGTCAATTTTATCAAGTCGGGAGTCGATCTTATCAAGACGGGAGTTCATAGTTTCCATCATAGCTATAGCCCATGGTGGAGTTTGGTTTGTACCTTGATTCATCATTGGTGTACCTGGCGGTAGTGGACCAAGATATTGTTGATTATACTGATACGGAGGTGACTGCAATAATTGTCCAGTAAATGATTGTTGAAAAGTTCCATTAGTACTCATTTCACTATTTATTTTACTTACTGTTGGTGTATCGTATACAAATATGTCACTACTGTCCTAGGATGATAACTTGAGCCTTTGTTTACATAACAAAGACCAATAACAATGCGAAAAATAGGTTAGGCAGATCAATGCCACAATCTATAAAAATGAAAATAAAACTACATGTTATCATATGTCTTGTTAGCGCAGCAGGTAGAGCAACCGTGTCAGTAATGAGTTTATCCGTACAGACAGAAGTTCGACTACTGGTACATTTTTTTTTACCTCAGAACAGTCAATTGTTTGACCGGTTTTATGCATACATGAATATGAGATCGAATATTTTATTTCACTGTGATCAAAAAATACAAAAAGAAAAAAGAATAGAAATAAAAAATAAATATATACTATAAAATATATATCATAAGAAGAAAACAAAAAGGAAAACGAAAATAAATGAATAATTATAATGATAAAAAAACAGAGCAAGAAGAAAAACCTGTGGTTATAAAATGGCACTACTTGGGGTTCGAACCTATGAGAACAAAACTCTAAAAGTTACAAATAATTTCGATCTACCGACAGAACCATAACGGTAATACGCAAACGATACTGTAAGAATAATGCTATATAGTATTTGTAAGTGTTTACTTTTACGATATCGGATAATAATCCAGATAACCCCGTTTTTGGACTTTCCCATGTACCGTTAAGACCAAATTATCATCCTAGGACAGTACGTTGTTTCTTTCGTTTGTTTTGATTGTTTACGTCATCACTATCTCTGTTACTGTCCTAGGATGATAATTTGTTTTAATATTTAACTTTTCAGCAGATTCTACAATATGGTCAGCATTTTAATAACATATTTTTGACTGTTTATTGTATTTTGTCATAGATAAATCAAGAATGACACGTCGCGTGTGAAATCGATTTTAATATGACCTTGGGGCATATCGATCTCGATAAATTATCAGTTTAATGGATATCTGTGGAAACATGTTGTTTATAATGTAATAAAAGCTTATTAACTATAACAATTAGCACATTATTAATTTTTGTTCAATAATACTTATACAATTATACGAACAACAAATAAGGAAACAGAAATAGAGGATATTGAATGAGTGTAAGTTCAATACTGAATTTATTGCACGAGTTGAATAAAATTATATTATGCGAGCCTCTGGCGAGCATAATATTATTTTATTCAACGAGTGCAATAAATTCAGTAATGAACTTACACGAATTTAATATTCTATTTATCACATACCCAAAATAAAGACCGTTTAAAGAGAAATAAGAGTCATTTTTCATTGACGCGCCTATAGTATAACGCTAACATTTAGCGCGTCATTACACTATGTTTGTATAACGCTAATGACGTCACGTCAAAATATATGCACGGCCGTGCAATACCATATTTACGGAGTCGCAAAATCGGCACGGGTGTGTGATAAATCACTTTATTTCATATTTGCACTAAATACGACATAATAATTATATTTTGTTAAAATATACATTACGTATATGTACATGTATATATTTTAACCTATGATGCATTAAGAGGTTAATACACGGCAGGTGAGGGCCGGAAGGTGATAATCGGCCCGCAAAATGAATAATGGACCCGAGGGCTTTAGCCCGAGGGCCATTATTCATTTAGGGCCGATTATCACCTTCCGGCCCTACTCTGACGTGTATTAATGTCTTTAATACACTTGGATGATCTAATAGTAGCATTTAAAAAAAGAAAAGAAAAAAAAAAAAAAAAAAAGTTCTTTCGTTGAAATTCTTGTCTACTCTTCTACTGTTCTGTACAGAGATGTTTACTGTTTGTGTGTTCAAAGCAGTAGAATCTAGAAGCAAGTTTTATTTTCATTTTTTTCGGAATAAATTTGTCGTATTATTTCTTCAAATTTCAATAGTAACAAAAATGTGTTTGTACTAAATACGCTTAAGCTCTCATAATAAAAATAAAGCGATTCGTGCTGACAACCTACTTTCAATTTTACAGTTATAACTGTTTGATGACGTAAAATATGACGTCATTGTTTCAGTTTGTGCACGTGTACATGTTCTGCGGGCTGATAACTAGTTCTCGGCCCCGGGCCGCAAACTCATAATAGGTCACGTGACACTCATAATCAGTTGAAATCATAGGCAATTTTGTTACTATATATAGTAACAAGTGTATTAAAGTTTTATACATACTTGAAACAAATTATGATTTTTCGTACATCATATTTTGACTACATTTTTAAAATTTTAACCAATATATAACACGTTGAAGAAAATTCATTAAGGTACTTAAAAAAAAATATTATATCAAAATAAATTGAGAAATATACAGTATATATCAATTGAATTTTTTATAATTAATATGTATCATTTGTAATATTGACATCTTGAAAAAACATTTTATCAAGTATTTCTCGACCTCGCCTGTAATATCACCAACGGCAATTTGACACCTTCAATGTTTCCCTTCTTTGTGTAACTGGTCAGCAGTTTTCGATAATCCTTCTTTGTTTAACTGGTCAGCAGTTTCCTATATATTCTATATCGTCAGCTAATTCGTCAGCAGTTTAGTGCGACCCCTTCCATGATCGCACCGTTTGTCGGTGAGTTAGTAAATTCTGACCAAGCACCGGTAGACGCACGACAATGCGATACGATATTATTCCAAATGTCGCTTCGCATTGTCGAGTGTCGCTTCGCGTTGTCGAGTATCGCTTCGCGTTGTCGAGTGTCGCTTCGCATTGTCGAGTGTCGCTTCGCAATGTTGAGCGTCGCGGTGTAAAAATCATAAAAATAACGCGACATTTACTCGACATTTTAAAAATGTCGCTTCGCGATGTCGAGTGTCACTTCGCATTGTCGAGCGTCGTATCGCATTGTCGCGTTGTCGTTTCGCATTGTCGAGTGTCGTGGTATGCACTTCTACCAACCTCGACACTCGACAATGCGAAGTGACAATGCGACAACGCGAAGTGACATCGCGACAACGCGAAGTGACATCGCGACAACGCGAAGCGACGCTCGACAATGCGAAGCGACACTCGACAACGCGAAGCGACATTTCTTAAATGTCGCCCTTTTTTACCGCGACATTTCTAGGCGACAGTGCGACATATCGTTTGACACTGTCGAGCGTCGCTTCGCATTGTCGCATATCGCTTCGCGTTGTCGAGCGTCGCTTCGCATTGTCGCGATGTCACTTCGCATTGTCGTGTGTCTACCCTTAGACGCGACGGACGACATTCTACATGGCACGATAAGGACACCGTACAAAGCCGTAGTTTAAACGTTGCAACTTAGTTTTATGCATTTGATAACCGCTATCATGAAACAATGTGCTTAGATTTGGAATTAGCCTGTAGAAAACGAATGTATACTACATGTATTACAAACCAAACTCGAATGTGTTTATTCTATTTCTCTTTTTGTCATATATTTCCAGCCTTAGAAAGCAAAATCTGTTCTGAAGTATTACCGAAGAGTTTACATGTATTAGTTTTGGACAACCGCTTCAGTCGAAAAATCACAAAAAATCACGAACTTGTGGAATTCAACGCAATCGGGATTTATGACATAACTCTATCGGAGCAACAGTTAGACACGCCACTTATTTTATATTTAACAAACTATTTTTTTTTGTTTATTTAACATGAAACACTAGTAATCAAGACTACCAATTTATACACCTAGTTTTAAAAAGGGGACAAAATTACGTAAAACGAAGTCAAAATGGTAAACAACGCTACAGAACCCCTGAATATAACTGAATTGTCCAGCAATATTCAAATTGCCTTAGCAATGGCTGTCCCTAAGTGGTGTAGAAATGTGATGATAATCTTCATAGTTATCGTATTTTTCACAGGATTACCTGGCAACGTATTTGTAATACTTGTCCAGATTAATACTAAGATCAAAACAACAACGGATTGGTTTGTGGGTTTTCTAGCTGCCTCAGATCTCCTTTCTTTAGTCATCAATGTACCGTGTTATATCATTATTATGAAAGATGAGTGGGGAAATATTGGATCACAATTCGGTTGTAAGATTCATCATTTTGTTATAATTTTAACTTTTATGGCACAGACAATAATTGTAGCGTGCAATGCACTTGACAGGCTATGGAAGTCGAGCTCTGTTCACCAGCTGTTAACACCGAAATCGTCAAAACATAGTGGTGTTATTGTGTTTGTAGTTTCGAGTATGGTAGGAATGATTGCAGCATTTGCTGTACACACCAATGATTTAGGACAATGTATTCATGATCCGTCAAGGAAATTACTTCAATTGATTCTGTACCTCATTATATTGGTATCTGGACTAATTTCAAGTGCTGTGATAATAATATCATATACTCGTATTTTGTTAGTTCTTAAGGCCAGAAACTGCGTCGTACCGATGCCAAATGTTTCGGGAAACAGATTCCAAGACACAGTATTTTCTGCACGTATAGAGAGTCGCTTCAGAAAAGCAATGAGAAACACCAAGCTTATGTTTATCGTTACTTTTGTGTTTATCATAACAACAATAATTCCTTCCACCGGAATGATCATATTTTCGATGATAGACTTCCGACAAAGTGACGTTGGCTCTATACTTATGTTTCTATTGACCAGATTGTACCTTATCAATAACTGTGTTAATCCATATATTTACTTCTGCTTTAACACGACTTTCAGAAGAAAGATTGCCTACATTTTTAGAAGTAATTGACTCTAATAAGAGAAACTGTTTTCATTCATTAAAGGCACAAAAGCCTAAAGAAACGAGTTTTTTTGCTCAGAATGGTTACACGTGTTTTGTAACATTTAGATACTTCAGAACATGTTTAATGCATATCACCTGACGAAAGTAGCTCTGAATGATAAATTATGCGTCATAAAAGTATAAAAATGTAAACAACGTATTATTTTGCCTTCAATACAAAATACTTAATCACTATAGCTCTACTAATAGTCAAAAGGCAACAGAAGCAACAAATGGTTCAGGCAATTGGCTATAATTAGTCATACCAAGATAACGAGAGTCGACTGTAGTTTGGAATTTACAAAATGACACCAAAATAAAAGCTTTTGATAAATTAAGAGAAAACATTTAAGGGGCATAATGGGCCTTTAAAATACATGTTTCCGCAAAGACGTTTTTATGTCAGTTTCTTAAACGACATCACGTTTTTTACCATTTTTTTGGCAACACTGGGTCACCGCTTACGGTTGGCCTATGCTTAAATGTTTTTTTTTGTTTTCTTTTGCTAACTTTCTTTCTTTTAATATTTGAATAATTAACATATACCATGTTCCAGGGAAATGTTTGTCAATTAAAAATCATTATGGTATATAATTTTCTATTGTAGCTCCTTTACTTTTCCAGTTATACTTGCAGAAAATTTGCCTCACTGGAACATGATATATACAAATGATGAAAGATGTAACGAAAAATTAGCAAATACCATTAAAGCAGCATGCCTCAAGATTTATGCTTATTTTCATGACAGTTTTGAAAACGTATACAAAAGTAAAACATTGTGACGTGTCATCATTAATCACTTTAAGTTGTCGAAGGGAAATTTATTTCGTTTTATTTTAATGTTATGCAAAACTTTTTTATTGTTAACTCGGCGAACACTTTAATAAAGAAAATTTGTTGATGTTTCTCTATAAAAGGCATTAAATTTGTTTAAGTTGTCATTCAGCGGGATTTTTCAAGGGAAGATAACCTCCCGCATACTTATAGAGACAGGATACCTTACTCAACTATCCACCGCAATTGACGACATTCGTCTCGAATACGCAGTGTTCGGCTTTCAACTAAGCCCATCTTCTTACCTCACCCCCTTTACAGTACACATGTACTAGTACAACTTAACATATGTGCAGTGGTATTTTTTTTTAAATCTCCATTCTCTATGCTATTGGCTGTTCAAAGTAATTAATTGAAAATAAGCATCCCTATATTAAACAGTCGATGAAGACACATTTTCCAATCAAAAGCAGGAATTACCCATTTTACAAATTCTAGGGTTCTATTATAAAAAAAAAGAAATTTCCGAACGCAATAAACTTAATCGGAATCTGTTAAATACAGTCAATGAATCTCTGATTGGACACAAAACTACTTATCGGTGAATAGGAAGAATTAAAACATTTCTTTACTGGGACACTTGACAATACACTGGACTGTTTACTACTTTAAATGACTTCTGTAGATATGGATATTTTTCTCTCTCGTAAAACGGGTAGGTGCATTTTGTGTTTAAAATTGTGTCAAACTGTTAAGGTATTTTTGTTTTCTTTTGTTGTTGTTGTTGTTGTTTTCACATTTGGTTTATGTTTATGCGCTATTGCATATTTTGTTAACCGCAGCTGTAATCTATGATTTTTACGGTATATTTATAAACGTTTGTCCAGATATTTAAGTCTAAAGGGAAAGGGTGCTAAGCGGTTAGTAGTTAAATGCGTCTGCCTCTCAAGTAAGGGATCATGGGTTGGATGCCTGTTCGGGTCACGGTCACGTTACTCATATGACACCGGACGTGCTTGATAGAGAGTGGATTCGAAAGCAATTGATATAAAATGGAAGAACTTATTTCACAAATCCATGCTGTTCGCTATCAGTTTCTCTACTTGTAATAGGGTTGGTAAGCGAACAGCATGGATCCTGATCAGACTGCGCGGATGCGCAGGCTGGTCTGGATCCATGCTGGTCGCAAACCCATTCATGGCACGGCTCATATTTATATTGTGTTACTAAAGCAGTTATTTTTCATATTTTGATCGCTTTTTGTTAATTTACAGGATTGTAAGTTATTTTCTTTCTTTACTACACAATAATTTACTTTAAATGAAAAATTAGGATGAATCTGGAGGCATGCTACTATAAATTATGTGTCCAAATAAGCGGTTAAATTGTACTTTGAGCCGAGTAAATTAGTTGTATAAATTTATATATTTATTTAAAGCGGTGCACCTCTGATTCAGTAAAATATCTCGTTTAAAATCAAACTTAAGAAAAAAACATTATTATAGTTAAAGCATTGTATAAATTTTAACTATGTAGTTGAAACTTTGAATGTGTTACTACCAACTTCACTAAATAACAGACATTTCAAAATTTTTTTTTTTTTAAAGTGATTTTTTATTGCGAAGTGGTTCATACCATTAATTTGATTAATAAATGACCATACTAAATCAATTAGAACATTTTAATTAAAAAATGTTTCTTAAAATATCCAAATTATACACTGTTATTGTTTTATCAATATAGTAAATACTTATGGAAAATGTGCCTATAATAGACCAGTCGACTTTTAGACAGTATTGTACTTTAGCTTGATTAAATCGCTGAATTTGTATAGATTTATAATTAGAAAATTCTTTTTATTTTTTTATTTATTTAATTTTTTTTGGTCTCATAAGAAGGGGTCTTTTTGTATCATAAAAATAATGTAAATCTTCAGGCTTGATGCTTTAAACCCGCACAAAAGACTGATAAATATCTTTATTGTTTCAGAATTAAGTAAACAATAACATACCTATATAGCATGTATAATAAATCATGGAGTTTAAAGTAAGATCAGGCATCTTTTTGTCTGTTTATTTTATAATTTCATTTTATGAAGCAGGAAGTTCAACTTACTTTAACCGTACATTGAAACTTCTGACCTAGTTCAAACATAAATCAAACCATCTCACAAAACGAAACGCAACGATGGGGTTATAGATAAAAAAAGAAACAAGATACGGTAGCCCTACAATTGGGGTATCTCAAATAGATCGTCGTGTTTGAATAGACATGTATTTTTATGTCATTGTTATAGTACAAAAATACAATGCACAGGGCGTGGTCAGTTTAAAAAAAAAACTATATTTGATCACGTGATGTTGATTCTGTCAAAATGATTTCCTTCAATTTGATAAATAATGTACATGTTTCTTATTTTAAACCATGTCTTCCTTTAAAACTTTCAATTAAAGTAACAAAATACTAACTAATTTCTAGTTTGTAGTGGGGCATTCAATACCGAAGTGTAAGTGAACATACAACAGTCATACTATAAGTTTTATCACTGATAACGCTGCGTTTTTATAAAAAATGTTTGTATTTCAAACCCTTATAGTATTTCCCCTATACCGAAATGAATTTTTTGTAATCATTCTGTTCAGTTTCGAAAAAACAAATTGGAATATGTCGCAGACACTGATAAATTGCGCTGCAAAGAGAGCTCCTAGACGTAAGCATTCTCTGAAACAGAAAGTAGTCGCGGGGATTAGATTTAGGAGAATAAGTTGGACGTCAAGAAGGAGTAACAATCTTGCTTTTCTGAGAGCAGTAATAGTATTTAAAGAAGATAACACATTACAATTTACTATCGTATAAAACAAATAACATATCTTAATTTTAAATTTGATTATCTAAATATATAGAAACATAAACACAAAATATCATAAAACAATAACAACTACTTAAGATGGACTCCTGACCATCATTTGCTTGTACATTTCTTATTGTAAAAGCCTCCACTTTTTCAGTATAGAGTTATATAGTGTGACCAGATTGACAAGGCATTTGAACGACTGGTCCACCGGAATTAAAGAAAATTACATACACCACCTGCTTTGTACTGACGAACCTTTTTGCAATACAGGGCTGTTTTGTTGTCTTTTAGCAACCACTGTATGTTATTGGTCTTTTTTGAGGCTTCACCTGAAAATAACCCGGCTATTACAGTCTTTGTATCTTTTCAGAAGTTCTTTTGGTACAGTTAAGGTGTTGTTTGTTTTGCTCCTTGATGAGCAAGTAGATAACCTACCTCTAGAACAAACCTTAACTAATGGTCTTACTTTTCAATATAATCGCCCGCTGCTTCAATGCACTTTGCCCACTTGTGCTCCAACTTGTTTAACCCTTCAAAATAAGACTCTATTTTGGTCCTCAAAGAACTCAATGACGAAGTGTTGGACCCATGTTTCATCCTGAGTTACGATCCGGTAGATAAAATAAGGTTCATCCTCGTAGCGAGACAAAAGATATCTTAAAATGTCAAGTCTGGTCCGTTCCTGGTCGTCATTCAACTGTCTGGGGACCCATCTAGCGGAAACCTTTGACATGCCATAGACATCAGTCAGAATGAAATGAATCAAATCTTATACCCACTTCCCTAGCAATGCTTCGCAGGTCTCGCCTTTTTTTTGCACATGACCATGTCGTGCACAGGTTCGGCAGTTTCATCGTTGGTGGCCGCTTTTGGCAGCCCAGGCCGCTCACCATCTCCAATGTCCTCCTGCCCCTCTAAATTCAGCAGCCCATTTTTTCACAGTGCTTTAGGAAGGGGACTCCTTCCCAAGTGTATCCATGAAGTCTTCATGGATTTCCTTGGGGGCGAAGTACTTAATGACGGCTCTGATTTCAACTTTCTCCATTTGGTCTAAATGACACTACCCACTACTGAAGAAGTTGTGTTTTATGATACTTAAACTGTGCAAAACAGCGTGTAACTCGGTCAGTTATCTTCAATAAGATATCGATATCGAAGTATCGTGTGTAAATGTCAGTGTAGTGGCTAGAAGTATATCGGCCCGAGAACTTTTTGATCATACCTCATACATACAATATTTCATTTTGTAAGAGGTCGCAACTCTTTAACTAGATTTCAAGAGCAAGTGTCTATTTCTTACAATACCTTCTTTATGACTTAGGACTTTACTTCAGACTTTAAACATTCATCAAATACAACAAGACTCGTGACTATTTTTTCTATTCTGTTAAAAAATTCACCTTGTCATTTTTTGAGGTTGTCATTTTTAATCCTTCTACAAATTTAAGTTATTTAACCTAATATGAATAAATATATACGTTTTCTTTTTTATAATGGCGTGCCCATTGCCCAAATCACACATGTATATGTCGTTTGAGAGGAAGGAAAACACCTTAACCGAAAAACATCATAACATAGTTTATAAATGTAAACCTTATACATATCGCGATTTCAAAAAAAAAGAAGCAAAAAATGATAAGCTCATAGACACACTTTCGAATCCGTTCCTGGAACCAACCAGTACTGAGCAATTAGTATAAAGTTTCTTGCTCAAGGAAACAACGACTTGCCCCTGACTGGGTTTGAACCCATGCGGCTAGCGATCATTAGATTACTAGTCCGACGCGTTTTCTAGTCTTGTTTATTGAAAACAAAAACAAAATCTTGAATAATCAATAAAAGCACGTAATCGAATATAAAGTATGTATGAGGTCTGCCACAAAGTCTCTGCAGGCTCAGAATAAAAAAAAATTGAAATCTAAAAATGATTTGCATGAACATTTATCCCCAGGGAACCGTCAGGGTATTGTCTGTTTCAATTACCGGAATTACCCTGTCCACAATTTGATAGATTAACGAATTATTTAGAGCAGTAGTTTAGAAAATTACCAATCGCATTACCTCAAAAATATCCTGCCATCTCTGTCCATCAAAGCAAACTCCTGTGTCTTAAAAACAGCAGACGACATTCGAATTCATGTCGACAATCATTTGTAGTCATAACAATGAAATAAAGTAATGTAATTTATATACTTTTGTTACAAATTTGGATGATAGTGCGATAGAGAACCATACGAAACATATAAGATCAGCCGAGAATCAAACGAAATATTTCAGTAATTAATCAGAACATCCCCATGTTAGAAATTAAGCGTCTGGTGAATGAAAGTGATCATGACTTCTGACAAGCGTCTGATAACTGAATTTTCCCGCCCTTTTATTTTTATGAGGACCGTAGATAAACTAGTTTCATGTATATGAACATAGACAAGAATACAATTGCTTTCAAAAATACAGCTGAGCGAACTTAATATGTTTATATGTCATCGAAATATGCATATTGTCACCAATGAATCATTTCTTTATTGTCATTGATAAAAATAAATTTGAGGGAAGTGAAATATTTGTAATTTAAAAGTGTTTATCGTTCTACAACATGTATATACCTTTGATTATATTTACTCTCGTGCAATTTAGAGTGTTCCACATATCTTCAAAATGTTTGTTCCTTCCCTATTTTTCAATTCCCGTTTCATCTTTGTTTCCTTCCCTATTTTACAATTCCCTTTTCACCTTTGTATATAGTGTGCAATGTTTTGCAGTATACTGTATTCCAAGCCATTTTGGAAAACATTACTGGTTAGCAATACATTTGATTGAAAACTTGAAAGGTGGAATTACGGGTTTTTATCACAAGTATTGATTGGACCAGCTCACATCGATCCGGGCAGTTTTACCAGTCACTGTAATGTTTGCCGACCATTGACTTGCTATCTCCAAATGTGTCCAACATTAGAAGGTGGACGAGTTCATTTAATAGAAATTGTGCAGATTAACGGTAAATGCTGATTTTCTGTTTATTTTAAAAATCTCCGAAATGTTTATTTATGTACATGCACTTATACTTATTATTGAAAAGTTACATATACATGTATGTAAATTTATATGGACCAAAAGTGACGCACGTATAATCTAGTTATTACACGGGAGAAATTAATAGTGATTCAGTTATATTAACAGAACAGAACAGAACATTTATTTCACTTGTACAACATGTACATCGTGCACATAAATAACATATTTACACAACACAATAATATTCATACAATCTATATAAAACAAAACAAATGTTATATCAACTGTTTAGAGGATGATTATGATTATATATCTTGACTCATTTGTTTATTTCTACTATTAAAAGCAATCTTACTAAATTTACAAAGTTTAACAAGAGTATCTTTTTCTCTGCAATTTAACAATTTGATAAGTTTATGCATGGTTGGTCTGTTATAATAGTATCGATCAATATATAACCGTCGGATATCATTAAAACATGGACATTTAAATATAAAGTGGAATTCGTCTATAACTCTGCCATATGTTCCCGCTGCTTCAACCCAAATTACAGTAAGTATTACGAAGTCGCCTTTTGGGGGAAAACGGGATTGCGTGTTATGGCACTATAATATACTTTGTGTTCCCTAAAAAGGAAGTACTACTGTATCTTGGGAATAGCCCTGGGAAAAAACACAAAAATGACATGTTACTGGTACATGGATACCTGTGGATTTCCTGTGGCGATTTACTTGCCCCAATGTGTGGATGAATGACTCTGAAATGATGATTGAAGATCTATTCCACCATTCCCTTCACCAATCGCCCCATCCACCCCCAGCGGGCCAATTAGGTACCTAATAAATTGCTGTGATATGAGAAGGGCTACATTGCTAAATTTAAAGTGTAAAGTGTATATTATATTATAAATGTTTACTGCGCAGATACAGGATATTCAGTATGATATTTCATCAGTTGATTTAAATTTCCAAGGGGATTTTTTATAAGATTAAAGTTGTGTCATTGTACATCTTTTAAAATAAATACCTGTATATTTATAATCGAAAAAAGGCGAATATTTACTTCCTTTGTTGAAGCAACACGCCATGTTCGTGTCAATTTTCATGAAAAGTTTAAATTTGTTCTAATGAGTAAAAGATGCTATCAAGTGTACGAATTAAGTAATTTAACACAGTGTAAGACACTTGCTATACAAAGGATTACCTATTTTTTGACAAAAAAATGTCTAACGAGATTGCCAGATAAAATAAGTTAACTCTGTAATATTTTACATGATGCATTCCAAGTTTAACTCGGATTACCAACATTTTTATATTTCTTAAACTGTAAATATATATTTTTCTTAGATTGATTAATTAATCAGTTAATAACATTCATATATTGCAGCGATACCTGTGATACATGTGATAATAAATTAATCACCCTCCCCCCCCCCCCCAAAAAAAAAAAATGAAGGAAAGAGAAAGGGGAAACATCCGCCTTTCAAAGCAGTTATCTTACATAAAAGGAATAGTATACATAATGTTTACCATTGACATCCCCCACTTCCTACTCCACTCCCCCCATCTCCAATCCCTGTTGTATCTCTATCACTTGATTTGCCAGATACACTTTATCCCTGTGATGTGTTTTTATATTGATCATCGAGATACATTTAGCTTTGAAAATCAATTACAATATTGCGAGTGGTCCATTAACTACGTGACTAACATCAGACGTCTGTATGCAAAAAATAGGGACAATGTTCAAGATTTCGCATTGTTGCTAACATTTGTATTGTGAACCGGACCTAAATAATACATAACTGTCGTTAGACATAATATCAAGTATTTTAATTATCTAACGTTATCTGTTTTTTTTCGTGAGAAGCTACGTTTTAAAAATAGGTTGTCAAGTTTCCGATATACTTCTTGAGTCATTGTCTGTGCATCAGCAAAATTACATGGTAAAAATGGTTACCAAGTTGCTGTACGAAGGGCAACTCTGAAATTATAGGGACTTTGTAACTATAATCGTGTATGCGTTCTTTTTATTAGTGCAAAAGGCGATGTCATTTAGGTGTGAAAACGGTACGACAAATGTGTGAAGTCTTTAACTACAGCCCTGTATTATATTATTAGTTATAAAGATGCCTGATAGGTTATATGGCACTATAAGATCGATTGTAAAGCTCGAGCCGCTACAGCAACAGTGTATAAAGTTTATACAAACGTCACAAAAGCGATCTATTAAAAAGCGACGTCATCGATGCGACAGTGTGTCAGGTGAAGAAGATACGGGAAAGAAAACCCAACAAAGTCACCGCTTTGTCGTATTAATCGTGTTTCCGTATTTTCGTGCTTTCGTCTGGCCTACTGCAAAGCGAAGATACGGCATGGCACAAATCAGTCACCATATTTTATCTCTAGATTATCTCCCTTTAACATATAGCCACCTATGATTCCTTCCTATTGACATTTAACCCTACTTTTCATACTTCATTTTATCTATATTCTATAAGATTCCGAATGTTAATTAGGTAGTTGAATAATTTGCTTGCATCATTTCAAGTAAATGACGCCATCAATTATGCCACGCTCCAGCGTTTAAATAATGATTTTGTGCAATCATTTCATATATTTTATTTTTTTATCAAAATATGTCCATAACACCGAATTTTAGGCATAAGTGCTTGTATGACTTACTTGCTGCAGATCATTGCATGAAAAGAAGTCGGCATATCAAAGTATAAAATGACAAAAAAATTAATAATAATAGTAGTAAATAAATTAAAGAAAATGTGATAAAAAAAATGATAACAATATATTATACACATCGAATTTTAATTCGATTTTGTTTTGTACGTCTTTGATATTAGTATGGAGTGTATAATTGCTAGTGCTTATGGTATAGACATAAACAAACAGTGCATCTTGGAATAAAGGAAAGATAGATATAGGTTAAAATAGACTCACTTCATTTCACCAATATAACATGCCCTTCGATACTTGCCAAAGCAATTATTCAAAGTGAAATGGTATCTTATAGTGTTGTTACGCGATGCTAGGCAGAGCACAAAGAGCGCCAAAGGAGTAGGCCTACATATCGCGAGGAATTTCCTTTGTCAGCTGGAATATAACTACGACGAACTTTTTTTTCCACTTTTCCAATTTTCCATAGTAACTGCTAGGGCGTTTCCACTATATGTACTGTTGTTAATGTATGAACATTATACATGTATGAGCATTATTATATCGGAATTTTAGTAATCCATATTCATTGACAATAAATATCTGTTAGTCGAGACATTAATGCTGGAAAATTACAATATATATGTTGCTGTTGTTGTTGTTTTCCTGAATAATTGTTGACCGTAGTTATTGGAAACAGCCATAATGAACTGAATTTATTGAATGACAAAACGCTCAATGCTGTTAGATGAATATAAGCATACACATGTATCAACAAAAAATGTAGGTATACATGTGTAGGAGATATTATACTATGTGAGGATATATATTTGGATTGTTGCCTTTTATGTAACATTTTGTAAATGTTGTGATATATTGGACGCATATCGATTTCGTTTTTCATTTATACAAAATAAGGTAAGTTCGTAAACATTATAACATATTTAATTGTTTTCTGTTTCTTTTTTTTAATTTTCTTTTTTTCTTTCAATCATGTTTTTACATTAAATTAGTTCATCAGTTGTGAAACGTTAAGGACATGTATAACGTGACGTAGCAGACAAATAAAGTGTACTTGTATGTATTAAGTAGTGTTATTTGGAATATATCCCAGTACGAAGTGAAACTTTATAAGTACATACACAATTAAAAATATGAAACAAATCTCTTCCCTTCAAAGTTAGAGTTACATGTATTCCATATTGTCATACATTTATTGTATTTACTAAAACAAATTTCTTTATAACATTACATTGTATTATTAGCTTTTAAGTTAAAATAAGGCGATATCAGCAAAACAAAAATGCTCTTATTTATACACATTTATTTCATGCTTTCCAGTGTTTTATTGTAATATATCAGATGATTATATTCTGATAAACCACTAGTGAAATTTATAAAATATAATTTTCACTGTAGCCGGACTATATCTGAATGCGGATGAAAAGAAAATCATAACTAAATGGAATAACAGGCAGAAATAAATGCCGTCATACGTAAATTTTGCTTCTTTAGGAAAAGAAAGTCGATGTCACCATACATCATGTTTAAAATGTAACAAAATTAGAGAAATCTAACAGAACTATATTTCAAAATTGATGATGTGACGTCACGATGTGATGACGTCACAAAGGAGAATGCGCGACGTTGTGCGGCAAAATCAGTAAAAAATACTTAAAATCACTTAAAAAGCATGAAATAAAAAGAAAATTTATTTATTTTACATATAAGATTGAAATATATTTCATTCGTGAACACCAGCTATTATATTTTCACTCGTGGCTACGCCACTCGTGAAAATATTGCATCTGGTGTTCACTCAGTGAAATTATATTTCAATCTTACATGCAAAACAAACAAATATCCTCTATATAACGTCATGAACGTCTTTATTTAAACACATATTACGTCATGAACGTCTTTATTTAAACACATATTACGTCATCAACGTCTTTATTTATACAAATTTTACGTCATTACTGGATGGTCTAGAAAATTGGAACGTACATACACTTTTTTCTATTTTGCTATGTCTAACAGTGTATAGAGCTGAAACCAAAATTCTAGTTATCAGGGAAAGGGTTTCAATTAAATATACAATATAATAAAAACAGAGTAAAGCTAACTGTTTTATAATCTATTTGAATTATTATTTTCTTTATAAAACAATAATACATGTAATTGTAAATATCAATGTCTTACAATAATCTCTGTAGGATTATAACATTAATACAAAAACAATTTAACAATATTATATTCTTAAGAATGTCAATCAATGCATATAAAATAAGTTTGGCAGTTTTTGGCCATGGCTGTAAAATACATTTGCAATGCACAAGAGAATTTTTTGGTGCTGCGCTGATCCCAAGGGGCAATATGGCAGACCACCATAATTCCGGATGTTCGGAAATTTACATATAAAGAATATATATATACATGATTGAATGTACAAACTCTGGAAAATCAGAAGTTATTTTGTTCAGACTGGAGAGCGTTACATAGTAATAAAGTATTCCGGACAATCGGAAATTTATATTTTATATTCCGGATAATCGGAAATTTATTTTCATATTCCGGATAATCGGAAATTTATTTTCATATTCCGGATAATCGGAAATTTATTTTCATATTCCGGATAATCGGAAATTTGTTCATATTCCGGATAATCGGAAATTTATGTATCATTCCGGACAATCGGAAATTTATGTATCATTCCGGACAATCGGAAATTTATGTATCATTCCGGACAATCGGAAATTTATATTTCACTTCGGACATTTGGAAAATATATCTTGTTGAAACAGCTACATCCAATCATGTTTAAAATTATAAAAACAATTTTGTTTGCTAAACACCCTTGTACATTGCAAATGCATTAAAAATCTGCGCAAGTGCCTGCTCAAGAAATTGAAAGTAATGGGCTTACTGCATATAGAATTAGAAACAGTATTAAGAAACAAACTGATTAATACAATTACAACTGACAACACTAGCTTTGCTTATCACAAACATTTGTCAAATTAATAATCTCTACACTTAAGTTTTACATATTTACAAATGGATAGACTTGCTTACTGTATTAAGTTACAATTATAATTAAAGAATTGATTATACATTAATCTTTAACAATATAGTATGTCTACTGTACATGTAAGGCATTAAAAAGTTTAAACAATTTTAAATATGCATAAAATTAAATGCAAGGGTTTAATTTCCAATGAATCAATGACATAAATAATGTTCACAGTACACAAGAAGTAATGTTCCATGCCATAATTTTCAATAAATGGTATCTAAATAAAATGTACGTATGTAAAGGAAAACTGAATCCTTTGAAAGACATAATAATGTTTCATTACACAAGTTTGAACACTTTCATGTTGTGAACTACTATTTTATCCATTCCATCGATTCTAAGCCCATTGTGAAACACTTTATTATACGAGGCATCCATGTTCCCGCATAATGAGCAGCCACTTTGGAAATGGTTACGACAGCCATGACGAACCCTAAGTTGTGGACAAATCTGAAAATAGACAATAAAAGAAAGCAGCAAAAGACCATAGAAAGGGTGGGGTGTGGAGGGAATTTAAAAACTGAGGAAAAAATTTCTGACCTTCCTCCCTGAGTTTCCAGAAATGTCTAGTCGTGAGTACACATAAACTTATGACGTCATATTATAAAGACCGGTAATGAATATCAAATTTTACCTTTAAGGTTAGAGGAGTTACTTCCCCTCCCAGATAACAAATATATCTAAAGACAAGACTTGATATATATTATATTATCAGGGAAAGGGTTTCAATTAAATATACAATATAATAAAAACAGAGTAAAGCTAACTGTTTTATAATCTATTTGAATTATTATTTTCTTTATAAAATAATAATACATGTAATTGTAAATATCAATGTCTTACAATAATCTCTGTAGGATTATAACATTAATACAAAAACAATTTAACAATATTATATTCTTAAGAATGTCAATCAACGCATATAAAATAAGTTTGGCAGTTTTTGGCCATGGCTGTAAAATACATTTGCAATGCACAAGAGAATTTTTTGGTGCTGCGCTGATCCCAAGGGGCAATATGGCAGACCACCATAATTCCGGATGTTCGGAAATTTACATATAAAGAATATATATATACATGATTGAATGTACAAACTCTGGAAAATCAGAAGTTATTTTGTTCAGACTGGAGAGCGTTACATAGTAATAAAGTATTCCGGACAATCGGAAATTTATATTTTATATTCCGGATAATCGGAAATTTATTTTCATATTCCGGATAATCGGAAATTTATTTTCATATTCCGGATAATCGGAAATTTATTTTCATATTCCGGATAATCGGAAATTTGTTCATATTCCGGATAATCGGAAATTTATGTATCATTCCGGACAATCGGAAATTTATGTATCATTCCGGACAATCGGAAATTTATATTTCACTTCGGACATTTGGAAAATATATCTTGTTGAAACAGCTACATCCAATCATGTTTAAAATTATAAAAACAATTTTGTTTGCTAAACACCCTTGTACATTGCAAATGCATTAAAAATCTGCGCAAGTGCCTGCCAAAAGGCTTGGATCCACATCAGCCTGGTGATTTGCATGCAAGCCTCTGCCATACAATACCCCCAAATTGGATGGAGAAAAACTGCGCAGAAAGTGGCAGACATGGCCCCTTTAATAACTACCAACTCATAATTAGAAATATGCTCATGCTAACATGGATACGATACTAGTTCACAATTTAGAATTGCAGGCTTCGCGAAACTGCTGAAAAATTTGCCTGACATTCGGTCAGACAAACTTTCAATTCTTGTCTGACCGAAAGAACTTTTGTCTGACCGAATTTTTTCCCCCAAATATATGTATATGGTAATACCTTGGTGTTTTTTTTTAAAGACATAACAACTTTTAAAGATTTGCAACACAAGTTTATTCCCTTAAATAAAACATTAGTTTATCCAGATTGATGGACTCACAGGCGCTAGTCACATATATTCAAATATTTTTACATAACCAGTCTATATATGTATATAAAGATATATAGTATATAGCCCATATAAAACTTTAAAATGTTTCAAGCACCTGTGGATGGACTCTGTTTGGAAATCAAAACATTCATGATCAAAGCGGCCATTTTTCCATTTACCCACAAATTTTCTCGGCGGGCGCCTGGACTCGTATTCCTTTTGTTTCGCTTTTTTTTCTTCATTGGATAGTTTACGATTTTTGCCGGGCGTAGCGCCAGCGTAATAATGTAGTAACACCGACATTTTGGTTATTGACAGTCGTATGTATCGGACACTTATAATGAAACGGCGAATCAAAACTCGTTTTACATTTTTTTATTCAAGGGAGAAAACTCGGTCTTGGATATATCCCGGTATTCGTACCGGACATAAGGTCCGGAAGTCCGAAAAAAAATATCGGACCGGCCTGATTTTTGCCGGACATGTCCGACGGTCCGGCAACTTTCGCGAAGCCTGGAATTGACCACAGTCCATTCATTATACTGTCCACAAATATGGAGTTACCAAAGGAAGATAAATGTACTAAATCTCTGAAAAATAGTTGATTTTCAACAATTCTTGGGTAATGTATGTAGCCACCACCATTTGATATGCAAAATTTTGCCATGGTGCTATTGATACGTTTTCTTCCTTTATTTAACTTGAAATGATTTTCTTCATTTCGATAATGGAGCCTAGGAAGAATAGCAGACCAAATGATTCTCGTACCTGGTAATAAATGTAATAAATCTGCAAGACACGCCTTTAAAGAATAATTAATGTAGGAAAGACTGGTTTGACCCAAATCATTTCCTCCACAATGAATAAACAAAATATCTGGCACAGAATTATGCTCAGTGGCTAATAACTGAATATCATTATAAAGGTGCTGAATTTTTAAGCCTGGTCTATAGCGCCAAACAACGTTTACACCAATTGTATTAAATTGTAAATGTTCACCAAATGTACTGTTACACTTTGCATACTGATGAGCATCTCTTAAAATTGAGGAGCCAACCAACCAAACTGAATGGCTGGACTGTTCACCTAATATGGAAAAATGCAAAAGAATGATAACATGGACTAACTATACTATGGCCTCACATAGAGCTTATACGAGTTTGAGCTCCATCTGCCCATTTTTTTTACTTCATCTTCTGAAAAGCCTTGCATAATCCAGTAAGTAGCACCACCAATTCGAAAGGAATGACTTTTGAGTCTAGAACAGTCTATACCTGAATATTTTAAGGTTTTTGCTAAAACAGACCTAAATTGGTAAGGCGTAAGTGGTGAACCATCTAAATGGGAGAGGAATTGGTAGCCAGAGGTGGGACGCACTGCCATATAATGAAGGATTACTTCCTTGAGATGGCCGGACAAATTTCTATCTAAAGGAATTTTCACTATGGAACCTCTATGTAATTGATCAGTCTTTGAATGTCTGATATTAAGACACAAGTGTGAATCAGATAAATATACATCTTCTTTACTAATAATGTTAATTTCACTCACTCTCAAGAGAGCATAAAATGCAACCATAAATGCCGCTGTAAATAAAATGGATTCATAATGGGACAAGCAGACAAATTTGAGGTTGTGAACCAGAAGATGTAGCAAATTAAATGGTAACTGGCTGTCTAGTGTCCCTACGCCTTTGAGACCTATTCATACCATCAAGAAGTTTGCGGACTAAAAAACATTGAGTGTTATCTGTCAAATTATACAATTTGTTTATGAAACTGATTGCAGATATATGACAATTAACAGTTTTGTATGCATAACCGCTTAATGACATATAAGCTATATAATGAGTAATATGAAATAATGGCGGGGGCCAACTTTTATTATTAAACTGTGAACATCTGAATTTGTCAAAGGTTTGAAGTGCAGAACAGTAAGTTCTATGCGTATTGGCAGACAAAGACTGATCTACAAGATGGTCAATTTCGCTGCACAAAAATGCTGGAAGTCCTGTGGAATTGAAAGTGGAACTTTACATGCATTTTGTGGCAATAAAGATAGTAATCGTGAATATTGCAGACGACTGATGGCATCACAAATACCATTTTCTTTTGACTCGATATGAACTGCTTTAATCTGAATGTTTTGCAGCAACAATTTAAGAACCAACTGTCTCATTAATATCATTACACTATTGTTGCGTGAAGATTTATTGTTAATAATTTGGACAAGACTTTGATTGTCTGTATGAATAATGATTTTTTTCCCTTTTAATTTGGAATCCCACAAATAAAATGACAAAACAATTGGGATTAATTCTAAAAAGGTTATGTCTTTGAAAATTTCATCACCCCAGCACTCTGGCCATTTAAAAACTGACCATTCTCCATCTAAATATGCTCCACAGGCCAAATTTCTATTTCCAGCAGAGTCAGTATATAAATGGAGCTTATTATCTGACACCCAATCAAGGTTGCTGAAAACAGATATACCATTATAATGCTCTAAAAAATGAAGCCACATCATTAAATCCTCTTTGTTTGAGGAAGAAATTCGAATGAAATGATTTGGGCGTTTAGCCTGAGACATTGCTCTGTATAAACCACAATTAAATGTTCGCCCTGAAGGAATCACTCTTGTAAAGAAATTTAAAAGACCAACAACAGACTGGAATTTGTTTAGCCTGACCTTTTTCTTATGAATAATTTCATTAATACAATCTTTAGCCTTCTCTATTTTTTCCGATGGAATACGGACTTCCAATTTGTCTGTATCAAGTACAAAACCTAAATAGGTAAGGACAGTAACTGGACCCTCAGACTTATCCGGATTTAGTGGAATGTTCATGTCATCACAGATATGTTTAAAATCCGACATCAACTTAGAACAATCTTTAGTTCCAGATTTACCCAAAAAAATAAAATCATCTAGATAATGATCAATGTTAGAAGATTTTGTATAATTTGAAACTGCCCACTGGATAAAGGAAGAAAAACGTTCAAATATTGCACAACTTATTGATGCACCTTGAGGCAGCATTTTTTGTATCCAGTATCTGTTTTTATATTTGATCCCCAACAGTGGGAAATCTTCTGGCCTAATTGGACACAGGTTAAAGGCAGAAGAAATATCTTGTTTACCAAGTTCAGTCCCTTTACCCAATATTTGAATTTTTTCAATAACATTGTCAAACTTGGAGTAATGAACTGAACAATACTTTGAATCAATAAAATCATTAACTCCATTTCCTATAGGATGAGACAGGTTAGTAATCAATCTCCAACCCCCTGATTTTTTGGGGACTAATCCCAGAGGATTGACTCTTAAATTAGAAAATGGTTTTTCATTAAATGGGCCTAAAATCCGACCAAGTTCAACTTCTTTAATTAATTTTGCTTCTAATACCTTTGGATTTAAAATGGCAGATTTTAAGTTTTTTGATTCATAACTAATCTGTTGGCCAGAGTACTGGAGTCCAAATCCTTTTCTAAAACCATTCAAAAGATATTTTTGTTCAGCAACCTCATAACCCTTTAACCATATCTTTAAACGTTTTATGTCAATTGGTGATGTGCCTAACTCCAACAAACGCTCGAGGAGCACTAAATCTTGGGCCTTGTGGTTTAACGACTCTAGGCCTGAAATTATTTAACGGATTTTGCATAGAAGTTGAGGTTCGAATCCCACATGAAATAGCTGAATGGGGACCTCTGCAATTTTTGCAGAGATGCTGATAAGGGCATCCAGACTTTGTACAAAAGCCTTTATTATTAAAGAATAAACATAAGTTATATTTATATAACTGGTTTTGAGGCTGTCTAACATGTGAAGTACCAGTCATTGTAAGCAACCAAAGTTCGCCATCAATAGAGGACCATTTCATATCGGCATGCATAGATTTTTTCTGTCGAAAAGCTTTATCATAATACAGCCAGCCAAATGAATTACGTTTTGCAGCTAGGCGGACCATGTGCATGTACTGTATTAACTCCGAGGCAAGAGAGGGACTTTTCATAATAACTATTTGAATATATATTAAAAATGCGTCAGTCCATGAACTTATGTTCTTCATTTCATGTATTTTTGGAACTACTGTCTAATACGATATTGCCATTTAAAACTTTAATAGACTGAGTCTCTGGTAATGGTTCTTTTTGTAACAGTAATCCTAAATCAATATATTCACCTGACCAGACTTGCTCTTTAATTTTTTGTGAAATATGCATACACATATTGGTACAAACAGAATGTAAAGGAAAAAAGGTTACCTAAACTATGATCAGCAGGTGTTGCCATAACTGGAGGCTGATCCAAAACATCAGGGTGTGGTTGAAGAACACTAGGACCAGGTGGAGGAAACTGGAAGTCTTGGTTTCTACTTGCTGTTGCATATGAAACAACAGAGCCATGAGCTGTGGGAGGGGGTACCGCACACTGAAATTGCTGATTCCCATTAGAGTATAATGGAGCAGGTACACTACTTGCCAGCGGATCAGATGTATAATTAATTTGTGGAGCAGGAAAGCCAGGTGGAGGAAACTGAAAGTCTTGGTTTCTACTTGCAGTTGCATATGATGCAACAGAGCCATGAACTGGTGGAGGAGGTACCGCACACTGAAAATGTTGATTCCCACTAGAGTATAATGGAGCAGGTACACTACTTGCCAGCGGATGAGTTGTATAACTAGTAAGTGGAGCAGGAACATTAGGCCCAGAAAAAGGGGGGGGAAGCTGCAGCTGCCCCCCTCCTTTGACGACGTTGATCAACTTGTCCAGTAAGGGAGGGTTTCCTTTTCGGACGAGGCATGTTGGCCATATATATGAAATAAAGTAAAACAGAAATTAAAGGAGGAACAGCAAAATTAATAAGTCTTAGAACATCATAAATATTTATTGCAATAATTCTTAATTTCATTCATATTATTCAAATTCATTCATTTATAAGTAAATTATTTTATCAATTCTTTTATCAATAATTAATGTTGAAATTTTAAGAAACGGTCTTGAACTAAATCTATGAATATTATAAAAATGTGTATTATGTGGCTTGCACTGCTAAGACACCACGTGGTCTGTGGATTTTAATGAATTCTATAAAAATTCCTTTAGTTACTAGCATTTACTTTCATTCGAATAAATTTGTTGATAAGATTTATAAAATATATGTTATTATAATACGGTGCACTTAAACAGTGAAATATGGCCGCCACGCCATGGCATTGCCACTTCTAGTTCTACCCCACGTGCTTCGACGGGAAAATGAGAATAAATAGCAATTTAGCGATAAAAGAAGAAAAATTACTGGAAATAATTCGGGCAACGTAACGTTCAAGATATTCTAAAGTAATTAATACCCGAATAAGACAATAAAAGAAACGTGTAATTAACTTTAAAGAAATTTAAAAACTGAGGAAAAAATTTCTGACCTTCCTCCCTGAGTTTCCAGAAATGTCTAGTCGTGAGTACACATAAACTTATGACGTCATATTATAAAGACCGGTAATGAATATCAAATTTTACCTTTAAGGTTAGAGGAGTTACTTCCCCTCCCAGATAACAAATATATCTAAAGACAAGACTTGATATATATTATATTATAACTCTGTTACCGTGTGATATGACTTACTAGTGTATTTTATTCATATGTCTGAAACACTTATCTAAGAGAAAAGATTGAATTAAAAAAAAACTCCATTTCTGCTTTATAGCATTCATATATAATGGTGTTTTAACTTTATCCTCTTGTTTACAATGTCATGAATCAAATATTGAAGTTCTTGCCTACACATATTTTAAAATTCTGAGACCGTTTTAGTTCATTGTGCCTTTAAATTTAAGCTACAGAACTATTGTACGTGTTGTTAATGAGGAATGGTGACATACTAAATAATTGTCTACCTTTTATAGAGCTACTTTCATTTTTGTTTGCACATGACATACGCACTTGTTGGACCGGGAAGTAAATTCGAAAAAAGTGAAATAATTATATAAGTAGCTATCATTTACGCAACAAATACATTTTATGTAACCGTTTGTTTACAGAGGTTACATGTCAATATGGTTTTTCCCTTCTACTTTACTTTATCACAGTTTCCCTTTACACATGTTTGATTTATTTTCAACTTTCCTATGAGTTTTAATCACTTCTACATATAGATGTTTTATAAGGAAAATCGTTTCTCAAGAGCCCCTTTAAAACGAGCGTTTTTTTTCACGACAACACATGACTGAACTTATCCTGTCTTTTTTTCCTAGAGACGAAACTATGTTCGTGTAAACTTATAAACAGATGGAGACAAAATGAGCAAACTGTATTTAGATTAACGTTTATAAAGTAATGTTTGATATTCACGTTCCGTCTTAACCGATATGAGATCGTATCACGCAATTTGACACAGATCGTCGTTTAATAAACAAATATGATGCTATAATTACTTATGTCACTTAATGGAAAAGTCATATGGCGACACACATTTCAGGTGACAGGATTCGAACTCATAATAGTGAGGGGCAGGTGACATTAGTAACTAGGTCAACTAAAGTTGCCTGGACTTTTCAAATACGATCCATGTAGCTTGGAGGTCAAGGCAATTTAGGACTTTCACATTTCTTTCAGTGTTTATAAATCATATACATGTATAAATATGATTAGATATATGCTTATACGCGCTGCCAAATAATGAGTATTGTAACAATAATATTTAAGTTATTTTCTGATGTCTTTGATAAAAATTAAAAAAAAAATGCACGAGATGCAGGAAATATGTAGCTTACTTGAAGCTTGGTGGTTACGCTGAGACTGTCGTACAACTTTAGAGAGTGGTAGTCTTTGACAAGTCCCACGACAGGTTTTTTTATTTGTTTCTCTAGAAAATTTGCGTTTACGTTTTATTCATTCAAAAGAAAATAAGTTACATAGAACACAAAATATTTTAAAAAGGAAAATAATCAAAATCTAAATATAGGGACAGCTGCGTATACATCATAACCCTATGTTTCATTTTTGTCTGTTTAGATTTATAACGTACATGTGTTTTAAATGTGTTGCAAATACTTAATTTACAAATGCATGTTAACATCATCTTGAGCATATTCATGTTAACATGTAAATATATTTGTTTAACTGGCCAAAGGCTTAACTATGCCGATTTGCGTAAAGAAAACTTATGTAAATCTATATCAGCTAGAAACGAAGTATTAGCTAATAATTATACATACATGTATATTATGTAAGCCATATCTTACAAGTAGTTATCAGATCTAACTTTTTTGATGTACCATCATTATAACCATCATACGTATTACTATTATCATTGTTATTATTACTGTTCATCATCATCATCATCATAATTATCATCATCATCAACAACATTATCATCATCATCAAGAACTACATTATCATCATCATCAACAACAACAATATTATCATCATCATCAACATCATCATCAACATTATCATCATCATCATCATCAACAACAACATCATCATAATCATCATTATTATAAGCTGGCGATTGTGAACAGGCAAACAGCATGGACATATGCTCGTATGCCAAATTAGGAAAACTGAAGTCATGCATCCATGTTTTCTGAAGATTTCCTTTACCTTATAATGCCATGTCACTAGCTCTAACGTTTTTGGCATATATCATTAGAAGCAACAGTAATAGCAACAACATTATCAACAACATCATCATTATTATAATCATAAGCATTTACTTTAAACATTATTATTATCATTTCTATCATCATCGTCGTCAGTAATAGCAGCAACAACATTAACAACAACAGCAGCAGAAGCAGCAGCAGCCGCAGCAGAAACAGCAGTTGCAGGAACAGCAATAGCAAAAGCAGCATTTACTTTAATCGTCGTCATCATCATCATCATTATCATCATCCTCGTCATTGTCATCATCAGAAGTATTAGCAGTAATAGCAAGAGCAGTAGCAGCAGTAGTAGTTGATGCTGGCACGACGTACGCCAGGTTTAAACATTTTTTCTCCCTTATCAGGCCGAATTAAGTACGCTTTAAAACGGGGAAGTATATGAAGATTAGTTTACATTTGAAAAGATAGGTAGTACAAGATGTTCAGTGCTGAAATAAATATTTATGTTCGTAACAAACGAAGGGGAAGTTAAATCTTTCATTTAAAATTCACTCATACAATCTTCATAACTATAAACGAGTGAAAGGAAATAAATAGTTACTATAAAGTTGCGGTGAAGGATAAAATCAAGTGAAAACAAGATTGTAAAAAAAAGTAAGTAAAGTCTCGTCAGAATTTTAATATTTTATTTCATTTGCTGAAAGCTTATATTTAAACTTCCTTCTCAAGTTTGCATAATTTTGAAATAAATTGAATATAGTAAGGTTTAAAGAAGATCCCTCCAAGATCTCAGGTGCCGTTTAATTGTTATTTAAATTAGATTTTATTCGAAACTGTTACCCGTGGTGAAACGCGAATTTTTCTCTTTGGGTTCTAATGAAATTGTGTACAGTCAGTATTTATAATTCCATGGGATTTGAAGTGGAATGGAGTAACTAGACTCAAGTATCTTACTCTGCGGTGTTCCGTGCATTCTTTCATTCTTTGTGTTAACTTTTCGTTAAAAAAAAATCTTCAGAAAAAAGTAAGATATCTTTGCTTGTCTGGGTATATTAGATTCTCAAGGTAATATCATATTAGATAGACTATATAAAAGTATGTACCTTTTTACTTATGTATTTATAAATTTCTCTGTTTATGGTATTTTATTTTTTAAATTTTACTTTTTTTGATTTAAAATATTAATTGCACTTTGGAATGTGTGTGTGTGTGTGCGTGCGTGCGTGCGTGCGTGCGTGCGTGCGTGTGTGTGTGTTTACATTATGTTTAATTAATTTGATTTCATACGTAATAATCAAAATATTCAACCCTGTTCATATTCATTTTTTCAAGCGTCACTTTCTACTGTTATGAAAGCAGTCGGGGTTTTATTTATTTCAAACTTTTTATGTTATTAAAATTTAAAATCTTTCTCAGTTTTGTTCAATGAATTTTATTTCGACTAGATTTCATGATAATCACACGTAATCGAAATCATTTACGCATACTTGTGTCAACACGATTAGTAATCATGGAAACTAAACAATAATTCTTGTTTGCCTAATTAAGATAATGGTAACCTAACTTCAAATTTAGTTTGCTTAACTTTAGCGACTGAGATGGTATAGTCCCTAAAGATGACAATATGACTTTTATCTGACTCAAATTTAAGATAAAGTTTGTGATTTTAAAACCCGGAAGAAGAAAAAGATTTCTTTTATCAGAATGTCATAGTTACGAAAAACAATGAGGGTTAATTGTTTTGAAACAATCTATTTGTAAATACACGTATATTCACGATTTCAGTTTTTGTATGGAGTGCATTAAGGGTCATTGTGTAAAAACGTGAATAATTCACAAATGAATAGTGTATTTAATACAATTCTGTGTTTTATCAATTATAGATTTATGCTTACTTTATCATGGTTTGGTTTCTTCTTGTCGCAATGGAATTGTATTGGTATCAAACGGATTCGAGTGTGTTTCAATAAGCCTATAGCTTCCTACACAATGTAACTAAAATAAATTCGTCTTATATAAAAACTAAAGTAACGTCATAATTGTAACTTTTTGAAAGCTAGATTTTACCACGCAAAATTTGTTTACAACTTGGTTTCAGATGTTTATTATCAAAATTCTTCACAATACAGGATAAGTACGTTGTTAAGAAGCGAATCATGTTACCCAGTGTCATTATGCATTCCAGTTTAGATTTGAAGGACATATTTTAAGCAATGTTCGTTTGATTTTTATCACCTGACTTTAAATCCTCGCATTATCGATGCACGAACTATTTTTACTCTGATTCGATTTTATGATAATCTTCTTCCTCTGAATAGCATGTAATTCTTTTGTTTGTTTTACTTTTCTCCACCGATGTCTCGACTTTCTTTAAATAGCTATTCGATAATTCGACTTGGTTTTAACTTTTTGCTGTCTTATGTCAACGCAGATTCGAGTTCATGCTTCGTTTGTGTGGTTTTTTTTTTTTTTTTTGTTTTTTTTTTGGGGGGGGGGGTTGCTTCGATTTTATGCTTCTATTTCGAGCTTCGATTTTCTGTGTCGATTTCATGTTTTGATTTTATGCTCCGAGTGTATGCTCCGATTGCATGTTAAAACGTTGATTGCAGGCTTCGAGTTTCTTTTTTGATTTTCTGCTTTGAATTAATGCTTCGATTAAATGTTCCGGTTTAATGCACTAAGTTATGCTTCCATTTCATGCTTTCATTTATTCTTTGATCTATTCTTTGATTTATACTTTGATTTCATGATACCGGTATGCTGATTAAATAACTGTTATTCGCTGTTGGCTTATATGCATTGCACATGTCATTTGAAACTTTTATACAATTTCTAGTGATAAGCGATGCCCACTGTGAATTGGATACAAAAACTTCTAATTTGGGGCCTAAACAAAACCACCGCATTGGCATCGCAGGATGGAGCCACCTGGAAGGTGAAATCTTCCTCGTTTGAGGATAGGGATTTCATTTCACTGGTGCATGATGTACAGCACTACAAGTGTAAAAACAATTATCAGTTTGCAATCGTAATTGCTCTTTCCATTTATACTCACAAATGTTTTCTTCTTTCTTCTTTTCCAGAATGTGCATAAAGAATCGAACATTATACGTATCAGAATGATTACTATAACAGGTGAGAATGGAATTGATTTGTATCAAGAATACTTTAACAAGTTATTGTGGTGTATAACGGCTACGATACCAAATCGCGAAGATGTACCAGACACCATTGACGTCATTTGGTTGGGCTGGCAGTGTGTAATTATAATAAAGGCAAATGCCATAGCATTTTTGTTAATGAATTGTGAACTTAATGTAACGTTTCCTAAGCAAAACCTGATTTTCAACATAAGCGCACTATTGGCAGATATTTTTGGGGGCGGGGGATGGGGGGATGTACAGTGTGTACATTTATCAAGCAAAACGACCTCATGATGTACCTGCTGATGATCTATTGTTTTAATAAGACTACCATTTTGTAAAAATACTTTTTATACATGTATAAATCATCTTGTTATTTCTTTATCATTTTTCTTAGTATCTAAAAAGTAAATTATTTTTTCCAGTGTGATGTGGCATTGAAGTCAAAATGAAAGTATTGAATTTAAATCCAAGTGGTATAACATGTAAGTACATGCACATCGATTCTTGCGTTTGAAATTATGTGAGCCTTGTTTTTTTTAGTCAGACTCAGGTATTTCGACTGTGAAATACGTGTGTGTCTGAATAGCATGCACTGGTATAAAATACTTGTTTTTATTATAAAGTACTTGTTTTCCGTCTAAATTCGCTGTTATCAATGAAATGCATCTGTTCGATCATTCGTTGGTTTGACATTTTATCTAGACTACCTAAAAGGTTCAATCATAATAATTTTATACAGAATTAATTTTAGTTTGTTTGAACTATAAGCTTATAGACACACTCTCGAATCCGTTCCAGTAACAAACCAGTGCTAAGCAATGTGTGTAAAATTCATATTAATCACTATATAATAGAAACTGGCAGATAGAATGACTTAAAGGTCATATCATATATCAAATGATACTATAGATGAATCATAATGTTTAATTATAAGCAGAAAGGTCATTTAGCCTTCATGCATATCAATTGACGATGAATGATATCATAACTGTTTTTTATTTTTCTATTAAAATAAATGAGCGGTCATCACACTTAGTGCTTTCGACCACGTTTGTCCAGAGGGAGACCTGCCATATCTATTCAGGACATGTTGTTCAACCCATAACAGTATCAGAAATGATGCGAAGCATGGATCTGATAGACTCGGATGCGCAGGCTTATGGATCTTTAAGTCGCAACCCTATGTTGTCTTTGTCGTGAAATCGGCTCAATTACATTTTAAAATTTATTTTCCGATAGATGAATAGTATGAATGAAGAGAAATAGAATTAAAGCTGAAATTTTATTTCCCTTTCCTGTGCATCCATTGATTTTACAACTTGAACTCTTCGGGTAGTTCAATAGAGAAAGGAGAGAAAAAAGGGGAAGACATCGATTGAAATCTGGCCTCTGGGTATGTATCTCGGAGTTCGACCCTCGGCGGGTTGATCGTAGGCCGAAAGTCGAGTTTTCGATATGGCGTATAAGCATTTGTCTCTTCCGCTGGCTCAGAAATTATGTGGGTATAAGAAGTCGCTTACTCCCGGTTAAATTGGTTAATATAAGGACATTATTTATTTCTGCAATTAATGATTGAGTGGCCACGGAATGAATGAAATCAATGAAATCAACTTAATTAATTTATTAACGATCACGTGACATAATGTAATATTATTAAAACATGAAATGACGTGTCATATATGACGGATGTTCATGCCCATCTAGATTGATAATCTATCGACTGACATTTGATCAGAATTTCTGAATCTTTGACATTTTTATTATTGATAATTTCATCTGTAACGCATTGAGAGGTTCCTTACGTGACATTTGTATTTCTAGATAAATATAATCTTCCCATTTTTATAATATTTCTAATAAATGTCACTATAAATTCTGTTTGTTTTGGATACGTTTTAATAATATTAATATGATTATAAGCTTTCTAGATATTGAATATCACGTGACGTCATTGAAATACGACTGCTTGTATCTCTTCTTCGGTTTTTACATGTGGTGCCTTGTATTTCCAACCCAATGGAATATATACTCTGAATTAAAATACTCCGAGTATGGAACGCCTGGACTGTCTTATGTTAAGAATGAATGATATACCTGGTTAAATGTCTTTCTGTTGTGTCCGAGATACAAAATGCTGGGTGGAAATCCTAATGTGCTCAGTTATTGAAGTGCTATGTTGTGTGCTGACTGTATTTTATTCAGTCAAGTCAATGTATTGTCGGGTGCATAAGTCGTTATGTTCAGTTCTTAAAACCAACAGGCATGTGGTAACACAATTATGTTGAGTTAAAAAGATATGTTGTAGGGTGTTACAGTTATTATGTTCGGTTATAATAATATGCCAATGGGTGCTCTTCTCATTATGTGCAACCATGAAAAGAAACAGTTGAGTGGTACTATCATTTTGTTTGGCTGAGGCAGTGTATTATTGGGTGATACTTTTATTATTTTCAGTTGCAATGACATGCTGTTGGGTGCTTTATTTCTTCTGTTCAGTCGTGAAATAGAACTGTTAAATGGTACAATCATTATCTAAAATGGTACTATCATTATCTTGTGTGCTGATTATATCTTCTTCAGTCAAGTCAATGTGTTGTTCGGTGCAAATGTCGTTATGTTCAGTGGTTTTTTGGTACTATCATTATGTTCAGTTCAGATGATAAACTGTTCGGTGCAGAGGTCATTATGTTCAATAGTGAACACAAACTGTTATGTGATACCACAATTATGTTGGGTTCATTTGGATTTTTTCGGGCAACAAGATGGGAGCGACTAATTTCCATAGGCCATGTCGAGGCTAATGACCACTAAATTGCCAAAACAATTTTCTTCCCTGTAAATATTATCGGGGGCTTAAGATCGTTATTTTCATAAATTGGACTTTTAAATACCCAATGGGTATTTTATTTAGTTAATTCATGACTATACTATACTGTTACAGTCATAATGGGTACAGTATATAAAACTTAAAATATGGGTAAGGGTAGCCTGTTAAAGTAACACATGACCACCGTAAATATAACTTAAAATTTATCTGTTTGGTAACCTATAAGAGTCACAAATGGACACAGCAAACGAAATTTAAAATATAAAACATCATATACAAGTAAGGGAACCCTATTTGAGTCACACATGGCCACAGTATATGGAGCATATAAGTAAGGGTAGCCTATTAAAGTCACATATGGCCACAGCATATGCAACTTAAAATATATGTGTTGGTAACCCATTTGAGTCACACATAACCACAATAAATGGAACATAATATTTAAGTAAGGGAAACCTATTTGAGTCACACATGGCCACAGTATATGGAACATTAAATATATTAAGTAAGGGTAGCGCAATAAAGTCACACATACCCACATTATGAAGAACATTCTATATAAGTAACGGTAACCTAATTGAGTCACACTAGGCCAAAATATATGGAACATTATGTTTAAGTAAGGGAAATCTATTTGAGTCACACATGATTAAAGTATATGCAACATTATATATAAGTAAGGGTAGCCTAATAAAATTAGACTCAAATACATTTCCCTGACTTCATAACGTCAGATCCCCTTTCAAAATTCCATTTTATTTTGTTCCGCCCATTGTTTTCTCGTTTAGGGCAAAAGCATTCTTTTACTTGGGGACCTTACGCCGCTTTTCATGGAATGGCACTACTGTGTCACATTGAAGGTTCCATGATAACCGCCGTATGAACACATCATCTTCGGATGTTTCTAAATTCAAAATTTCACCATTTTCGTGTTAAATGTTGAATTCTGCTTAAGCCGGTGCTAGGGGGCGTGGACGGTAACTTGCACTTTCCAGTACCGTCCATGAACAGGCTCAATCAAACCGAGTCTGCAACATTTTCAATTTTGCAGTGTTGTGCTTTCTTTAGGGATTCTGTTTTTCTCTATTTTAAACATTATGTCTACTAATATATTTTGGCCACGTGTGACTCAATTAGGTTTCACTTACTTATATAGAATTTTCTTTATATTTGGCCATGTTTGACTTTACTAGGCTACCCTTACTTATATATAATGTTCCATTTACTGTGGTCATGTGTGTCTCAAATGGGGTTTCCATACTTACATTTAACGTTCCATATATTGTGGCCATGTGTGACTCAAATAGGTTTGCCTTACTTGTATATTATGTTTCATATTTTAAATTTCGTTTGATGTGTCCACTTGTAAGTCTTAAAAGTTACCAACACATATATTTCAAGTTTTATTTACGGCGGTCATATGTGACTTGAACAGACTACCCTTACCCATATTTTAAGTTTTATATACTGTGCCCATTTTGACTGTAACAGTATAGTATAGTCATAAATTAACTTGATAAAATACCCATTCGGTATTAAATATTCCATACGATCTGTCCAATTTATGGAAATAACGTTTTTAACCTCCCGATGGTATATACGGGGAAGAAAATTGTTTTGGCAATTTAGTGGTCATTAGCCTCGACGTGACCTATGGAAATTAGTTGCTCCCGCCCGCCATCTTGTTTGACGCGAAGATATCCGAATGAACCCAACATAATTGTATGACCACTCAGCGCATTGTCAAATGACTTGTGCACCGAACAGTATATCATCTGAACTAAAAATAATGACTTCTGCACCGAACAGTACAACATCTGAACTGAACATAATGACGGTATCACACAACAGTTTGTGTTCACTACTGAACATAATGACCTTTGCACCGAACAGTACATCATCTGAACTGAACATAATGACTTCTGCACCGAACAATTTTTCATCTGAGCTGAAGATAATGACGGTATCACACAACAGTTTGTGTTCACTACTGAACATTATGACCTCTGCACCGAACAGTACATCATCTGAACTGAACATAATAACGGTATCACACAACAGTTTGTGTTCACTACTGAACATAATGACCTCTGCACCGAACAGTATATCATCTGAACTGAACATTATAACGGTATCACACAACAGTTTGTGTTCACTACTGAACATAATGACCTCTGCACCGAACAGTACATCATCTGAACTGAACATAATAACGGTATCACACAACAGTTTGTGTTCACTACTGAACATAATGACCTCTGCACCGAACAGTATATCATCTGAACTGAACATTATAACGGTATCACACAACAGTTTGTGTTCACTACTGAACATAATGACCTCTGCACCGAACAGTACATCATCTGAACTGAACATAATCACGGTATCACACAACAGTTTGTGTTCACTACTGAAAATTATGACTTCTGCACCGAACAGAACATCATCTGAACTGAACATAATAACGGTATCACACAACAGTTTGTGTTCACTACTGAACATAATGACCTCTGCACCGAACAGTATATCATCTGAACTGAACATAATAACGGTATCACACAACAGCTTGTGTTCATTACTGAACATAATGACCTCTGCACCGAACAGTACATCATCTGAACTGAACATAATTACGGTATCACACACCATTTTGTGTTCACTACTGAACATAATGACCTCTGCACCGAACAGTATATCATCTGAACTGAACATAATGACGGTATCACACAACAGTTTGTGTTCACTACTGAACATAATGACCTCTGCACCGAACAGTACATCATCTGAACTGAACATAATAACGGTATCACACAACAGTTTGTGTTCACACCTGAACATAATGACCTCTGCACCGAACAGTATATCATCTGAACTGAACATAATGATAGTACTATTCAACAGTTCTATTTCACGACTGAACAGTCTAAATAAAGCACCCAACAGCATGTCATTGCAACTGAAAATAATAAAAGTATCACCCAATAATACACTGCCTCAGCCAAACGCAATGACAGTACCACTCGACTGTTTATTTTCATGGTTGAACATGATAAGAAGAGCTATTTTAACCGAACATAACAACTGTCACACCCTACAACATATCTTTTTAACTCAACATAATTGTGTTACCACATGCCTGTTTGTTTTAAGAACTGAACAGAACGACTAATGCACCCGGCAATACATTGACGTGACTGAATAAAATGTAATCACCACACAACATTACACTTCAATAACTGAGCGCATTTGGACTTCCACCCAGTATATTGGGATTTTGACCAAGCCTATTGTATCTCGGACTCAACAGAATGACATTTAACCATGTATATCAGTCATTCTACACATAAGACAGTCCAGGCGTTCCATATCCGAGCACTATTTCTGTAACTTATTGGCATAATGTAGCGTTTCATTAAATCACCAAATTAACAGAAACTCTTAAACGAATACTGTTGCGCAATTTTACTTTGTTCCCAAACCAAACGACTCCCAAGGGAGAGAATCTGGAATGGCTCAGAATAAGGCATCATTAATTAGCTAGCGTAAAACAAGGCAATGTGCAGTGTCACATTGATGCATTGTCTAGTCTTTTATATCTATGGTTTTTCTCAAGGGAGAGAACCGCAGCAATCTTAGTTCTAAAACTACATTATTTCGCTTTCATATATATTGTACATTAGAGCTCTACATGTGATTCCTATTAACTTGGTCATTGAAAATGTCAATAACATTTCCAAGCTTCCCGGATGGAGAGCATGTTGTCATGGTCATACCCGTCTGTCAGGCTGTCTGTCTGTCTGTCCGGGCAACCACGTTATGGTTTATGAGCTTTGTTCCAGTTTAATTATCACTGGTTAATGTGATGTAATGCCACCATTAAATTAATTCCACTTTCATTTTTGCTCATACAGCTTTGTTTATTTATTGATGACGGTTGGTAACATGGGTGGTCCTCTAACCTAAGATAGTGTAAAAGTCAGTTGAGTCAATGTCCCTATAGTATTAAAATTAGATTTTGGTTGATAGTACTCAAAAATAGCAATGATAAGTCATAATACAATATCAATAAATTTACAAAAATAATTTAAATTATGTTATGAATTGTGACGTAAGACCACTCCAGTAAGTTTTATACATCTTCATATTTAACTACGGAAGCAAAGGGGGTGGGCATGAGGGACATTTTTCCTGTCATAATGGCGTGGCCACGAGATAATAGAGAAGAAAAACAGCCGGTACCACATCTGTGCTTCCGTATTTTTACACATACTTTCTTAAAAGTTAGTTCCTTAACGGGAGTACGAAAGTTAATTTACGATAGTTTTATTTTCTTGTAACGAATAGCTGATCAAACCTAAAGGGTTTAGAAGAGGAAAAATTTGTGTTGGTTAATTCATTCAAGTATTTTCTATTAAAAGTCCTCCTTGTAAAGCATTGATTAATTAAATGTCAATTAAAACTAAAATGCTATTATTTTAAATTTTATGCGTTTTACGTGTCTTGATACAATTCCCAAAAAGAAACAATTGGCAAGTAGTGCTTTTGTTTAAACAATGTTTATTTTATATAGTTCAAACGTATACAATTATGTGATATAATACAGGATTGAAAAGGAAGTCAAAGACTTATACAGTGAATAGTAAAAGTATAGAATTATGTACAGTAACAGCAGTAACAACACGTATAAGTACACTATTTACTCAAATGAAAATATCACACATATAAAAATAAAAAAAAGTGCAATGAGTTATAATAATACAATTAGCGAAAACAATGTGAATACAACGACTGTCGGCAATCATCATAAGTAGGAGTAGGTACGGAAGAAAAACATTTGATTTGCGGTTTTAAATTTAAACTATATTGTACACTAATCGATGTTTGATTTCACAATTGCACATGATAATATTAAATTATTAAGGAAGTCATCTAGATATTAGGATAAATATAGAAGTAAAACAAAGTGAGCCAGATGTGGCCATTGTTTTTTTAAGGGATGATACGTAAGAGCAAGGTGTCTGTAATAGTTTTATATAGATAAGGTAATTTAAATAAGTAAGACTGAGCCCCGCTAGGAACGGGGTCACAGAATGCCATCACGAGGACCATGACTCGACCAGGAATTATGACATACTTTATGAAGAAGTGTTAATTAAGTGATTCACAATTATTATAGAACGAAACGGAATTTACAAATGAGTTTATCATTTTTTTAATAATAATCTTTTACATTGTTTAAAATGATTATATGGTTTTCATTTACTCAGCCATTCAGATAAATTTGATATTTTGTTCTTCTTTTCTTCAGACTGATGGTTCTTCTTCTTTTTCAGATAAATGCGTTATGATCGCCCAAAACGTTTTGTTAGTCACACTTGTCTTATCATGGATTGATTTAGCATCATCTTCATCAACTACAGCATCAGTGTCCACTGTTGATGTGTCCACTGTTTTAAACAATACTGTGTCTAATATTACACAAACTGCGTCGTCTGCTATGCCTTCACCTACGACATCGACCGCAGCAACAACAATGTCAAGTTCTAATTTAAATTCTTCTAGCAATTCTGTGATAACTACGTCGAATGCAGTTACCCCTGCATCAGTATCAAGCATTTCAAACACAACTTCTTCTGTTTCTAATGTTAACCAAACAAATGCGACTAGTATAACACAAACAACAAACATTGTTGTCGTATCTACAACACCAGCCGGAGTCGAAAATAAAACAACAGTGACTGCAAGTAACTCAACTCAGGGCGAAATGAGTACAACCACTAATGAAAGTATACCTATAACAAGTGTCACAACACCTGCAATATCTACAGGTAAAACTTTTCATTTAAGAATATTACATGTATATACAGCCATTTAAAATGGTCAATGTATCATAATGACATTTTTATTTAAATACAGATATAAAAATGTATTATAGACAGTATTCTCATAACGCTGCCCAAACCTCTTACCAAGCTCTTGTGCGCTTAATTCGTTCAACACGCCGCAAACAACCCGACCCTTTGATATACATTTAGAACATGGCTGAACTTTATTTGATTGAATTACCATCACCCAACAGAACAATTTAGAATTATTCACGTCTGTTGATACATATTTACAGATACATTTCAGATGCTGTGAATGAAACGGGTGTTGGGAATAATACCATAACCACGCAAGGAGTGCCATTAAACACAACTACAACAACCAACAGCTCATTACTTACGACGTCATCTACGCATTCTCCTGCAGAATCAACAGCTTCAACAGTTACAACTGTGTCAGCTGTAGTGTCGACCACATCAAGTCAAAATGTTACTGATATAAATTTAAATTCATCTTCTGTGACAACAAACATACTAACCTCGACAGTAAATTCCACATCAACGGTGGCTTCTATTTTAAGTTCTTCAGCTTCAACCACGTTATTGCCACCACATTTATCTACTGTGAACTTAACATCACCAACAGTATCTAAAAATTTAACGACTGTTACCACTGTATCATCTTCATCATCGTCAACATCGTCATCGTCTTCGTCGTCATCAACAGCAACACCTTCATCTACTAGTACAAACCAGTCAACTATTACCAGCAGTGGTCATTTTAATTCCACTCCTGTCACCAGCTCTTCTACAACCATGTCCATCATAGACAAAGAAAACCAGATTCTAAAAAACACAATTTCTGGTAAACCCTCAGCTTTCCATATCATAAAAAAGTTAATAGAAATTGTGTTTTAACGGCGAACGTATGATCGTTTTGTACATAATAATGTTAAGTGAATTTTGCATCTAAGGATTTGTAAGCGTAAAGACTTTAAGAGGATTGGTCTTATTTTCAAAAAAGTTTTTCAAATATTGATAAAAGCAATACAAATATATCATTTGAATATTCTTGTAAATATCGTTTGAAAGAAAATGTTCTTACAATAGTGATTCAATATGAGCATTTATATGAATGATAGTATTATTTTATCTGCTATCTTCTCCCGGTCAGCCGGGCCTCGTCCGTTAAATGTTTGCGGGCTAACCGATCGGTCACAATAATAATATGCGGCCCTCAGTGAGTGATGTGTTCTAATAATGTTATTAAACAGTATCTAAAAATAGAAATTTAAATGCGTGTCTTGTGTTTTCTTTTCAGATTTGGAAGCCAAACATGATGATTATGTCATTGCTGTTATAATTTTGTCCCTCATCTTGGCTGCTGTCATCCTTGCCGTTGTTCTTTTCTTTGTTTATCAAAGGTAGGCTAAACAAATGCTTTGTCTAGTAATTTTTAATTTGATAAAATAGCGTTAACTGACACGGTGTCTTTTGTTTTTCTAATAGTTACAGACGTTTAAAACGGTTACCTAGACTTTCATAGAATTCACGTTGGTCTTTATAGCGTAAATGCCCAAATCTGTTGATTGGATATACATGTATAATTAATGTTTATCATTGAATCGATTGGGATAGAAATTTCTTAGGACCATATTTGGAATAAACATTTCTCTTAAATTAGGCCAGCAAGAACTGACATTTAAAATGTTGAATTTTTAATCCACAGATTTATAACATTGTCGTTACAATTATTAATGATATTGTTATATTATTAAAAATATTTTCACAATGTTTTGGAATGAAGCATAAACTTGTTTAAATCTTTATGATTAGCATCTGAACATCTCAGTAATTGAGCCGCGTCATGACAAAACCAACATAATGGGTTTGCGACCAGCATGGATCCAGACCAGCCTGCGCGTCCGCGCAGTCTGATCAGGATCCATGCTGTTCGCTATCAGTTTCTCTACTTGTAATAGGGTTTGTAAGCGAACAGCATGGATCCTGATCAGACTGCGCGGATGCGCAGGCTGGTCTGGATCCATGCTGGTCGCAAACCCATTATGTTGGTTTTCTCATGACGCGGCTCAATTAATCATCAAATTGGTAATATTTTGATCGCTTGATTAATTATTAAGGAAAATATAAATTAAAAAAGGACTGTGTTTGATAAACCTATGCTTTGATAAAAAATACTTATATTGTGAAATTTCTCCTGCAGAAGAAAAGAATTGTTCGAGGTATGGAGTTAAAACAAGTGGTTGGGACACCAAATATATATCTATGCTTTTAAAAAAGAAAGTTTTTTCACCTGTTTTCACTTTTAATACATTATTATTTGGTCAAGAGCAAGATTTTGATCCGATTAATTGCATATAGCATCCAAGAAATAACAAACAATTTGGTGTTCCATTTCACTATATGCATGTGTCACGTTGCGGTGTGTACACGACATAAAAGTCACCGATAGTTTTCCATTACACAAACAACCCATGCCAATCACTTTGTCAATCAACTCATTTCATATGTACAAACATCATCAACCAATCCAGTCATTTATTAGTTAGAAATAACCAAAGTGTTGTTAAAGTAATACCAGAAGAATTTGTTGCTTATGTTTCGGCACATCATTTTATCACAATCATTTCATGTTTTATCCCATTTTTATAACACTTTGATGAGAGAAAAAAACATTGTATAGTCGAAAGAAAATGCATGGAATTTGATAGGATAGAACTTAGTTAAACCTTGTAACATAAATTATTTGTATATGTTTGTAAGGTAATATCATATTTGTTGTATTACTTTAGACTACAAACAATACTTAAGCGTTTACGTTTTTAGAGCTCTCCTATCACATTTTATAATTACGTTGCCAAGAGGCAAAAGTCATAGTTCCGCATTCAAACCCCTAGAAGGATTTCAGCTAGATTGTGGAACATAGTTGGTGCCCGCTGTCGAGCCTCATATAATTCACAAAGGGGCCACCTAATTCTACCTACACCAGTAAAAATGACTTATGGGTCAACATATTACATATTACAGAGTCGGTTTGACTAAACCAAATATATATCACTTTTTAAAATTTGGTTTCTTTCTTTAAAAAGTAATAAATTTTACTGCATGTGACTGCAGGTTGCAACGAAGTATTTTGTATAACTCATTCGACTTATAAAAAGACGAGTATTCAAAACTTTTTAGGTTACTGTAAAACTTCCAATGAACTTCTACGTATTATATTCTTATTTACATTTTATTCCCTTTACTACTCTAATTACGGCACCGTAAAATATATAATAGATATGTATAAACAAAGTGATTTGTGCTCATTACACTAAAACATTCCGAATTTCTCTTACACCAGGTGTAGAAAGCCGAAAACATTCTTTGAAGATATCGATGAAGACCTTCAAAGCCCAACAGTAAGTGTCTATATTGTCTTAATATATATTCATTATTTAACAAAATTTGACGATAAACTTTTAAGTAACAGCGCTGTTTATATTTCAAAATGCTTTCAATAAATATTCGGATAATTACTTCTTAACAAAATTGAGCATACCATATATTAACCTTAAAAGTTAACCTTAATTACTGATAAATTCAATCACCGCCATAAGAACACATCTTTGGTTGAGACTAAATTCTAAATTTCACAATTTTCATGTTTAAATGTTGAATTCCTTTTAAACCGGTGCTAGAGGGCGTGGACGTTTGAATGATTGCATTTTATATACCAATTATCGTCCATAATCAACAGGGTCTACAACATTTTAAATTTTGCCGTGTTCGGAGACTTTAAGGTTTCCAATTCCACATTTTGGTGATAGCAAAAGACGAACGCTGCACGTGATAAGTTACCTGCATGATATTTTTAATCATATTCTAAAGTTCGTTCATTTTCGTCATTTTGCGTGTACTGATTGAGTTTTGAAGTTAACTAACACAGTAAATGATATCATTATTCATGTTTTTAATGTAACAATGATAAGATGACGTTTAATTTTGAATTAAATTTTTTATTGTTGTTGTTTTTTAATTTGTTTCCAAGGTTTAGAAACTTAGACACATATGCTGACCATTGGATCATATGTTTAAAGAAAGAAACGAGGAAAACGGAAATAGTCAAAATCTTTCTTTTCAAATTCTAATTACATGGCACTTAATATTTTGTTACATGAACAAGTATCTTAAATGAGAGAAAAATGATACATCTTTCAGTATAAAATATTAATGCATTGCTTGCATGTTGTAATATAATATTTGTTTAGTAACAGACGTTTTGTGCGGTGCAAATAACCCTGACATACGTATCTTACCTGAATATATTCTGCATTAAAACTTCGTCTGCTGCATTCAAATATCGTCTGCTAGATATCGTTTGCAGCAGACAAATATCGCCTGCTAGATATCGTCTGCAGCAGGCAAATATCGTCTGCAGCATGCAAATATCGTCTGCTAAATACCGTCGCCAGCAGGCAAAAATCGTCTGCTGTATATCTAGGCCTCTAGACGGTAGAGTTTAGTTGTACAGCACTAATTAGAGATAAGATGTACAATTTTCAAAGCTATACAACACTTGCATTCAGACGGTAATTCTACACTGTAAGAATCATCTGAGGTTTCCCATAAAAAAGACCCCTTTACATTGATCCTTTACATACTTTTACTTACTAAATACTTTTGTCGCCATGAGTAATGATTGAAACACCTCCATTTAAATATGTATATATATACTCAATATAGAGACTCAAACCTGGGACCCTCGGAATACCGTACTGCGGCTCTGCTGACTAAGCTATCTGGCCGCCTACAAACTACCTCCCCTCCCCTAATTAGAGAACAATTCAATACCGTGACATAATCATTTTCGGAATAATTTGGGATTCGAACATAACACAACTTTGGGTCTCCTGAAGAGTTTTTCAACATCATTTTTACCCCATCTTACTACTATGTTTACCTTTTAGCCCTAATTGTTCTGGAATTTCATTCATTACACCCATTATCAGGAGATAATTTGGTTATCTGTTACTTGTCATTGTGGGAGGTCTGTAAAAATCGGTACGACAAGATTTTCAAAATAGAACATGTCCTATCCCTTACATCTAGACATAAGGTTTCCGAAATCAAGAAATAGTAGCCTTCACACATTAAGATTTGTCTGTACATCTTAGTTTTAATTGGTGTTGTACTTCAAAATCCTACCGTCTGTTGAGGCCTTAAGATAGCAGTATAACTAACTATTTGTAAACTGAAATACATTGTTGGTAATTAAAGAGAGGATCAGGCCGAAACCCATCCGGTATTCAGATTCAGCGCCATAGAAGTTTATGGAATAGCGTCTTGGTTGACTTTTCGAGTCACGGTGCCGAGAAATCTGAGAAAAATGGCAGTCAGACGACATCTTTTCAAAGACCACCATCAACCATGTAAAACCTGCTTCTTGACTCGCAAAACCAAATTATAACGCCGCTTAAAACATATCTAGCCTTTTACAAAAGTTTAAATAAATTCTTTGTAACACACCTTTCTAGCTGTTGACACAATAACTTGCTTTTTACCTAATATATCAAGCTTGTAATAATAACTATCATAAACACATATATCAAACTTTCCATTTACCTGTATACCTTTTTCAAATTATTACACATATTACGCTCCAATCTTAAGTCATTAAAATCTAACGTAAACAAACTCTTACACTTCTTGCAAATGGCTTAAAATAGAAAATGCTTATGGAATATCTTCCAAACGCTTCATTCTACTTTTCTGGCAAATTTTATATACAATACACACACAAAAATGACTTGCTTTTTTAACGCTACGTATTTTGAATATAAAATAGATAGGAAAAACAAGTTAAACATATAGGAAAAGTAGATATGGTCAAAAGTAAAAGACAGCGAACCTGATAAGGCCAAAATGCCTTTATTCTTATTTTTATTTATTTATTATATTCCAATAATGCAATATATAGAAAAGTGTCTGCTGGGAATATTGATCATGTTTCATTTTTTAAGTTATGTATCTTTTAACGATGTGTTCTGTATTAATGTAAACATTTTTCTTTATATTCTGGTGCTGTCATCATTTTCTGTGATGTAAATTATTTGTCTGAATGATTTAAAGTGAATTGGTCGATAATGGAAGGTATGTAATACAATAAATAATTATGTTGATAGTATTTAGTATCATAGACGACAACAAACGAGGAAATAATGAATGTTGGTAAGTGTGAGATACATGATCCAGTATCAAATTTCTCTGTATAGAAGATAATAAATTGTTCCAGAACAAAATATTATTATTCATTATATAAATGTTCATTACAACTCAACAGGAGCTCTATACAGATTTTTTTTTAAGAAATATATTTTAAGGATTTTTAACTGAATACAAATGATACATTTCAATCTTTCTATCAATATTAAACTTATGAAGAAAACAAATGATACATTTCTATTGTTTTTATCAATATTTTAACAAATTAAGGAAAGTGTGCCCATTATAGACCAATCCACTTTAAACCATCAATATTATTTAAGCCGCGTCATGACAAAACCAATATAATGTTTCTCTACTTGTTATAGGGTTGGTAAGCGAACAGCATGGATCCTGATCAGCGCAAGCTGGTCTGGATCATTGCTGGTCGCAAACCCATTATGTTGGTTTTGTCGTGACACGGCTCATATATACTTTCTCCGTTATCAATGCATAGTAACTTGTATGTTAATAACACTCCTAGATGTTATCTAATTGAATACTTCATTCTTTTCTTATGAAAATTTAAAAAAAATTAACAATGGTGTAAGAATTCGGTTAATTTATCGCTATCATATAGTGTGTACTTATTTATAGAATAGCTTTAGTCATTAAGTAGATCGATCCTATTTATTAAGCAAATAGAATAAAGATTTTTTATTGAATATCTGGCATAGGCTTTAATTTGGTTTCTCCATATTCATAATAGCATCTTTAAAAGGGTTCATGCATGTTTGTTTCTTATCAGTTTATACTATTATATACAGCGTATATAATTTCATGTAGTATTAAGGAATATATTCCATATTGTTAAAATTATAAAAATTATATGTAGATGTTTTAGTCAAACACAAATGTGGCGAAATATTTTCAATGTTTATCGAGATATATGTAAATTGAGATTAATAAAGTTTCTTCTTTTTCAAACTGGACTGACAAAATACTTTGATACCATGCAACTTTCTTACATTAGTCTGTTTTCTATTGGATTAAAGATATAAGTCATTTCTTTCTTTATGGAAGTCACTATTTTAGAGTGAATTGTTTCCTTATGACACATTCTTCATTCAAGTATCTTTATTTTCCTTATGACAATAATGTAAGTTCATGCTCGTAATAAACAGTTTATGAATAATTCCTACTTTGTAAAAGTGAACTGTCAAAGTACACTGATTTCCTGTGTTGCTTAATAATCATTCGCGTGGAAATATTACCACGCGTGTGATAATTACGCGACACCGGATATCAGCAAAGTCTTACAAGACTTGATAAGAAACACGGTCTGTTTCTTTAACACAGTAGTGTTCGAATTTGTTACAAAATGTATCTGTTGCATAATTTCAGTACCGAAGACCAAAACTTAGTTTCACAAGAGATGCCCGAACCAACGTCTTTGGAGCAGACCGAATAAGCAAAACATCAATAAATGACCATACAGACTTGAGCTCAAGTAAGACTTCAACAACAACATTTTCAAGAAACGACCGTCTTTGAAGAAAATTCATTTTGAACAGTAAATGGAAGACATTAAAATATCATCAGTATCTTTTTAGGTTTTATGCCATTTTGATATGTACATGTTTTTTAAATAGTTTTTTTCTGGCATTTTTTACTTTACTAGGACACTTAAATGCTGGTTATGATAACATTGACAAAATTAATTATGAATGGGGAAACGTCAACTATTTTCACAAGCGAGGCTTATATGGAACAAATACATCCCATTAATGTAAGATTATAATTTTGACCTAGCAATTAAATTTATTTTCCTGTTCTATTTTTAGAAAACTACATTGTTGTTCGCTTCAATTTTAGCAAACTAGTTCGTCTTTGATGAAACTTGTTTAGAATTTACAGCTATCTACAACAACATGGGTACAATCATTTAAGTCTCGTTATATTATAAGTATATAGTTGTATTTCCCTTATTTTAGCAATCTGGTCTAAAAAGTAGAAGAAGATGCAATACAAAACACATTTTTAACGTGAACAGATAGATATATTTCTTATCTATATGTAACAAAATGTTACATTTTGTAAGTTTTACAAATAATCTTGTTGTAGTAACTTTCTTACCTCATAAGTGTCAAAAAAATTTCCCAGTTCAGTTTCTGTTATAAATCAATTTTTAAAATGTTTTCTCTAAAAATCGTGTTTCATTACATTCTCATATTATGACGTTGTTAATGTTTATGTTGTTTATGTGAGATAATTCAAATATTGTTAAGAAATATATTGACATTTTATATCTCTATACTCAATGTACAAAAATCATTAATAGTGCATGTTAAATAAAGCAATGTCATCGTGTGCAATTTTCATACCACACTTTGGTCATTCTCATTTGTTGGTATGTTCTATTTTAATCGATTTTATTACATGTTATTTATGTTATATGTGATAAAATTTGATTATAACCTACCATATACTTTTCATTATTTTTGAAAAACATGCTCAATAAAGATCATCTTGCAATGTCACGTTTTGGTGATCTCGAGTTTCGGTTATCTCAAGTGATTTTTTTCTTTCAATATTCCTTTTTTATTAGCAATTGATAAAGAAATTATAGAAATTCATATATAATTTAAAAAATGACGCAATGTGGAGCTAGTATTGCATAATCTGAGAGTGTCTTAATTTTATGTGTAAATTGTTTTTGTTTTTGATACTGTTGTTTATTATCATTTTATATTTTAACATTTATATTCATATTCTAATTTGTCCGAACATAAAGAAAAATTAACAAACGCTGAATTCATTTTTATTGACGAATCATTGGGTATTATTTCATGACTTTCGACTTTGCGAGTATGTTTGGGTAAGCTTAAATCAAGAAAGATAACTGCGTTTTGGCGTTAATGTAAATGTGTACTTATGGAGCATTTTGTTTTCATTGATACGTTTAATACAAAGTATATCAGAATCAATATTATACAAGTTTAAGCAGTTGTGAAAAATGAAATTCTTATATAGGGGGCAAATATTGTCAACTATTACAAGACCATTTTTACCACGGTGCCTATACCACGTGATTTTTTGTGTAGGAAGGTTTTATTTTCTGCCATAATATTTCATTATTTATGATGGAATAAAATGTTGAATCCGCACATTCTGGTGACGAACAAATAACTAGATTTTTTCCTTATCTTTTTTGTTAAAGTGACACCCTGTGAATATCTGATTGTTTAAACACGCGGTTTTACTTTCTGTAACAGCATGGTAATTTTCCCCCTAAAATAATCATGTGTGTTACGCGCTAGAATAAGAGGGCTCAAGGCGACATCCGATTATAAATAGTGAAATATTAAAAAGTTATTGAAGAAGATGAAATCTGAACCGTGTCTTGTATCGGTTTTCCGCCCCGCGCATTACAAGAAAAGTCACTTGGAATAGGCACCATGTTCTCTGTACAGTCAAATACAACTATTTTGGTTGTATGCTGTAATCAGTGGTCATTTACCTATAAGCAATTGTTATATATGTTGATTATTATGTGTATTTAATAATGTGTTTGTTCAATGTAGGAATGATTTATGTGCATGTATATTTGAAAAAATATTTCATGAAAAGATAGATATCAGTTAAATTAAACTTAAAATGTACAGTGTATTTTGTTTTAATTTTCCAGTAACATTGACTACTTGTAGCTAACTTGACATCGTTATATAATAAAGCTGAAAGAAAGTAATATTTCTTCAAACAAATTTTAACCGTTATTCTTATCATTGTGGCCATACCACGTAGTCCATAATGTCATTTTTAAGATATCGCCATCAGAATTTTTACCCTAGTTCGGAAGAGACAACTGTTATATAATTGGCTAAATCAACTTTAATGAAATACGAGAAAATTTTGAAATATAAATTTATCTGAGTACATAAAAAGGTAACGTTGATAGATGTCAGTGAAAATTTCATTTGCTCCTTTCAAAACAAATTTGCAAAGTTTCAGAGTTCTGATCTAATCTTTCGATATATTAATTTTATAGTCTGGTTATACTTTATTAACAATGGAATATTACAGAACCGAGGTGTTTGCGTCGTCCTTATGTTTGACCCTTAACATGCTGAATATTTTAAATGGACTTGTCCCACTTCCATTTTTGGGACTGTCCATTATCAATTTTAGGGATATCAATTTGAATATTTTAAGTTTGACAGCCAACAGTATAGAGCCTGGTCAAACTGCACGGACGTGCAGACTCGCCTGGCTCTATACTGGTGGCAAAGGCTAAATGCTTTTGGTTCCAGCACTTTAATGGTTAATGTATTTTTGAGCATTTGGAACAAAAAGAAATCACATTTACCTTGCAGAATACGGAGGATCAAAGACCACAAAAAACTGTTGCTGCCTAAAAAGGTCATGGACAATGTACACATTGTGCCAAGACGTATTGTCATGCAGCAATCTGAAAAACCTTAACAAACTTGTTGCATGTCTTTTTTATTATTTAATTTGCCTTTAGGTACAGCCAAATGAATAACTGAAAAACGAGTTGTGACAAATATGGCATGCAATACCTTTCTGACAGTTATTGCCCGCTATGCAATTCATGGTCTTTTGACCTTATTGTCTATAGCTTGGACTGACAAATACTTTAAACTGAAAAAAGTTAACCTATGTTTCGATATCAATTCTGCATTATTATTTGGAAACTGAAGCATCGACAATGTCACCAATTGTTTGCTTGACGTTTTCTGTTCATGTATCAGCATCTGTCAGATAGGGAATTCATCGGAAACAGATCTTTCTCACTTTCAAATTAAGTTTGAGAATTGTATGAGCTGATTCTATTAAGATGCCAGGCATAATTAAGCTATTTGCCTTGTGGCGTTTCTTACATGAGTAGCAACTATTTCTTTTACTCAGTTAACTTTTTAGCACATGTTGCGTTTACGGGCCGACGGTAAGTATAATTACGCGTAAGAAAAAGTGACTTCTACAACGTTACATATTTGATAACGTCCGGCAGATGCAACTTGAACATTGTTGGTATATATCTTGTATAACATCTTGGTTTATATATGAGTATAGTTTCAATAACGAATTAATTGAACGAGTTAAATAAAATTATATTATGCCAGCTTCTGGCGAGCATTTTATTATTTTGGTGTATATATTTATTTCTTCATCAATATTTACAGAGAAAAAAACAATATATAAATTGCATTCAGGATTGAGTAGAAAGCTTATATGAAACTCTCTCCTGTCAAAACATATTATCAATTTATTTTAGTAGCAACATGACATAGTTTTTGTAGTAACAGTTCATTGTACCTGCATTGAATTCCTTCCATATATTTACAAGAAGATAATAAATACCTACTACGTATGACGTGATTTGTAAAGGATCATAAAAAGGAGCTGAACATGTCAAGTGTGTAAGATGCAATGCCTATATCAAAATTTAAATAATTTCTAGACATGGGAGAAATGGAGATCAATAGACAAAAAATAAAAATAGCAAGAGCCATGTTAGCATGGTCATCCCCCGGTCATTGTAAGAATGTTTATGTATTAGAGCAAAATAATTCAATCTAAAGAGGTCTTTTGGTAATGAAAACCGATGGCTGAAGTGATTACAGATTTGAGACAACGAGGATTAAAGCAAAAAAGGGTATATCTTCGTTTCTACGGAGACTTTCAGATAATAATTTACGCTGAAGACTTGTGGGCATATGTTTTAGGTTAGAATGCACAAAACGTCACCAGAATCGACGTTTTCAATGTTAAATTAGGTCCAAAGAGAAGTTGTCTCCAGTTTTCCAGCTACCCCGAGTGACTGCGTCGCACGCTATTTCCATCAAATTGTCCACCAACAGGCAATATCTTTACATGTGCATACTCGGAAAACACATCGCTAGCTAACTGCATTTCGATATTTTTACATAAATGTCTGTAATCTTCAAAAATTATGAAAAACTCACCTTGTTTATTGTGTCACACGTCAAAGATGGGTGCTCACAACGAGGAACGGAAGTTGCTCACAACATTTTTACCGATGGACATTTTTAACTCGTTGTGAGTTAAACGGGCGTGGATATACAAGATATTCCAAATTCCAGAGAAATAAAGTCTATTCAAATTACATTTCAAATTCATATGTATGCATTGTGAAAGTGTCTGCATGCATAATCCAGTACAGTAATGTTACCATAATGAAAGAAAATGATTTTGCAAAACTAGTATTCAGATCGGTGAGAAACAGTTAACTCTGACTGCTCTGTCGTGGACCTGAACTCAACCAGAGCACGAACTGGGACCTAGAAGCTCCAATAAGGTCTTCCTGCGACGACACGCGTCCCAGTTCGTGCTAGGTGTACTTCTGAACCTCGACCCTCACGTGGTGGTCGGGATCCAGGAGTACCCCCGACTTCATGATAAGCTCTATGCACAGGTGTCAGAGGCAACATTTACCACCATCTTCAGTACTAAGTTAAATATTTTATTATTTTATTCAACGAGTTCAATAAATAATGTAATGAAGCTGCACAATATGATATTCTTTTTATCACATACCTAAAATAAGGACTGTTTCAAATAGAAACAAGAGCCATGTCAACATGGCCATCCCCCGCCGAATGTGTTTGCTCATTGGAAGAATGTATATGTAGTAGAGCAGAATAATTCCATTTTAAGAGGTCTTTTGGTAATGAAAACTGATGGCTATAGTGATTACAGATTTGAAACTATGTGAATACTGATGACTGAAAATAACAAAGGGCAATAACTGACAAATAATGCAGGGTAGGTTATCATTCTTGTGTGCTGCATCCCTCCTCAGTAAAATTTATCCACTTATGAAGTTTTAAGTTGATATCTCAAGTACTTTTTGAGAAAAAATTGAATTGAAAAATTAAGTATGAAAAATAACAAAGGCAATAACTCAAAAATTATAAAAGGTAGAGTTATCATTCTTGTGCACTGCACACCTCCTGAGTTAGATCTATGCACCTATGAAGTTTCATGTTGATATCTCAAAGACTTTTTGAGTTATGCTCTGGACAAAAAGTAAGTTTGAAAAATAACAAAGGGCAATAACTAAACAATTATGCAGGGTAGAGTTATCATTCTTGTGCACTGCACTCCTCCTTAATGAGATCCATCCAGCTATGAAGTTTCAAGTTGGTACCTCAAATATTTTTGAGATAAGCTCCGGACAAAATAGTATGAAAAAGAACAAAGGGCAATGACTCAAAAATTGTATAGGGAAGAGTTATCATTCTTGCGCACAGCATTCCTCCTCAATAAGATCTATCCACCTTATGACATTTCATGTTGATATCTCAAACACTTTTGAGTTATGCTCCACTTGGGTGAAAAATTAGGAATGAAAAATAACAAAGGGCAATAACTCAAAAATTATGAAAGGTAGAGTTATCATTCTTGTGCGCTGCACACCTCCTGAGTTAGATCTATGCACCTATGAAGTTTCATGTTGATATCTCAAAGACTTTTGAGTTATGCTCTGGAGAAAAATTAATTTTGAAAATAACAAAGGGCAATTACTCAAAAATTATGCAGGGTAGAGTTATTTTTTGTGCACTGCACTTCTCCTCAATGAGATCCATCCACCTATGAAGTTTCAAGTTGATACCTCAAATACTTTTTGAGATAAGCTCCGGACAAAATAGCATGAAAAAGGACAAAGGGCAATAACTCAAAAATTGTATAGGGAAGAGTTATCATTCTTGCGCACATCATTCCTCCTCAATAAGATCTATCCACCTATGACATTTTATGTTGATATCTTAAACACTTTCGAGTTATGCTCCACTCAGGTGAAAAATTAAGTATGAAAAATAACAAAGGGCAATAACTCAAAAATTATGAAAGGTAGAGTTATCATTCTTGTACACTGCACACCTCCTGAGTGAGATCTATGCACTTATGAAGTGTCATGTTAATATCTCATAGGCTTTTTTAGTTATGCTCTGGACAAAAATTAATTTTGAAAAATAACAAAGGGCAATAACTCAAAAATTATACAGGGTAGAGTTATCATTCTTGTATACTGCACTCCTCCTCAATAAGGTCTATCCACCTATGAAGTTTCCAGTTGATAACTCAAATCCTTTTTGAGATATGCTCCGGACAAAAATGTCGGACGGAAGGACGGATGGACGGAAGGACGGATGTTCTAACAGGACAGTAATTATGTGGTTACGCTATTGTTCTCAGTATTGTTCTTTTTAGCCACCCAAAAGAAAATAGCCACATAAAAGCATTACGGAATGAATGACATCAAAGAGAAAGAACAGTTACCTATTGTCCCTCTAGCCACATAATTACTCTCCTGTGAGTGCGGAAGGTCGGACGGACGGACGGACGGACGGAGACTATTACTATATCCCCCGCCGCCTTTTCGGCAGGGGATAATAATCATATTTACGGAGTCGCAAAAAATGGCACGTGTATGTGATAATTTTTTATATGTGTAAACTTCGCTTATTCATTTTCAAGGGCAAACTGAAAATAGCCAAGACGGTAAAACTACAAATGGCAAGAATTTATAAAAGAAGCATTGAAGTCGAGCATTACTTATAACACCTTGATTGATTGACTCTTATCAGATAAGAGCTCTTTTTAATGTTTCTACTAATGCTTAATGACGTGTAATGAAAGACGATATTTCTAGTGTAAACCTATATTTTGACATTCCATAGACAGAAATGTATGTTATTATTTTGATTTCTAAATGTATTGAGTAATAGTACACGCGAGACGTACTTCAATTTTTGTAATAGAAAATCGGTGACTGTAAAAAAACCTGAAAAATTCATACATTCGTTAAGAGTAATAATGAAAGTATTGTTAAACAAACCCTTGTCTTAAAGTTTTATTTAAACTATGATCCTGAACCCAGCTGGACATTTTCTAAAGTTTTTCTTTCTAACCGCACTTTTGTCTGTGTCAGATATTAAATGGTTACAGATTAAAATAAAAACTTCATGCATGCTCTAGGTAATAATATTTATTAGTTTGTTGCTGTTTTTAATTTGAATGTAAGTCATTTAGTTTGTACTAGTGGTATATAAGTCACATACATGCGAGCATACAATCTCAACTCTTTTACCAGTTCTAATATGAGGTTCAAACTTGGAAACAAGTATAATAAAAAGAGGTGGCTGTAATAAAGTGATAAATAGTAAGTCTTTCTATATTTTTCTGGTCCTTTCAGATTTAGTTTTATTGTAGATTTTACTTTTAATGTAGAAACACGAATATTGCTTAAGTCGGTGCTAGGGAGGGGCAATTTTTGTTTGAGCTTTTAAGGCTTTTACGCTTATTTTCGTTGGTCTCAAAGCAGCTCTCGGTATCTAGATAACTATTTTTCTTTCATATACACTTTGATATAAATGTATAATCAAACGTAAAAGAACAATTTGACATTTCAGAGAGCTTATTCTTTAAAAGTAATGCATAATGTAGGACTGATGTCAATTTGTGTTCATCAGTTTTATCTTTACAGCATTTCACATACCACATATTTTCTAACAATGACAGAGTATAAGCAGCGCACAATTCATGTGTACGGTGCAACCGTAGTTAAGCAAATAGAAACAAGGACAGAGAAATTACAAAAACATTTACATGTATATATAAATAACCAGATTTATTGTCCAAATGACACATAACAACAAATCGTTCAATAAATAAAAATGATAACTGTTTCCTTTCATGCCATGGTATTAATTTTTTTATAATGTCTTATTTGAAACATTCATTAAACAGTTTTATGAATAAAAACACCGAAACTTTGACATAGGTTGCTTAAAATCAGCTTTGTTATGTTCAAACATGATTTATTTATGGACATGTTGTAAGAATTAGTGGCCGTCAGAGTTTGCTCACTTATTCACCAAAAAGATGTCTTTTATAAGAATTCAGATATTGTATATTTGAGTTTTGAACGAATTAAACTGATGGAGGTAAATATATCACAAAGTGGTAAATTCCATATGATTTCATTTTTGAATCAAAGTAAAATATGATAAACAAGATCAACAAGGAAAGGCGGCGTTCAATGAAAAAAATTTCAAAAAAAACTCATCAAAGATTTATATCATTTTCTAAGTAACAATTAATGTAAATGAAACCTTCCAAGTGGAATTTCATTGAGAGAAAAAAAACACATTAGTTTCAGATCTTTATCATATTTTCCAAACATGTGATCATTTAAGACCTATTTCTTTATAAAACAATACGAATAAAAAGTACTTAAAGTTGCATAGCATTTAAAAATATTATGCATTCCAACATAATCAGATTCTACTAGTCACTTTCTTTTTAAGAAATCTGACATAATGTCTAGTAATAAAAAAGAGAAGAAGAGATATTTTACATACATTAAAACGCATGGCGTAAAGGTGATTAATGAAGATTTTGATATAAATAAATTAATAAATATGGCATGAAAATTAAATGAGGAAAACCAGGACTATGTCCTTAATAAGTTTATAAATATATAATGCTCAGATTCTAGGTAAAAATAAAGATAAAAACATGCATAACAACAAAATAATGAGAATAAAAATGAGTCTATAAAATATCTAACAACAACAGACTTATTAAAAAAACTAATAACATTTCTACTGAGATATATTTTAACATGTTTAACAGAGAAAAGAAAAAAAGCACGAGTATATTTGATAAAAAAATGTATATGGAAAATTTACAAAACATTGTTTTTTTATTATTTATCAATGTATTAATTTAAAATGTGTTGTTCTTTTAATTTTTGATACATGTGTAATATCATTTAGAAGTACAATGTATTCAATAGTTGTTTTGTAAAGTCGATATCTTTTGAAATATTGATTCGTTAGGATTAATGCACTTTTAGATTACAGCGTGTTATTTCATTTGCAGTTTAATCGGTCAACAGTTTGTTGTTACGAATACAAAATACTGTAAGCTGTAAATAAATATAAATGCACCAATATGCCAATGATAATAAAACATAATTGCCAGGTTTTAAATCTGTCTTAAACAATCAATCAACAAACTATTCAATCAATTAATCAATCGATTTACGTACTGCATATTTGCAATGATTTTTTTCGATATTCAAAATTAAGTGTATGTGAAAACTATTCCTAAACGTACAATTGATGCGGCGATGAAGTATTGAATGATCAAAATTGTATAATACGTATGTACAATCGACTGATTTGTATGAATTTCTTGGTGCCCTGTTAAAGCGAAATGACCGTCACAGTAAATTATGTAAAGTACTGAATAATCATTTGCTAAGTAGTGCTTTTTTCTAAAATATTTGCATATCAAAGGAGAGTGTTCGGATTTTGCTGCCCTTTCATTTATCAAAAGTTATAATAGTTAGGTTTTAGAAAGAAAACCGTTCAATAGAGATTCGGAAACGTTTTTTTCGCACAAAAAAAATGTGCATACGAATAATTAGAAATAATTTAAATCATGTATTTTTAGTTTGAACATTCAATTAATTTGATTATTTTAATTTGATATGTATTCACACATATATAGTTATAACAATTCAAAGGATTGTGTAAATCGTTTAGTGATGGCATTTTTTTATAAATGAATTCAGATACAGTTCTTTACTATAAGATTTGGTCACCAATGTGCATGGTCTTTCCAATCACTTGTGAAGTTTATTTCTTCGTCGAAATCGTCTGCATCATACTTCATTTCTGAAATGTATGTCTTTTCTCTTCTTGCGCCCATATTTGTAGAGCCGTTGAACCGTAAAGGTAAGGAAAGAAACGTTTTGTTCCGCCACGGCATTGAATATTGTTCGAATCCATTGTATGTATGTTTCCCTGGCAAAGCATTGTGCGTTTTTGATTTCATGTTGTATTTTTCATAAATCTCTCTTGCTAATCTAGTACTTTTTCGCGTGGTGTCTTTATTGTCAGTAACTTCTGGAAGTTCTTTGTTCACTGCAATTTTGTTATTTGCTTTCATGGATGACGTTCTACGTTTGTAAGCGGTGTGAAGGTCCATTCCGTTTTGAACTACAACACCATTTGGCGACGGTGGTAGGGTCGTTCGAGCTTGACTTAGAGAATCTCTAGATCGGTCACTTCTAATTCTATTGTTTTGTTTAGCAAGCTCTTCTTGGCCATGGCTGTATGAAAATTTTACAGAGGGTAGAGTTGGGCTTGCCATTTCTCCTCTTGGACTCATTTCGCCCTGTATTATATAAAGAGAAATCAGTTATTAAGTTATATAGAAAATATTGATATGAGCTAGAATAAGTATAGTTAAGTACTAGTATTCATTTTGAATTGACCAAAATAGTTTCATGATATGTCCTCATGTTTATTACGGTCGTTTTATTACGTTCTTGTCCAGCGAATGTGACACGGACAGGGATACATGTGTCTCGAGGACAGGGATATAGCGGGGTTTTGTTGTTATATTTCTCTTTATTTTTTTATTCTTTTTGGAAATAAAATATGAACATATGTGGTAATACTTATTATAAATGTCTATCTTATTGTTTTTCTTCAAAAGTACGTCAACAACATAATTTTGTGTCTCTTTGACGTGAGTATCAACAAACTGAGATTGGGCGGTGACGGTGAGGGTTATTTAAATTTGGTTAGCTCGCGGCATGAGTCTCAAGTGATGCCTGTTCAGGACTTAATATCATATTTTAAACACAGATAAAGTTATTATTATTTTTACTTTTGTAAGGACGAGCTTATTTTCATATTAAAGTTCACATTGTACCGAAATGCGGTCACCACGTTCGCATACAAAGCATGTGTCCTTGAACGCGGTAGGCTAATTCTTTTTTATCAAACAAGTATCCGTTTTCAAGTTAATTATTTCTCTCTGATCTTAGAGATATTACTGGTGTCAAATTATCTACTCACTGAACTAAACGTTTCTAATGATTTCAAAATTACATTTGACCGTAGGGATATAGATCATTATTTTGACACCTTTGGCAGTAATGCAATCTTACGACAAGTGTTGTTTTGTTTATGTCTATTCAAAAGTTTTGACCGTTAAATAAGTTAACACCTTTGACCGAATTAAATTTCGTATTTTTGTTCCACTACAAGTAAATTATCCAAATTATTTCGAGAATATACATGTATAATGTGATAGGAGATTCACGTGTTTGCTTAGAGATAAAAAGGCATTTTGCTCACAAAAAGACACTGACTAGAATTAGAAGATAAAATAAAAAAAGAAAAGTAACAGATTAAAAGTGTTTATTATTTAATTATAAACTTTATTCTTTGTAAATTACAAAACAACAATACGAATTGTGTACATTTCAAGTACGTTCATTACTTAAAGAATATGTTCAAAAGGTGTAATGTTTTATTACGACATAAGATATTAGTACATGTAACGTTTGGATTTGTTGCTGTTCTTTTAATTAACAAAGGTTTATAAAATAAGCTACTATTAAAATATCGAACTGAAAGCACCGAGCAACGTATACTTAAAGAAATACAAAATGTCCTTTTTATTAATTCACAAATATTCTTTTACTTTACATAGCTTTATACCATAAACTATTATTATAACATCGAACTTAAAGCACCAAGCAACGTGTACTTAAAGAAATACATATATCTTTCAAAAAAATGTCGCTTTTCACACGCAGGCTCGATACCACGCTCTTCCACCGATAATACGAATGGTGTTTTGGATGAAACATAAAAAACCGAGGTCCCTGTTATCGGAGTTCCACACCGGGCAAGTTTTCTCTAGAACGGGGGCAACTGCTGTATTCATATAATTCATCCAAAAAATAAAACAACTAACACTCCATAACATTTCAGGGGGCAACCGAAATGCGACGGTAAATAAACAAAAGAGCAAACAAAGAAACAATCAAAAAAGCTGAGCTTAGGCTTCACTGGGTACAATTTGGCGGTCAATGAAATATATATTGCTTGTCTTATAAAACGATACATAGGATATTGATTAGGCTACAAAATAATATGTTATCTGATTTAGATTACAAAAGTAACGATTATGTAATTGAACAAATCTGATAAGCTGATAAAAGCTGCGAGTCTTCAGATAGATAAGCAACTTATTGAAAAAAATCTAACGTCAGATAAATATATTTATAGATTAAAAAATGTATAAACATACAATACACAAGTGACAATTAGCATGCTTTATGCAAAACATTACATAATATTTTTGCACCATAAATTTACCCTGTTTATGTGTGTGTGTTTGCTTTTGTTTACCCTCGCCACCGGAAAGAGACCATATGGGCGAGCACCAGTTAAAACAATAAGGTCTGTTTCTACATACTTTGATATATTTTAAGTGATTTATTACAAACAGATAGTACCTTACACTAACTGTTATCACTTTATTTGTACACTTCATATTCTTCTGCTTTTAAAATAACACGGGCCTATAAACGTACTACTTTAAACAGGGGGTCAAGGGGTCTAGAAGTCATCTGAATATCCTAAGGGGTCTAAGTGTCTTCCTTGCCTTTAAGCATTGTCACGCTTAATATCTTAGATGAACTTATCCATTTTTTAATCTGAACAAAACCATTAAACATTTTAGGGAAAACATCAAAATATTTACAGACTGAATAGCGAACAGTACAAACCATGATTTGACATTAGGGTGGTCGCATAGTTGATAAGTAGGGTAAAAATTAAAATCTGTTTCTAATTTCAACAGACGGAAAGTACAGCCAAAATTGCTACAAAGTCTTTCGATCAGATTTTAAAATTTTAAATCGAGGTTATGTGTTAATGTGTTTTACACCTTGTATCGAACAATAATTTCTATGTCAGTTCCGACTATAAATGAACGTTTGTCACGACGTGTGCATGCCTGATCAAATAAAATATAGTAACATATCAATACAAGTCGCTCTTGTTATACAATAATCTAGTAAAATAGATAAATACAGAATCCCTAAAGAAAGCCCAACACGGCAAAATTGAAAATGTTGCAGGCTCGGTTTGATTGAGCCTGTTCATGGACGGTACTGGAAAGTGCAAGTTACCGTCCACGCCCCCTAGCACCGGCTTAAGCAGAATTCAACATTTAACATGAACTGGTAAAATTTAGAATTTTGAAACATCCGCAGATGTAAATGGAGAAAAACAGATTCCGTAAAGAAAGCCTGAGACGGCAAAATTAAAAATGTTGCGGGCTCGGTTTGATTGAACTTGTTCATGGATCAGGTACTGGATAGTGCAAGTACCGCCAACGTCCCCTAGCACCGGCTTAAGCAGAATTCAACATTTAAACACGAAAATGGGGATGTTTTGAATTTAGAGACATCTGCAGATGTGTTCATACGGCGGTTATCATGGAAAACACATCAGCTTTTGAATTTAAAATGTACATACTGTTTTATAGATTGTTTGAAATAATACAGTTATCACATAAAAATAAAACCTTTTCAAACATTTGTTGTTTTGGTACAATGTATATTGAGTTTTCTTCATTTTACTCTTGCTATTTACATAAAGCGTAACACTTTCTTGATGAATATTGCTAGACAATTAGAGTGTGTCTTCATTTTAATACTGATTTTAAGATAATTTTTATGCTCATAGCATTTTTTTTTTGAGACCAGATACTGCTTTTCACCATTGTATGTCTGAGATGCTTCTAAATTCAATTTATCACCACTATCACAATTACATTTTGCATTCAGCTTAAGCCGGTGCTAATGGATGTAATCTGTAGCTTGCATTTATCACTATCGCCTATAAACAGGTTTAATCAAACCGAACCTTCAACATTTTCAATTGCGCTGTTTTTGAGTAGTCTTTATTGGTTACTTTTTTCTATTTTCAATTGATAAATATAAAAAAAAACCAAAAAAAAACAACAATTAAATTGACAAATTTTGGAACAATGATATTGGGGTGGGGGGAAGGGATTATAACTTACCGTCAGTGCTTTCATATTTTCGGCGTTTTGCCATTTAGTTGTGTCGCCATAAGGTTCCGGCGTCACTTCACCGACGGTTACCCGGCAGATGTTTCCATTCTCCATAAACACGCTGACATTCTGTCGCCAGTTTTCAAGAAACCGTCTCTTGTTGGTACTTAGGTTTTCCATCCCAGAATTGTCCTTGGTTAAATTGTAATTCCTCATGATGGCTGCATATGGTGTTATAAATTTCACTCACTGTATAATTGTCAACTTGTCCATCATCTTGAGGAATATTTTGCAAGAATGCGTCTATATCCATTTATTTTATAATATCTGATGAATACTTCGTACATTTAAAATGAAAGCTTTGCGTCAAACATGTTAACTATGACTTTACCATTTCAACACTTTCATTTCATTTTAATTAAGCACTTTTAAAAACGATCTCCTTTTTGTAAATTCACATAAATTACGACATGTTAGGAATGCAACCAAAATTAACACATGGTAAGTGTAACATAACAACTAGTCTTTTGTTTAAGGCCGATTTTTTAAATAAAGATATCCAATAAAGTATTAATATATATAAACTTTTCAATCTTTGTTATTGCTCGGATCAAGTTACAACCACTTATTTTAGATAATTAGTTTGCTATTAGTGTAATAATAGACGTTGTATTCAACAACGTTTAAAGACTTCTTAAATACAATACACGAATGTTAAATTGACATTGCCGGTGATCCAATCTTAAGTCATAGATATATAGATAATACTGACAAATAGAATAGTAAACATGATAATTACCTATAAACATACATTTATTTCGATATTTATCATTTCCTGCTATCGGTGGGGTTTCAACAAATGTCTCAATGAAATACCATAAATTAAAAGCTTATCTTTATGGGATGATTAATATATCAATGTTTGTTATATCCTTCAATATATTAAATTAACTTAAATGGTATAATAATACGATATAAAACTAGCATTGTCCATGTTTATTCAGGTGCTCTTGTCGTTGTTGTTTTTCTACTAACCACAGTAATGTTGAAATGTTTTTATTCGATGTTGAGGTTAAAACTTTTTTTTCAAATAAAAGTAATTATCTAAACAGTAAGCACATTTTCCTTATATCCAGATATCACATCGCGTGTCCGTTTCAATCTTGAATCTTTCAATTTTATTCCAGATATCTTTGAGCGCGTGAGAATTAAGCCAAAAAAATAAGTTTCCTAAAGATACATTTTTTTCTTTCTTACATCATCCCATAAGTACATGATAAAGTGTCTACATTTGTATCAAGCTGGCCTGTATTTGACCTAAGTCTTTAGAAGATTAGCAGTAATCCGGATAACGTTTGTCCCACAGCGGATTAAATTCGGTCAACTACTGTACATTTTCATACATGATTTTCAACCTTAATACACAAAACAAAAGATAACGTATTAGCACATATAGATAAGAGATAGAATGGAAATGTGAATCGTGGACTTTCAATGTGGATTTATCATTTAACAATTCCACCTATCACCGATTTCAGCTTTTCATTCAAAGCTTAAACATTCCGCTTCACCTCCGATTTATCCATCTATAAGAGCATTTGAGCCGCGCCATGACAAAACCAACAGTCATGGATCACGTGACTTCCTGATCAGACTGCGTCACAGCCGCGCAGTCTGATCAGGATCCATGCTGTTCGCTTACAAACCATATTAGGGGGCAGGGGACCTAAAAATGAAAAATTTTGTATTTCAGTGTGACCAGAAACACAATTCCAAATATTTCAAAATCTGTTTCACAGGCAGATAACCAGTTGCACAGCATTATTCAATGATATATGACATACATTGAAGAAAATAATAGTTTGCATGCATTGCTCCTTCAAAAAATGACTGACAGCAATTTATATTTACCCCCACCCAGCCAAAATCACACCTAAAATATACCAATATAGGCAATCTTCATGAAGGTGCAGCATACTCCAGAATCCGCCCGATTCCTTTAAAAATATCAGTAACACGCAGTGCAAGCTATGGCATTTTCAGAAATGACAAATAAAGTGTCTGTCATACGTTTAGATTTTTCACAAAATTTATCTGAAATTTCTTACTTGTTTGGCGCCAACTGTCAAAGCTTGATTTTTAACTTTTTCACCTCCATTCGGAGAGTCAGAAATACATACAAAGCTACCAAAATGCTTAGTTGCGGGTAAAAACCCAAAAATATATCTCATTTCCTACACACAAACAAGAAAGAATTACAATGACAGAGAAATATCAGAAGTTATCAGTACCTTCAAAACACCATGTCTGAGTTAGGTGGCGCGATAGCTCAGTTGGTTAAACCACTGACTATCACTCCTGAGGTCCCGGGTTCGATCCTGGGTTACACCCTTGGGATTTTTCAGAGACACTTTCAGTGTTTCCCACCTACATAGAGGTGTACTGGTAAGAAATCCAGGTAATCCTCGCATGTATCAGTGCTATACACTGGGCATGTAAAAGAACCAAGGGGTCTATTCAATAAGAGCTAGGGACTGGTTCCCGGATTCCCTTGTATCTTAAAGCTGTTTCTTAAATGTATACAATGTATACCTGCCTGTAACACTCGTAAGAGGGGTTGGCAGTATCCAGAGATAGATAGATAGATAGAGTTATTAAAAAATTTGACCGGGGCCATCATTCGAATATGTCCCCTGCCCCCTTACAAGTAGAGAAACTGATAGCGGGCAGCATTTATCCTGATCAGACTGAGCGGCTGTGACGCAGTCACAATTTTATTGATGACACTTAATGCTGAATTGTACATATTATAAGTATTAATGAAACTTTTTTTAATTTCAAGATAATTTCTTGATGGTGTTGCAGCTGATATTTTTGCTAATGCCATCACTATTGTTGCCAATCACAATCGAATTTCGTGTTGTTTTTATTGTTTTTTTTTGTTTTTTTTTGTTTTTTTTACGAATATTCGTTATTGTTATTTTAAAAGATGTTCTTACTGTAGCATGTGTTATTATTTGTTTTCTACATTGTGCTAATTCTATTATTTGTTTTAATTTTACTTTCACACTAGCCATGATTTTTTAAATAAAACAAAAGTGTTTATTTTGAAGTCGTATTGTTAAAACAATTTGTTTTATAGCTCATAGAACTTTTTGTTGTAAATGTGTTTGGAATAGATTGTATAGGCACTGCAACCCATAACGTTTACTGGAGGATGAGGTTATTATATACTTGCACTCCAATTAAAGCACTGCCTATAGAGTGTCAAGAAATAAGAAATTGAATTGAAATGAATGTATATACTTCATTTTGAGAATTTATAAATATATTTTGATTCAGAACTTCCAAGGTCAATTTTTAAATCCAGAGGAATATGGATGAAAATAAATGTTCACTGTTAACATTTATTTGTTTATTTAAAGACTCCATTTCTTACAGTCAATGTATGTATTCCTTAAAATAGACTTGCTGGACCGGCTATGTGACCCATAGATTCAAAAATGTTGGTTTAAAGATAGTCACCTTGTACAAATAAGATAACCTCGATTTTCGATGCTTTTCTTTTACATTTATATCTACGTAATAGAAAGAGCACCGAAACACGAGGCTATCTGATTTGTACGAGGGGGCGTAGCCCCCGAGTATTAATCAGATTGCCGAGTGTTTTGGTGTTCTTTCTCTTTTGTATCATAGTCAAACATAAAAGCATGTTCCCTGTTGTCACAATATGAAACCCCGGCAAAAATGAACCAATGAACGAACATCTGAATATGACATTTCTGTCGCTTTCCCTTTCTCTGCCGTCACAATATGTAAACTCCAGCAAAAATGAGCCAATCAATGGGCATGCTCTGGAGTGCGGGTAACTAATACCCGCACTCCAGTTAACGCACTGTGCATGTATATGTATACGATTTAACCCGGACACATTTTCAACAGAAAGGTCTCCAAACTATGTTACAATTATCTTCATTATGTGTTGTACTTTATCACATGACTTTTGTTTACAAATCTTTATTTTGTACGAAACAATGGAAAGAAAGTGTGATAAGGAAAGTAAGCTTGGTACTGTAGGCATTCATCATCATGATATATGCACTTCTATACCCAATAATTATAATACATTCAAGCAAGACACTTTTTAAAGTTCCAACACAAGTGTTTGATATCATGAATTGATATTGTACACATTTCTGCTCTTCAATGTAAACGGGAATAAAAATGCTTTCCTTTAATCATGGCACTCTTTTTATCATTTATTTTAAATGTCCGACAACAAAACATCAGAATTGAATCTACGAAGAAAAGACACATGTAATAAGAAGAACAAGTACAACTTATTAAAATATATTTTTGGTTTAATGTATTTATAAGATTTGTCAAAATTCATTCATAATTGAGTTCGCGTTAACCAAAAACCGAAATATATTCTTTTCTTTCTTATTTACGTATTAAATTTAAACTAAACTTATCACAACGAAAGAGGCATAGAGATTTGCTCAAATTGTTGAGCATGACCTAAAATAAGATTGGTACAAGTTGGATTGTATTCACTTGTGGTAATGCCTCATATAAGGTTGCAACGATTAGTTGAACAAATTGAGTGAAGCGTTGGATTGATATGCTCTCTTAAATTGACTTTTTTCAAAGTCATAAACTCAATAAATAACCATTTTTGCTTAACTGTTTAATACGGAATGCGCAATATTTATAAAAAAAATAGTTCCATTTAAACATAAACGGACTACGTTTTTTATGAAATATTCATAAAATCATAAAACAGATGTCATCTTATTCAAATTTTTAAAAAGTCTGATCAATATTTGGATTACAAAGCACTATGCTATTATATATACATGACTTATTTAAGATCAAATCATCCGTCAAGAGAAATTGATATCATATTAAACAATTTTCTCGAATGCATGGGTGATTTGCATGTCAGTTAATATAAGTCAGACTAAATTTACAAGATTTGTAATTCAATTTCAAAAGCGACCACGCGGAAGGAAGGTTTTGATCATTTCTTCTCAAATTACAAAGTAAACAATATATTATTATCAGATCTATGAGTGCAATATCATTTAAATAACAAGAGAACAAAGCGTGCTTGATATGTGCATGCATGTCTTGTCACAATGAAAGTACGTTGTCAACATTGTTCCTGGCACGAGAGCAAACAAACGGACATTGTGCTTATTTTAGGACAATACAATAACAAAATTGAAAGTATTCCGTTCTATTAAATGCATAGTACCAGCCAAATTATGGTTTGGCAACGACATTAAGGGATAACTTCGTGTCCTTAGCATATTGACCAGTGACTTTAAGCATGTGTCGTTCAATTTTCGTATAGAATTCGGTAGCATAGGAAAAAAACAATATCAAAACTTGGTTGAAGACGGCTGTTCCTTATTTTGTCAAGAACAATTTGGACATATAAACATATTTTTTTCAAACTAAAGGGAAAAGAACAAATACATTTAAATTTGTACATGCAACAAAAATAATTATAAAATACTATTATAATAATATAAAAAATGAATTGTCGATACTTTTAGAAGTATGTCAAAATGTCATGGTTCGGGTCGCTTGATAGTGTGTCTGTTCAGATAGTTCAACACGTGGAAGTTATACTTTCTCAACGTAGACTCAATATCGACGCTTGGATAGTTGCCTTTGTGAAAAGACAATCCACCAGGCAAAAGTTTATAAAAAAATTGTTTTATGATACATGAAATATAACATGATCTGCATGCCAATCCAACGTTATAGGTCTATTGTTTTAGTATTGCACATTCATTGAACTTTCCCGTTTAAGACATGTCCTACTTACTCTTGATCACTGATAATTAACATTTCAAACCTTTATCAATTAATGCATGTGATTATTAAATTTAAGTGAAATTCTACCTTTTAAAACTTTTCACTGTAAGAAAAAAGGAAGACAATGATGAAAAATACCTTTATATGCATTTAATATTGTATTTATCTACATAAATATGAGAACCTAAGTAAATTCAGTAGCTATAAGGTTGTAATCAAACTATATGAAACAAAAACAATGTTAAGCGAAATAAATAGAAAACTACCTTATAAATATTTGCTTTTTGTAATTGATTTAAATAGATATTTATGTTATAAATTATAACTGTTAGCGAGTGTCTAAGCACATGTTTTTGTATTTGTTTCCACGTGTCTTGAAAAAAAAACTTTCAAGTTTTGATTTTGCAAAGTGTAACTTATTGCTAGAGAAAAGGGGTGGTGGTGTATTAAGCAAAATATACTTGGCAATTGGCGTCGCTACAATTCAATTTTGGCATTTTAATTTTAACGATCAAAAAACAGAATGAATAATCTTGAACAATCTCAAAAATGGAACGAAAAATCATATTTCGTACATAATAACGACCATTTCGACTCGAAGTGAAATTTTATTTTCAATTGGTATTAAAAGAAGCAAAAGTAGATTGATACTTTGTTAGAAGACGTCACTTACTCATTTCAATCCATTTTATTGGCAAATCGGCAAATAAACATTACCTTTGGCCATTAACAGAGTATCATGACAAATATGGCCAATAGTTAAATAGTTACAAACATTATATCATATAATATATAACAAAAAGTGTATAGGAATCAAACTAAGAACCAGTTACATATTCAAGAGACTGTTGCCTCAACTTAAATGCATTATGAACATAGTGAGCACATTTAAGAATAAGCTTTTTACTTTAAGTGGACAATATAGTCGAAAATTTTTGTATAGTAGTCCATAAAATGTTTCCAAAATATTTGGTTCTTATAACAGTATAAACTGGACAACATAAAAGGAAGTGTTATTCTGATTCAATAGAGTTATATATACATAATTTACATTTGCGTTCATTTCTATCAATGTTCAAAAATCTTCCAGTTTCTATTTTTAAGTTATGAGAGCCTAGTCTGAAACAAGCAAACTCTTTTCTTGACACATAATTTGTTAAAACATCAAGATATTTTTCATAACAAAAAAGGGTTTTAAATCTTTTGTAATAATCAAGCTTGGGGATATTGTGTATAGAAGTATTGCAGTTCTGTATACACATGTATATTGGTCACGCAGACGCTGCTTTAACATTGGCATATAATTAAAATTTAAGTTAAAGTTAAGCCATATATCACTACAACCTAAGCTGTCTAACAAGCGTTTTAAACTGCTTACCCAATTACAATAAACATTTCTATTACACTGGTCTACATACATGCTATGCATTGGTGAGTCCTGGTTTTTCATAATTTTTAACCAGAATTTAAGAGTTCTTTCTTTGGAAATAACAGAAAATGGAAATCTTCCTAACTCACCAAACACAGCAACATTTGGTGTTTGCTGACGTAAACCAAGTATATACTTGCAAAATTTAACATGAATTTTCTCTATTTCTTTGCAATCGTAAACACTCCAAACCCCTGCATTATATAACAAAATTGGTAGCACCATAGAATCAAAAAGTGACATTTTAGTTTTAATATCTAAATGTACTTTACAGAATAACCCTAACAAACAATTGTATGCTTTCAAAGCTAGTTCAGACAGCGTAATAGCAGCAGTTTTCATATTACCAGTGTCTGTAAAATGTACACCTAGATAGCAAAAATGTTCAACAACTTCAAGCAGTTCACCATTTATAAACCATTGAAAATGATGTCTTTGTTTACGTTTTTCAAATATTTCATATTTTCATATTTTGTTTTATTGACATTTATTTTCAAACCCAATTTTAAGGAATAGCTATAGACTGCATCTAACTGTGCTTGTAAGCTGCGTGGATCAGTGGTGAAGAGCGCTACATCAATACAAATAATCAATAACAATTTCACCCGAAGCTAACTTAACCGATTATTCATCCGATAATTTTTTTTATCGTTCAACAAAGACTGAAATAAATCTGGATCAGTATCAGTCCACATCATTTTATCATAAGTTAATATATCAGTGTGATAAAATATCATATGCTCACAATCTAATGAAAAAACAAGTGGGCAATGATCAGAAAATTCTGTCAATTCCAATACATTCATATTTGAAAAACTTGCAAAATTTCTTTAGTCAGTTATCAAGTTATCGATAACACTAGCCCCTTTCACATTCCGACCGGCATTGTAGCAAGTAAAATCTTCTCGTTCAAGACACCGTTACAAATTAAAAGGTTATTTTCTTTGCATAAGGCTAACAGTTTATATCCGAAGGCGTTCACAGTGTTATCACAAGAAAAGCGTGCATGTATTGCTTGTATAGATCCATCGTCATTCGGCATATCAATGTAACTGCCGAGGTTAATGTTCTAAACATAATCCAATCTTTGACCTGTCCTGGCATTCAGGTCACCTGTCAAATATGTATCACTCAAATATTTATACTTGATGATATCAGCCTTTAATTGCTCAAAAAAGTCAAATTGATATAATTCAGAGGAAGCACTTTTGTACACATTAGATTCATATGGTGGAATATTACAAGTACATAAATATTGGTCATTTTTGGTCCCAAAATATTCTTTCTTTAATTTAATCCATACTATGCCTTTCATATTCAAACTAACAAGCTCAATTTTGTTTATATATTTATCTTTGTAATAGAACCTAATAGCGCCACTAGAGCGTTAAGCCTTTTTATTAGATTTAGGTATAGGGCATGAAAAGCGCTGATATCCATCTATTTGAATATTAGTTATTCTGGAATGCCAGGTTTCAGAAAACAAGAGCACGTCATATTCATCAACTAAATTCAGGAAGTCACTATCAGATAACTTATTTTCAAAACCTTGAGCATTTCTAGGATAACACTTCAATATTTTGCTGCTGCTCGGCATTATCCTAGTTTGATGGTGTAATGAAACGCTGGCCATTTATAAAGAGTTAATCGTAAGCTAGGGCAGCGTTCATATTCTGCTCCTTTGCACTTACAAGATGCGGAATGAGTTTCCTTCTGCGTTCCTGTATTATCTTTGGATATTGGTCGCCCACTTTAATGCCAGTTTCCTCTTGCTTGGAATAGCGGTCTGTTTAACAGAAAGTTTATCTTGAAAAAAAGTTAAATTTGGCGACAATAGGTCTGGTCTTGGTGGAGGAGAAACTTCCAACACGGTGTATACGGTCTGTCTATTTTTACATTTTGTGTCGAAAATCAGGCATGCCTAATTTGTTTTCACAGAAGTCATATATTATCTCTAAACATTTTTTTATTCTTGCGCTCTTCAGGGGACAACTCTTTGAAGTTGTAGAACATAAGGTTGTCTCTCAATGAGCGAGACTGGAGATCCACTAGCTCATCTTTTCAGATTTTTATGCATCAAATTTGCGCGAAAGATTGAAGTTGGTACGCTGTTGGTCGCGGAGGCTTGAACCTATTTGGGCTTGTTTCTGACTTATTTCCTCACAAACATGCGCATCATAGTTTCTGCTTGTCTCTTTATCATTGATTTTGCGTGACGATTCGTGTAATTTGCTTTCAAGCGTAGACACTCTATTGTCCATTAAAGTTATTTTTGCGACATACTCGTAATCTGACTTTCAATAGAATCTAGTTTTCGTAACCGTATATATAGCCTCGAGTTTCTCCATAATAGTTTGATTAAAGTCCAAAGAGGTTTGTTGGGGCGTGTAGCAAAAGCCGGAGAGTTCATGTAATGCTGGGGTTGTGGGGGAGGGTAGTTCGGACCTTGGTACTGTGGAATGTGTGATAGAAATGTGCCCTGGGATGAGAGTAGATTTGGTGATGTCTGGTTTGCCATTGTAGATCGTTTATCTGACTGAATGTTTAAGTAATTTGGTGAAGACTCAGATTTTGTACGCTTCTTGTGTCCTTTCTTACAACCCATTTAAAATAGAATCGTCTACAGAAACATCATCAACTACGAAAAACGCCCATAACATCCAAAATAGTACATCCAAAAGTTGGTTAACTGACAGAAAAGCTTATTGAATACTTAATATTTGCAGCTGTATAAAATTACTTCAACTTTTTTTATGGTAAACTGGGAACTCAAAAAGCAAGTCCGCCATATTTGTCACGTGATATAAAATTCCCCATAACTTACTCATTACAAAACAACGCACAAAAGAACATTATTTATTGGCATGAAACGCCCATTTATCGCCACCAAGTACATACTTTGGTGGAAACAGCTGGTAATCCGCGTACAATACGATACGGCATGCGTAATTATTTGACAGCCTATGTATCAAGGCAGCTACCATTCGTCCGAACTGCAATATAAATTGGTGAGAGTAAAATGTGCGTTACTACTTGATAATGGTCCGAGAAGAAACGCATAAAGATCTGAAAGTCCGTGTATGTTTAGGCAACAGAAACAACTCTTTTTCTACAGTACGAAGTTGCTGGAGAAAGTCGAATAGTTCCGATTAAGAAGAAGCGACCATTTCTTCATGATAATGGAGTAGTAATTAATCCCAGTTTTTAAAAGTACTAAAGGTTACGGTGTTCCATTAGGGTCTGCACGATTTCTCTGAAAACGAAACCGTTCGATGGTGACAGTACGACATTATGATGGTGACAGTACGGCGGTACGATGGCAAAGCGCGACATAACATCTGCAAAGTTGACTTCTTTTAATGGAAAACTTATGTTTAAAAAAATGCTAAGCGAAATACACAAACTCGATGCTTTCTATAAAAAAAGAAAGGCAAGTATATCATTAATTCTGTACTGTTCTTTATCTCTTATCTACTGAGATATAAATAAAGAACCGGTCGTTCAGATTTACTCATGACCTATATGGAATATTAGTAGAATAATAGGGTAGAAAGTTTACCTCTTCTACTCGTAAAAAAGTGTGTCAATTTTGGTCTGCATTTCAGAACTAAATAATGACTAGTGAAATAGTTACAATGCTATTGATTGGTACAACTTTTATTCTACTAAACTTTATTTAAGAAGGTCAATATTAAAGCTTCAAAATCCGGCCTACTTTTGTCTTCAAATTAGTTTTCTTTTCCTCAGTATCACAGTATTGGGAAACCCTTTGACCTGTTGACCATTTACATATTGATTAATATACGTAATACTTGTATCCAAAAATAATTTATTTTTCTTAGTTTAATCATATTTTATTGCTAACATAGACGTGTAAATATACAAATAAACAAATTGATTTCGAAATAACAAATAGCAAAAAGGAAAAAGGTTGGGCCTAATTTCTTACAACATTAGCGATTGGCCCTCCCCTTTATTTTTCTGTAACAATTTATTTTGTTGTTTTTTTTTTGTTGTTGCTGTTGTTGTTGTTGTTTTTAAATAAAGACAGATTGACTATTGACTGATAAAAGAATGTCAGGTCTCTTGTGTTTTTCCCTGCTCATTTTAAGTGGTAGAAAGCTTGTGTCAAAATGCTTGTTTATTTTTTTTTTGCCTTATTACTGTGCTATTAATATGATTTTCTTAAATTCTGTTCATATGCAATGAATACATTCAATGTAATAAAAACGTAAATACAATCAAATATGTAAGTTGAACGAATAAGTAAAAGAAAACCTTCAAATTCATAATTCATTATTAAGAAGAAACTCTTAAAGTCCCTTCAGTTTGTTTTTAGAAAGACTTTTGTCATAAGAAAAAAAATTGAACATTATTAACTCATGGAGACGTACCAAAACAAGAAACTTCAAAATGGCATGGAATTATATTGATGAATTGTTTAAACTGCATAAATTATTTAACAATAAATCCTTAATTACAAGATTAAATATTTCCAGAGGTTGATCAAATAAAGAACCTAGATACTTGTTATCGACGCTCTTTAATCCATTACTAACCAAATAATACACTTTTCAATTTTCTAATTGTTTAAATAATATAACCACTAGTCCATTTTCTGTGTTGCATTTGACTTATTGACCATACACTTTTTCTTTAAATTGTTTGTTTTATTTAAATTTCAGGTCCAATTATTGTGTAGAACTTGTGAATGTAAGACCTTTCCGCATTTTTTTTCAAGAAAGTTAGACAAAAGTTGTAATCAGTATGAATAGTGGATATAATCTAAATAATATGTTTATTAACACCTTTTTACTTCTGCTTCTGTGTCACGGCATCGTACTTTCACAAGAAAATGGTATGTATTTTGCCATTTCTTTTTTTCATGACATTATTATATTTGTTTCAGTTAAGGTTCGAGCTGCAACGAATTGCCAAATTCTAAAACTAAATGAAATATTAAAACACCATTCGCTATTCAGCCAGTAATTATTTTGATTTTTCCCCTAAAAAAAGATTGAAATATGGGGATATTTAGCGTGTTAAGTGTATACGGTTTATTTATTTTACTGAGCTTTTTAGAAATAGTTATTTTTATTTGGCTTATTTTACGGGTAGATCTACACATATATCAATACATGTATATTTAACTTTTTCAGGAAATATTGAAAAAGAATATAAAACAAACAGATTTAGACGTGCAGTGTCAGTAAGTATATATAAATTATTCTTTTGTTGTACGAGTTTAGATTATGCTTGGAAATATGTAAAACTTTATTTCAACACATGACGCAACTCTTTTTCAATGAAATGTAATCATCACATATTTATATATGTAACAAAATTAAAGAAAGGTAGAATTATCTAATATCATTGGTTATAACTTTGTATAACCATGTATACCCATAAAATTTGTCAAAAGTCTATTATTATGTTTTAGACCTACAATTTCTTTGGAGGAAAATATATATTTATCATTTCATAACAGCCGTGTATAAGATAATATACACGTCACAGCTATCCAATGAAAACCGACGTTACAGAATTACAAGTCATATCTATAAAGAAGTCAGGACAGGGTACCTAGATTGAGAAATTAATTAGTTCGGACTTCTTGATTAAAAAAACACAATTCTAGGCAATTCAAATCCTTTTATACAAGGAGTAATCTTGTTAATAGCATATACAAGAATATACATATATGACATACATGTACTTTAAAGAAAATAACAAGTCAAAGTCATTTCTTATGAAAGTCTATCTAGCAATTTATTTAACCCCAACCCAACCAAACAAACGGCAGATATACATGTACATGAGATTCAACAGTACTAAAGCATTTATCCTCTAAAGTTTGTATTACCCTAATGAAATCATTGGTTCTTTAACTATAACACAATCAAGGAAGAATATAACCACAAACACGTAATGGTATGAGGACCTTTCTGATTATTTACTGTCTCGGGTTTATTATCCCCTATATTGTAGAGTACTAATGTAGAACCAATATCAAGTTAATATAACATGTCCTTTTAATCTTTCCACTTACTAAAAGTACAACAACACTGCTGTAAGGTTGCTAGTAAAACTAATACATTTTATTGTAATATTTGTACAAGTTTAATACTTTACATTTCATATTAAATGACATAGCCAGGTCTTTAATTTGTAAAAAAGGCAAAGTAACAATACATTTTGATATATCACACAAGAAGCATGCTCTGGTCAAATTTATGAAAATCACTTAAGTTGATAATAAATCCGTCCTAGGAATGACGTGACAGTCGCCCACGAACAACTTAACTTACTGTGGAGGGGAAAACGTGTTTTTGTCGTATGCATGTAAAATCTAAAATGAAACAAATAACTTTAAATAAAGGAATTAAAAGTATATATCTGAGCATGCCAACATTATGTAACATAAAATATGTTCATTAAATTTGAAATATTATAAATCAATTTGTAATCATTAACAAATGCATAATTTTAAGACTGTGGAGCAAGGTCGTGACTCAATTGAATTTCAAATGGATAACATACACTTTAAAAGTGAACTAAGCAATTGCTCACATAATTAAGCATAGAAATAAATATATAATTAACAAAATAGTTCTCATGTAAAATATAAATTATTTATCAAATGCACTCTGTGAAGATCGGTGGAATGTTCAGTCAATTTCTGATGATTGCTTTCTACAAAATAACTTTTCGTTCTTTATTCAAACAATTGTCCTTTGGTCTGATTGGTATAACTTTCCACGAACTATCCAAGGTAGAGCAGAACGCACACTTGATGGTAGACAATGACGAGTGGAACTTTTGCAAAGGTAAAGATAAAAAAGAAGGCAGATAAAGAAACATCTAGAAATATGTTAAAGGAGGGATTTTATCGACAAATATCTGTTCAAATCGGCCGCTAGCTAGAAACTGAGCACAATGTCCATACTTGTGTAAACCATTCGTGCGGAAAAAAACAAGGCATAGACAAAATTATAACGAATATGATTGTTATCGTCACCGGCCTCTCCATTAGACGACAGTGCATTGTGTCAAAGAAAAAAAATCATTTATTTTAAATATGCTAAATAATGTATCAGTCATAAATTTATAATTTGCCTCAAAATGAATTCAAAGTTCTTTACTTTATTTGTCGTTGTACTATCTAAACGACAGGTGTCTGGTACAAAAATCAGACCATTAAACCCACGAGAATGTACTCTGTCCGTGAAAAAGTATGAATTAGATACAGTTCTTATGAACTGTTTTATACATGTTAAGTAGAATACTTACCAAATTTACTTTACGTATTTTATATTGATATGTTAATATTTTTGTATAGATTTCCATCACTGTTTTCAAAATTTATTATGTTATGTAAAACTTTATCCTACCATTTTGTTTTGATGGCGATGATACAGCCATGGATAACCAGCATTTTGCATTTCTTAAGTGATCTTACTGAGTCAATTATATATGAATAATGACTAAAGGCAACAAAAAAATATGCCTGAATCTTATTTTTGAGAATGACAATAAAATGAAATAAAAATGCGAAAATAAATCATTAAATATATAAGGGTTAAGTGGAATAAAGACATTCAACATCACATTTTATGATGCCAATATGTTAAAAATTGTATTTAGAAATTCTATTTCCCAAAACATTGTATCTATTTTAGGAAACTGATCTCAACATAACGCTAGAAACGACTGGGCACTGGATAAACGTCGCCGATATTCGAATATCCGACAAAATTCCCTTCAACTTAACAATCTCTGTACCTGTTGGAACGTTCAACATGACTTCAGTAGTATTCACAAGTGACGTTATATCCATCTGTTCAATGAGCGTTACCAGTGTCGGTGCAAGCTTTGTTGGAGTTCAACCCAGCGATTTCTCAACAACCTTTAAAAAGAACGCTACAACTATGAGTCAGCAGCCATATGACGTAAGATTAACACTCTTCTGTTGATGTCAAGCCCACAAAGGCAAAAACTTGTTAGTCAAAAGAATGTAGGCTTACTAAATCTACTGTAGAGCTATAATTTTTTTATATTTGAATATCATAGATGTAGATCTATCATGCATTAAAAATTGTTTTTAGTTCAGAACGAAATGTTCTTTGTTTCATTTTTTGGATGTTCTAAGAGTTATTTATTATTTCCATTAGTTCTCATCTAAAATTCACTCAAATTATTATTTATTACAGAAATTGTATGCGCGTATTGACTTTGGATTGATTGAAAATGGTGGCAGTGAAAACGAAATTGTCATCCAATTTGAAGCCATTGTTGTGAACTCGTCACAATTTATCGACGCTTCAACGTATGACGTCACAGCAAATGTAACTATTGATTCATACACAGCAACGGCCGTTGTTTCATTTACTGGCGTTGTACAAGATTTGGTATGTTGGTTTAGTTTATACGAATTTATTTTAGTTCGATTGTGTCGGAAGCTATATGCTGATTGAAACACTCTCGAATCCGTTCCTGGAAACATCCAGTTCTAAACAATGAGTGTATAGTTTCTTGCTTAAGGAAATAACGGTTTGCCCCTGACTAGGTTTTAACCCACGCCGCTAGCAATATTCAGATTACTTGTCCGACACGTTAACCTCTAGGCCACGCCGCCACCTAAATGTATGTCACCTGGTATCTTAACCACTTGCCCCTCACCGCTGTGGGTTCGAATCCCGACAAGGACTTTCGATTCTTTCATGTGGGGAAGCTATCCAGCTAGCTTACGGAACGTCAGTGGTTCTACTCAGGTGCCCGTTCGTGCCTGAAATAATGCACGGAAGGGCACCTGAGGTCTTCCTCCACCAGTAAAGCTGGAACGTCGCGATATGACCTATACTGTGTCGATGTGACGTAAAACCCAAAACAAACAAACAAACAAACAAACCTGGTATCTTGGTTTTACTTATAGGTAAATTCAATTTCGTTAAAACACTCAGTTTTTATCGTTTGATATATAATATATGAATGCTTAACTACAATATCAACAGCTTTAAAATTGTCATGGAATTTCTGATGTGTCCGGCATTTTTTACCAGTCAGCAAAACATTTGTTTTTTACCAATTTTATTTTTAAGTTTTAAGGAAGTTTATTAAAAAACAAGAATTTTGTGATTACATTTCCCCTCAGAGTATAATATTTTATACGAATGATATATTATTTCAATGTAAATTATCAATCTGTACCTTCAAAATATTTGACCACCAATTATAAAAAATATATCATATTGCCTAAACTTTGCATGTTTATATCTATTTCAAGTTGTTTTTGTTCATATCTATAGTGGTCCATTACGCCACCTCTTGCAAATATAAGCAGCCCTGGTCCTGTTGTCATTGGTGACATTGCAAACTGGACAGTTACGCTGGACCTCCAAGACGCCGTGAACAAGGTAGAGGTGCAGGCTTGGGTGAATGGTACTTACGAATATCCCGCATGCAACATGGTCATGGGGAATATAGGTTAATATGTTGTATGAATACATTGGTATATGTAAAAATAAGCAGCTTTATGAATACTAATCTAAGTCTAAATAAGAATACTGTTACTAATATATAACAAATAGCCGGGTTGAAACCTGGAGGAAAGGCACAATACATTAAAGAAGATACTTTTGAATGTTTGAAATGATTTTCAAGCAGAAGAAAGAAGGTGAGAATCGGGTTATTAGCTCAGATTTGTCAACTCTTTTTATTAAAGATTTGAGAGCAGCACTATCTCTCACGCCACTTAGCATCGTCTAAATTCTAATTTAATATTTAACACATAATGTACTGGAATCAACAGAAAAGATAACAACATGAAGATGAAGCATCGTTATGTTTTATTAAAACACATAATATTTAACGAGAATGGAAAGTCGGACAAACTAAACATAAAATGAGCCGCGTTACGACAAAACCAACATAGTGCGTTTGCGACCAGCATGGATCCAGACTAGCCTGCGCATCCGCGCAGTCTGCTCAGGATCCACGCAGTTCGTCTACAAACCCTTTTACAAGTAGAGAAACCGAACGCGAACAGCATGGATCCTGATCAGACTGAGCGGATGCGCAGGCTGGTCTGGATCCATGCTGGTCGCAAATGCACTATGTCGGTTTTGTCATGACGCGGCACAGATGTATAATTTTTGTATAACAATGATTAGATCATAAATTCATGCATATTCAAGGTCCAGCATATGCTTGCATTGATGAGACAGTAGGGGATACGACGAAATCCAACGGAAGCATCTTCTTTGAAATTCCAACGTTGATCAATACAGGTATACATGAATTCTTTTAAATATCATTATTTATCTATCGATTTTAGTTTTCGTTGGAGTTTAAGTAACACCGACACTATACAAGTAAGATGTCAACTACTGTACCTAGCTTTATAGCATTTAACTTGTTGAGGAAGACATTGGATACACATGCGTGAATTTTCTGAGATTTGAATGGAGAACAAACGTCAATGTACAATCTGGATAGCTCCATCACGTCATCTTTTACATCCGTTTCTTCTTTACTTTCTTAAGACAATGCCGTACCTTCTCGTTCTAAATGTCATGATTAACATTAAATCATTTACAAGATGATTTTAAACGTTACTTACAGGTGCAATGTCTTGCAATGTACAATGACGCGAAAAAAGAGTTAAAATCAAATTTAAAATGAACAATTTAGCTTGCATTTATATTTGAAATCTTATTTCAGTTGTTATCTACATGTTTTTTTATTTGCCTTTTAAAGCAGGCATATTTTATTTTCATTGCAGAGTTTAACGAGAATGTGACAGTGGCCAACGGAACTTTACTTGAAGTTATTGTCACTGCACGCGTGCCATCTCACGTCTCACCGATTGATGATTTGTTTCTAAATATAGAAATCTATCTAGATGACAAGCTAGTTTTTCTCCTCTCAGAAATAATGGACACTTGGATATCCAGCTTACCAGCCCCGGTGAGTAATATTGTTTTGGTTACTGCCATCGCCACAACATTACTGAAAGAAAACCACTTATTACTTTGTAAAAAAAACCTCAGAATTTGTAAATTCAAATTGATCTGTATCATGGTATGACTTATTTCAAATAAACATTTAGGAGCTAACAGAAGGAAGGAAATGGTGGGTTTTAGTATTTTTTGATCTGTCACTTTTTGCTTTTACAATTAGTGTTAGTAGTAATTTCCAGATCATGTTGAAGTTAATCCACTGTAGTATATCATATTCACAATTACCATTTTGGTGTTCAAGTATTTCCTGAATTAAACAGTTTTCAAATATATGTTATTTGTAAATACAATACTTACTTATTGTCTATCCATTTTGTTTCAAGGCTGGAACTCCAAGCATTTTAATTAATGCTATGAACAGTGTCACGACGCTAGTACCGGGATCAGCCCTTGTGTTTATTGTTGATGTTGTAACTCCGCCTGATTCGGTTACGTTCTATAATATGACGATAACAACTGACCCTAACATGGCCACAATATGTGACGTTCAGATGATGAAGATAGGTGACAACTTGTGCATGGATGACTTTGTAGCGTCTTCATACACATCTACCACAAGTAACGCTTACTTTGACCAAGTAAACGTAGAAATTGGAAGCGTACCGAATCTGAATAGAAGCGCTGAGGTGTCTAGCGAGGAAAATAATGTAAATAGTTATAAATGAAGAATTAAAGCTACATTTATATTATTTGAACGATTGAGTAACATTACTTGTTGAACTAGTGTGGATGTATAAATGATGTATCTTGGTGATGGTAATAATGGGCATTCTGGCATTAAGTTAACTGATTCATATGTTCTAATCATGGTACTGAATCTTATTTTGAATAACACACAATCATCAAAAAACAATTGACGACTATTCAATTGATGTATATGTAGTGTTTATTATACCATATAAATAACACTCTCCGAAAAATTTAATTTACTATTTGGTTTAAACATATTTATTTTAGCTCGATTGCGAAACAAGTTCTTGCAACTTATATTAATCACTTTCGAGTCCGCTTCCTGGAACCAACCAGTACTGGTGTCATATAAAGAAACAATTTACTATTTGATGTCATTAAATGTTAAAATTAACGAAAATAAGACAATAATTCTTTTTTTCAGGCCAACTTAATTGTTGTTGTGATGAGTTTATCTGATATATCTGATTCTGCTTCTTCGTTTTTTTCTTTTGATTGATTGTACGTTCTGATATGCTACGAGTACCTTATCTTTTAGGTCCAGTTTGAAGTTGCTGTTTGCGTACCCGACTATGCATCTGTTAACGTGGATGACGTATTGACGTTAACAGTTGACGTCTACTATGGTCCATCAAACGCAAAAGTGACAGATTCGTTGCAATACACAATAGCATCTACTCTTAATCCATCCTTGGTAAGCTCATAACACAATTATTATGATTAATTGCGCAAACTGATATGCGAGTTGTATTATTAATATAGTAAGTGGTAAAGATTTTGTTATCATTTTTATATCTGGTCACTTGCTAACAGCCACATATTCTGTTCGTATCATAACTATGAATATCAATTGACTTTTTTTATTCTATCAATACATCTAAATTCGATAAGAATTGCATCCCAATTAGATATACGAGGTACATCGGCCATTTAATCTTATGTAAGTCATTAATAGAGTCCACTTCGAAGCTTTGATTATCAATAATAAAGGAATAAACTTCTAACTTATATGTTTATACTTCACAGACGGTTTTCTCCACACACATAGAATCTGGCAAGAGTTGTTATAAAACATGGTTTTGAAATATTTTTGACATATATTACCAATAACATTGATATAAAATACTCTTTTAAATCGAACACATTTTGAAATATAAATTAAAAATGTTTTGTATATAATTATTTAATTCTGTGCTTTATCTAACAATGTAATTGCAAGTGTTATTTTCTCTTCTTTTCTTCCAGGCAACAGGAAATATTTCTTTTTCAAACTCTTCTACCGTATTCGGATTCATAGGACAAAGGGTTGACGTAAATGTGACAGCGGTTTTCGAACAGACCACTGACTCATTTACTATAAACATAACTTCTCCAGTCTTAAATAACAACACTTTAGGTAATCAAGAACGCAATAGTTACAGTATTAAAACGCAATAGTTACAATATTAACATATTATATTTTATTACTTGCAATATACAGTTCATTTACATTTGTTCTATACAATAAAAACATATCATTTCTTATACATGAAGTGTATTCAATTTTCTTAATAGTGTGACATTAGCCTTACAATATGGATAACTTTTATAAAATTTTATGGATATTACTTAATAAATAACACTTATTGGCATATCATCTAGAAAATAAACACACCGAAACTATTTTGACAATTGTGGTAGATTTTGTACTCTCACTTATGAATTGATAGATCCTTACTCTGACCTTTCATTTGAACAACAATAAATTTAACCACAAACATTGATATGTGCTTTATTGTTAGTGAAATTCTTTTTGTATCCACTAATCTGATAATTAGAATGGGATAGGTCAGGGATCTATGCATTGTCCGATTTAATCAGATTTTCAAATGTTCATTAATATATTTAGATTTTTCATTTGTTTAAATGAGTAATTTACCTTATATTTGATGTATTAACTATAATGTACTTGAATATATATTTTTTGTACACAGTTTATTTAGAATCAGCATTAATCAGTCGAGTTGGAGAAATGTTATATTGTTTGGAGAATAGAACTTTGACTTTGCTGTCAAACGAAACCGTTTCCTTTTCACAGATAAACTCTCTTGTTTATGAGGTTGGACCAGTAACACATACAGGTATGTAGCATTTTGTATTGCTTATTGTAATTTATTTTATTTTTATCTTTGTCCATTGTTTGCCTTTTAAGGGTGCATACAATCTTTATATTTGGGCCATTTCCCGCTATTCATAGAATTGAAGGCTAGATGATAACCACAGTATGTACGGGTCTGCCGCGAAAGTTTCGGAATTCTTAAACACCATATCATATTTGTATGTTGAATTATCCTTAACTCTTGCTAGCTTTCGTCTATGAACGTATTAAATGTCAGGCCCAAGCTGTGATTGTATCATTTTCAATTGAGACGTGTTGGACGAGCTTTAAAATTCCAATTCCATTTATTTTATTCAAATAAGAATGTAAATGTTAAATGTATCTTTTGATGAAGAGAATACATTCTAATAGCCATTTTATATCATTTTATATTTCATTCTGGTCATGAATAAGAATTTCTTTATAATGACCATCACTGGAAGTAAGCTTTGTTCCCGCCAAAAGTTGATGTATACTTTAATTGCCTCCCTGGTGTCATGATGATTTTCATTTAAAGTCTTGCTTATAGTACTGTTTAGTTGAAATGCTAAAAAGGTGGTGCCGGAAAAAATACTAGTATTTTAATGTGTATGTTTTTGTCATTTGTTCTAAGGCATGACAGAGAGGAACCCATTTGTAAACGATAATTCTACTGGAGAGAATGAAATTACATTTACAATATCTGTTTTGGTTGCTGACAATGTTGCAAATGTACAAGGCTCTATAATACCAATTAACTTGAAGCTTGAAGGAGTGTCTGGAAATGTTGCTTATGGTACAGCCAATATTGAAGTGCAAATAACAGGTGTTGAAACTCCAATTTTAATTTCCCAGTTTACAATGGTGGACTATATGAATAAAACCTCAGGGTAATACTTTTCGTTGATCTACTAATATCATAATTCATGTTGTGGTTTTAAAACAGGCAAAGACGATTATTCTAGATGAGTTCTATGAGGAATTTTCGTAGAAATATGATGTTAACATTTTATTAACCAAGAGAATAAGAATTATTATACTCTACCCACAATAATATGTTTTGCAAAATGACAAATTTGTGTAACCCGATTTGTTATACTTGTAAACAACATTGTTCATTCTTTTTACAACAAGAAACAGGTCGGTCCTATTAATTTTGAAACATGACTGTTGCTCAAACGCCTTGTTGTATGGAATAAAATGTACATGTATACTGTTTATTTCTTTTAACAAAGTTAGTTTGTAACATGTATAATAATATACTATTTTAGGGACAATGTGACCTGTCACGTCACTCTATATCTGGATGAAAATTCAACGGCCCATGCGCAAGATGTACAAGTCCATGTGTATACGCCCTATTACATTGGTTTCGGCAATTTATTTGATGTGGAAGATGCTGTTGTTACTCACATATCAAATTTGCCGGATCCAGGAATGAAATTTTCGGTAAATGTATACATATATATTAATATCTCAACTGACAAACTTAATGATATACAATATATTCTACTACTACTAATTACTCGTACATATACATATGGTATTTCATAAGGAAAACAATTTGAGGCATGTTTTATTATGATAATGAAGTACAACACATACTATATTGTAAAGTTAAAGTTTACTCAAATTGCATATCTACTGTTTATAGTTTATATTCATTATTGTAGTAATTTTGAAAAATAATACGTCCAAAAGACCTGTGTGAAAGAAATATGTTTGTAAATTTCCCGAAAAAGAAATGGTACAAGCACAAAATCATTCCTAAAACGTTACAATATGAAAAACCTTATTTCTTAGGGGAATATTTTATTCTGCTCACTTTTGTTGTCAACAAATACATTCTTAGGACACCTTTCATATAACATTTTATCCTGTTCATATCTTATCCTGTTCACTCTTGTTAATAACAAATACATTCTTAGTTACAAGTTTTTTTAAGAATCAACCATTAATTATTGAAACATCATAATTTTACTGTTTATAAATTTTATAGCAATATGCCGTTGGATATAGCTTTATACCCTTTAAAAACTTTACACCTTACGTTTAATAAAACTCTTGTTGTGAATAAATTATAATTTTAATTTTGTAAAACGCATTTTGTAGCATTATGTCGTTGCTGTATTTATTCAAACATCACTTCTGTTAATGTTAAGCCTATATACAACAACTATCAAAGATAAAATGGTGAAAGAACATTTCGATGATAAATGATGACTTTTTTGTTAACTATTATACCAAATTTAAATGTTATATATTACAATAATAACATTTTACAATATTTGACATATTTAGTTCAAATTCATCCTTTCATTTATAGATTGGGGAAATAGATTTCCAAGATTTTGTGACATTCTCTTTCACACTCGTTCTGGATCCGGCGAGACAAATGCCAATGGGACTAGATTATGTTGAAACAGTCATACCAGCTGATGTGACAAGTAGAGGGGCCATACGGGGGGACAGAGCCGACACTGGTATCGTGCCCTCTCAACTTTTTGTATCCGAGTTTGGCTTTAGTACAGGTTTGTTATGCATGCACCAGTTATAAAATTAGTTACTGAAGGTGGGCAAATTGGTGAAGTCTTGTGTAAATAGTTTTTTATGCGCATCTACTCTTACATTTCTGAAAAGGTTTCAATAAAACTTAAATAAACAACAATATCTTGAAAAAAGATGTTTGAATTGGCAATACATTATTATGTATTAGTATTCGATTTTTTTAGGTTTTATTATTTCTGGAGGCTTTTGCGACATTTAATTTCTCGTATTATTCTAAAAAAATTACATATTATATATAAAAAGTTGCAAATCTAGTACGGTGGCTATACAAAACGCTTGGAAATTATTTATTTGCATGTTAATGCTGTTTGAACATGTTCAGAAACTCCTGGATCTATTGGAATGGAAAATGGAATTATTCAAGATTGTCAGATATCGGCATCTTCATACCTCGACACAAATAGGCCGGAGGAGGCGAGACTGAACGTTGGGTCTGGATGGAAACCATACGTGAGAGGAAGTCCATTTTGTGATAAAGAATATTTGCAGGTAGGTTGGTTGCAAATGATGTATTTTATATCAATACATTATAAAAATAATTGCCAAATAGCTCTAACTACGCTTAAGTTTGGAAATATCTTCCCGTTTTATTGTAAAACATGCATGGGTTATGATACTTTATGCATGAAATTTGATTTCCGTCTGATTTTTGTTAAAGAATATGCCATGAAACGCCGGTTAAGACCTAAAATGAATGCCTTTACGTTAGATAAATAATATTCGGAAAATAAATATGGCCTGTACCGATGTGGTATATGAACTTCACAATTTGTCCAGATAAGTGTGATCTGTCCTATAAGTTACACCGTATTCTGTTTTGTTTCAGTAAAAGGTGAAAGAGCAAAATTCCATATTTGGTAAAGTATGGCATGGAATTAAGAATTGCTGTGGGGGTGATTTTTGTTGTAAATCTTATAATGGTCGTGTTTCAATGAAGAGTCAGGTTGAAAAAACTAACAGCTTTTAACATGTTTGAACTGAAATAATCTTCTAAAGGGTAACTCTAAAACAATAATTTGATGTTGTATGATATATGAACCGCGTCTTGACAAAACCAATGTAATGCGTTTGCGATCAGCATGGATCCAGACCAGCTTTCGCATCCGCACAGTCTGATCAGGATCCATGCAGTTCGCTATCAGTTTCTCTAGTTGTTATAGGGTTTGCATGCGAAAAGCATGGATCCTGATCAGACTGCGGCTGCGCGGATGCGCAGGCAGGTCTGGATCCATGCTGGTCGCAAACGCATTATGTTGGTTTTGTCGTGACGCAGCTCATATTTATTTTCCTTTGCAGATAAACGTCGGAACGCCAGCATATATAACTGGATTGCAGGTCCAGTCGACAACAGATAACTATCAAGATATCATTACGTCTTTCAGCTTACAATATAGTGATGATCGCATAACATGGTATGACGTAACAGAGGATGACGGTGTTTCTCAGAAAGTAAAATTTAATACTTATTTCAAACGTTATTCATTATTCAAATTATAAAAACAGAGTAGTATATAATTGACTTAAGTATTTAAATGTTTATGAGCAATATTGCGTCTATTTTTGTTCTTCCTGAAAATATCAAGCTTTGTTCATTAATTTGATATAATGATGTTATGAAGTAAAGATATATTTTGTTGTTGTATATTCATATACTCTTAAGCGACTGAGAAACGCAATAATTTAAATGTTACATTTTTATTTCAAATAAATAAATAGGTCACTAGCTAATATAATCTAATGAAAATTTTTTGTAATATGCTGTTACTTTTACGTATGATTTTTCAATGAAACTGTCATATGTCAGCATTATTTAATTCATAATTCTATAACCATTGCGTTTCTTTAGAAACAAACTGGATCTTGTATTTGTGTTGAAAATGATGCAAATTATATGACGTTTTTGTGATCAAATGTTAAATAGATTTAAAATCCAATGTTATAGAGAATGTATTTAAAGTCAAATACAATGTTGAGGAAAAGGTATAGAAATCAGATAATAGAAATCAATGCTACAGAGAATGTGTTTAAAGTCAAATCATTAGTTAAGGAAAAGACATTTAAAATCCGATCTCAAGAATAATGTGTTAACATTGCAATGCTATGAAGATTGTATATGAAATCGAATGTTTTGGAGAACGTATTTTAAAACGAAATCAAATGTTAAGGAAAATGTTTTTTAGAATCCAATACTTAGCTTTGCAAATAAGTTGGTGTCGGTATGTACAAATGAATTCAAAGCATATTACAGGTGTTTGTTGTCAGTGTCACATCTGGAGGTTCTGTTAGCGACATATATGACTTTGAACTAACTGAAAACGAACGCTTCAATGCTCAATATATCAAGCTCTTATCATGGTCATGTTTAGTTGGTATACGCTTGGAACTTAAAGGACTCAAACAAACAGGATCAGCTGGTAGGTGCACGAAGTAGTTGATTAACAATTCTATGAAATATTGTCCAGAATATACCATATATTTTATAAATACGGATGGTTTATAGCAATACAAACTAAATGTAGATTTGAATGTTTACAAGTTCTAACTTCTATTTTTTTTTATATAAATCGCTATATTTTAAAGATATTGTTCGATAAGTGGTTGTTGGTACATTAATTGTTGGCCTTAGAGACACTTTAATTCAGAAAAACAAAACAGAAATAATTCATATAGTTAGGAAATTCAATACGTAGAACTTTATCAAATCGTCTTTCATAAAGTATGATTTACAATTCTTTAACATCGTAACACCGCTGAGCCTAAGCACACATATTTCCCAACTTTTGATTCATCATAGACCCACGCATTATATAAAAGATGTGGGACTCCTTGTTGATGAAATATGGAACGCTATATTATATAAATATGTCTTTTTTCAATATTCTATGTCATGTGATGTGGGGTTGTGTAAGTTCGCTAAAGTATAGCTCCGAAACTTTATTTTTTTGTACAGAATTATTTCAATACACGGGTGCTGTCTATGGTCACTGTCTGAAAACTAACTAGTAAATTTAAAACAGGGCCATTCTAATAAAGAGACCCTGGTGCAAATAATATGGTTGTTGAAAATTCAATTTAGGTGTTTTACCTTATTTACATAACAAACTATTGATAAAATGTTCAGATCATTTTCTCACCTTTATTTATATGACAAACAATATATATAATTGGTGAACAAATATTTGCAGTTGATTGTTCAACGTTAGCAGACGGTGTCCCGCTTGTAGCAGAACAAAGCTATATTATGGACGTGGCTACAGGAAATATGTTTGTGTGTGGCCTTGAGGCCGTTGAGTAAGTTCTGATGTCATTATTGATTTCTTATTCACCCTCCTGGAAACGAACTTGCTGGACCTTTGCAATTGTGCTCAGTCTGGCCAAGCGCTTTACTGTGGAGGCAGCTTCTTCTGTTTTTGTTCTTTGATATCGATATCCAGTATGTTTAAACTCAGAGCTGAACACATTCATTTTATAACCTCAGCAGGTAAAGTGATCAAGATATACTATGAATAATATTTGATATACAGAAAATAGAATGAAATGCTTCATATAGTTAAAGTATATTGACATACACGTTGACACACAGTACATATTTAGAAATTTCGCAGTTGATTTGCTTTGATACATTTTCTCAAAAGCATAACAATTCATAAACACCAAAGATACTTATTTCGTAGACCTAACTAATACATGAATTAAGTTTGGGTAATCGTCAAAAGTGTACAAAAATTGTATACACATGAATGTATTCACTGTTATTTACGTATATTCTTAAAATGTCTTTATCTCTTGCTTTGCTCGATCTTCGTGTGTATTATCATTATAAACGATGTGGGACATTTTGCACCTTAACACGTGCCCTGTAATATTTTACATATTTTAAATGCAGCGGAAATGTTGTATGCTCGGCTTCCGATGACAAAGGGATAACGTGGCGAGGTATCATATCTACATAACTTAGATCATAGCTGGTGTACTTTCACCATTTGCTTGCTGTAGTTCCTTTTATTTCTTTAAATTATCCATAGATTAACTTCTTTTTTACCTTCTGATTACTAGAAATTTTTTCGCAACGTAACGTATCCGACGGGGAAACATGGACTTTCCATGCATTATACATGAAGTATGTCTTGATTTAAAATTTAGCATTATTCATAAAACATGTCTTTATTTAGAATATATCTAGTGTCTAAAACATTTTTTTCTGAACCTTTACCACACTGCTAAATATCTTTTATGGACTTTTCCATATTTCAATCTAGACAAAACCATTCATCCTTTTAGGGAGAATTTCGTCAGCAGACTTAGGATTTACTTATTAATAAATTTATAATTTGAAATTTTCAAATCATCAAATGGCTTGGTAGCTAATGCAAATTTGATCATTCAGCCAATCATTTATGTTAAAAGTTAACGGGTGCTATTAGAGAATGTACCTGCAACAAAAATATTTGGTCAACGTTGGTGCGATAATATGCATACCAAATTGTGAAATTTTGTTTTCATACATCATCGATTGTTTCCTTTGCCCTTCTTTTTTAGGTTCTAGTACATTTCTCTGATTCCAATGACGTTCAGATTCGCATTTTCCGTTCTTTTCCTTAGAAGCTAAGATATAGTCTTGTATTATTGAAATAAAAAATTACTAGACTACTGTGTTTTAATAATGTTATTGTTAAATATAATTTTAAAGTCTCTTCATTTGAACAAGCTTATTTTAGAAGATTTTCATAACAATTTGTTCCAATGCTATATATATAAATAATGGTATTAACGATTTCGAAATAAATGTATGATTATAAATCATGAAAAAAAGGTTATTAACCTTATATATTTTTACACTTTTTCTCAAATAACTTACCTTACTCAGTCTTTAAAACGACCAAAAAACTTTATAACAGTTTTTGATTATGTTGCTACTATTACTTTTGGAGCTGCAGCTGCGATTTTAAACAAACTGACCCGTTTGTATATCAACTTATATTCTGTTGTAGAAGTTGATGACAACGTGGCAAACGTCATTGCTTTAATCAGCAACACGACTCTAGTGATTGGAGTGGCTAGCGACAATGTAACGTATCTAGTGAGTGAAGATGGTGGGCTTACTTGGGGTTCATTAACCGACGAGTATTTTACTGAACTGCGGGCTATGACGGGGTATGAGTCATAACTTACAGTAGATCTAATGATAAACTTATTAAGATTTTTTGTATAAAGTAATTTTATAATTTTATAGTGCCTTTTTAGAATTTAAACTCGAAATGACTAAATATCGGTAACAAGGTGCCTAAGGTGTCAAGCTCGAGCGTGTGAGACCATGGGTAGAACCAATGGCAATACCGAAGCTGACTTTGAGGCGGACTGGATTTGAAATTGAATCAAATTCGGCGTCCTTGATGTCCAAAACTCAGTTACGGAGGCCCAGAAAAAGATACTTAACATAGAATGCAGTTATATTGCAGATTCGGCTGACAATTAAGCATCGAACTATTACTGTTAAGCATTGGGTGTCCTTTTTTAGATTATTCGCTCGAATAATTTTGTAATATTACATTTTTTTAGTTAAGTTTCTTATCCCAATACTTTTTTTACAATTAAACTTTCTTGTGATAGGTTTGCAGCTCGCTGTGTTGTGTTTTGGGCATCAATTGCATGCAATATATTTTTCTTCTTTACGCATATCTTGTCAATGTGTGTTTTTAGATACACGGAATTTTTGAGCTTCCCTTACGAGGACACTCGAGGGGATTCTTACAACAACATATATGCAGCATACGGAATAGATGGTCCTGACACACTTTCTATAACAGGTACAATTCCTATATGATATAGTTACTATGAAAATACTTTATTCCAAGAATATCACTCTTACATTAAATGCACGCTTGCAGATTCACTTAAGCATATTTTTACCATTTATTTATTCTGATGTTTATTTGTTGTTGTTGTTTTATGAAATTAAATCCTAATTCGAAAGGATCTTAGAATTATATTAATGTTTATTAATTCAGATTAATATTTTAGTATTGCTGAAAATGAAAAGCAGCAACTTGGTTCAAGTTGATAAATGAAACTTATTATTTCGCACATTTAATCATTATAATTGTGCCGCGTCACGACAAAACCAACATAGTGCGTTTGCGACCAGCATGGATCCAGACCAGCCTGCGCATCCGCGCAGTCTGATCAGGATCCATGCTGTTTGCTTCAAGTAGAGAAACTGATAGCGAACAGCATGGATCCTGATCAGACTGCGCGGATGCGCAGGCTGGTCTGGATCCATGCTGGTCGCAAACGCATTACGTTGGTTTTGTCATGACACGGCTCAGTCATCTTTTTTTTTCATTTCATCAGGAACTATCAGTGGTATGGCTGTAAAAGATGGCGGCAGTTGGGGTGATACCGCGTGGTGGGGGACGGAGGATTGGGATGCTCTTTAGTGATTTGACAATATACATTTCTTGACAAAAAATTTTCGAATGTTATTTTACTATGCTACTGTAATATTGATCGTGTATAATGTATAACTGTGTATGGACTTTATAAAAATCAAGGATAGATGATTGTTTAGCGGGATTAAAAGGGTTTAAAGTTTATTTTGAGGTAATTAGGTTTCTACTGTACTCTTACTTTTTTCGTGTCTTAAAGGAAAGCTATAAATAATGTAAGGTTATAATGGTATTGTCGGCTTGTAGTACATGTTTTAGTACATGTTTTATTTCTTTATATATATTTGACATATACATCATGTTAATTACCAACCTCAACGCATGATTATAACAATTTAATGTGCAAACACTAAAACACTTTTATTAATTTATGTCCAAAGGTTTAGGTTTAAATAGTATATTTATTAAATAAGGAGTCTATTCGCTGTTCCAGGCAAAATATAACAGTTGTTGCGACGAAAATGCCGACGATCCCTGCTGTACACCGGAAAACGCAAAAGCATATATCACTCCAATAGAAAACGCAAAAGCATGTATCACTCCAGTAGAAAACGCAAAAGCATGTATCACTCCAATAGAAAACGCAAAAGCATGTATCACTCCAATAGGAAACGCAAAAGCATGTATCACTCCAATAGAAAACGCAAAAGCATGTATCACTCCAATAGAAAACGCAATCACTCCAATAGGAAACGCAAAAGCATGTATCACTCGCATTCTTAAGCACGCTTACGAAACTTAATTTTAAATTGTTATCAGTTACGACGACATCATATACACAGTTACATGTACTTCACAAAATATTTTTGAACTTTACAAACGTAGGTTATATTGGTACATTTCCTTTACTTTGAAAGAAGTTGAACGTTTTTTTTTTCTTGTTTACAACCACGTTGTATTAAAGTGCTTGCTTGTAAATATCATTTATGTTATTTTAAACAATAAAAGAATCTGCATGCAACTTCTAATTATATATTATGTTGGTAAACCCCTAGTCGGATTTCTGACTTTTAAGACGTTGTTTTCTAGTTTGCTACTTGACAAAAATAAAATATGGTTTATCCAATCACTGAATGACTGTTTTAGCAGAACAAGGGTCCGTATTTCCGTATAATATGTGTCTAGATACGGCCCCTGCTGTTGTATTCATACTTTTAATCGAATTCATGTCCAACCGATTTGAATAAAACCTATCATGCAGTTTCAGATGCAGGTGCATACCGTATTTATCTCGCCAGTTTACGTTTTTAGAATAAAGACTTGATAACTGATGCACATTTGGAAAGGAAAATGCGTCTCCAGCAATTTGGACTAAGTTTCTATGTTTTTCCGCGAGCTTGAAAGGGATGCTCTGTGAATGATCATTCCCATCTGCCCGGTTGTAAGAACGATAACTCTCGTACCAGTATTTTATGAATGGTGCATTCCTTTTAGCAATTACGATGGAGTTAGCTGCCGCTGTCCCATAATCTAGTCCAATTGTTGCATCAGAGTTGCGGAACTTGTCGACGGATTTCAACAAAATTTGGTCGGTGTCAAGATATATACCACCGTATTCTGAAAAAAATGAAACAAAAGATAAACAGTTCATTTTGTAGGGAAATGCATGTTAAAGGAATGTCAAATACGTATAAACTTTCTATATATAATTATATGTGGTTCAATTTAATCATTGACATGAAAAAGAACTTTTAAGAGAATTTTAATTATGTTTAAAAGAGCACATATGATTAGTAATAAAGTAAAATGTAAAAATGTGAAAGGAAAAGCCACGGGAAAGTATCTAAAGGAAAAATAAATTAAATAAGGCTTTTTCTCTTCCCGGGGCCTTTGATGCTATTGTATATTGCTCCGTCATTAACTTCAGTCACAAACGATAAATAACGATAAATAACATTTTGAGAAGAGATGCTATTGTTCCGTGTGAACAAAATGAAGTTAGTACCTTTTAAAGCTTCAAGTTTCGCAATATCTGCTTTGTGTTCAACTGAGGCTAACTTCTTTTTGTAGACCTTCTTCGGCTGCTTCCGGTGTACCTGAATGACCTTTGAACTTATCTGTAAGAAATACGCCCACATTTTGCCTTTTGGCATTTTATCCGCGTGCACCATTATCAGACACGGGTTCTGGAATTTATGCACGCTCAGAAAACTTAGGAAGTGGATGAAATTGAATTCGTTTTTCCCAAACCAGACATAATGTACAATATTCGGAACCCTTTTGTTGTCTTGGCAGTACCAGTCTAAAACTTTACGGAGACACGGATCTTGAAATGGAATTTTATACACATACTTCTGTTTCGTCGTATACAGAATCTTCAACTGTGTTTTCTTCTTTTCGCACTTCAAGATTTGTTGTTTTCGCTGTCGCTGTTTAGCTTGTATATTGTAGGTGAAACACGTATCCCGGCAAGTGCCTGTCCAAATGTAATCAAAGCATTTCCTAGGCTTGACTTTCGCAACTGGTTTCTTCACTTGATAGTGTACTGAAAACGAAAACAATTTAAACTTAGTGTATTGTTAACAATTCTAACAGTATGGCGACATTTTTTGGTGTTGCTGGTCCAGTCCAAACCAAACTAAACTAAAGAGTTCAAAAGAGTGTAATATAGGAACAAAAGATGCAATATTTTAAGTGAGATTTAAACTTGAAACCATTCAATATATGGCTACTTGCGATGGGCTCATTGGGCTGATTGATAATTTCGTGCATATATCCTCTTGAAACTCTACTTCTTCGTTATTATTTTTCATTATTAGGTAGGTGAAGAGATATTTAATACTAATGAAAAAAAACGGTAATTAAACAATTCCGCAAATTTATAAATCAACTCTGCCTCGTACATGTAAAAAGGCACTGAGCTAGTATTCAAAGCACGCCTATAGTGTTCGTAACAAATAAAGTATATTTAAAAGTGAAATATTGTGAATTGAACAAAAAAGTAATGTACACATTGCACAAAATCGTGAATTAGGGAAGTTGAAATCGTGAAGTTTAGATCGTGAATTCACGAAGCTGAAATCGTGAAGTCAAAACGACCTTCGCGAAGTTAAAAACGTGAATTCGTGAATTTCCAATGTTAAAAACCCACAGTCACAAAGTTCAAATTGTGAATTCACGAAAATGGAATCGTGAATTCATGAAGTTAAAATGTCCTCACCGGTCTGTCGTAATATATGGATGTCGATATTACATATCTATATATACACGTATAGCAGGTAATAAATTGTTTTTAAACAATATATTTTTATTTATCATATTCAGGTACATACTCAATTACTCAAAACTATGTCAACAATTATTTAAAGAAATATTTTAAAAGAATAATTAAATGATACAATTCGATCAATAAATTGAATTTTTTTTTAGAAAATGTGCCCACTGTAGGTCAATGCACTTTAAGCAGTAAACATGTCTCATAAAATTGGATGCTAAAGACTATTTTTGCATAAGTATATACATGTATATGTTTTTAATTCTTATGCTATTTTTTCTGTAAAGTAACACTGATACAAGGTTATCATAATTATTAAATATTCTAAAATAAACTAATAGTGATCATGTTAAGAGTATTGTACTGAGAAATTGAAAATGTTGCCTATAAAATATTTCAAAAAACTACAAATGAGAGCCAAGTTTAACATTGTTTGATCTACACCATTACAGGCCCAGAAACAACAATGACAACAGCTGTTCTTGCTGTTGTTAACATGATAAATTGTTCATATATACATGTATATGTATTAAAATAACCCTTGGGGTTGTAAAGAATGACATGTGTGCCTGTCCGGTATAAAATTGTATATTTGAAACATTTATCCATTCAAAACATTGTACATTCGAAACATTGAATACACATGTACATTGGAAACATTGAATACATGTACATTGGAAACATTGTATACACATGTACATTGGAAACAAAATAATGTAAAATGATAAAGAATGTTAAGTCATGGTAGTTTAAATGGTTTACAACAACTAACGCATGTTACCAGCGCTAACATTCTGCAGTTTTATATTAAATTTAAAATGGAACATAATGAAAGAAACACATTTCCAAGTTGCATAATGGGTCCGCTTTTTAACGCCATGCAAGAGCGTTGAACATCATTCAACAAATTTCATCGATTAAATAGTCTATTTCTAACAAATTTTCATTCAATATTTTATTGTTCAGATAGTAGGCTTTGGGTTTGGTCATTAAAGTGATATTACGCTCATTTTTCGATTGTCAACTACTACATAAAATTATGTCAAATGATTGATGTTGGAAATTGTTTAGAATTAAATATATTTCTGCCTAAAATATCAAAAAGACTGCCAAACTCTTTTTATGAATTGAACGTCGCAAGTAAATTCCGATGGAGATAAATTACAGAAGATTCTTTGGACAACGTGAACATATTTATCGTTGTGAATTATAAAATTGAAAGTAACTGTGGCAAAATGTAATGCCCTGTTCACTAACTATATACCATTGGAAGGGCATAATGTAATGTTAATTTGTGAGTCAAAAATATTTAATTTCAAAAGACATTTCTCATTGAAATTTACAGAACACATGTAGAATTTATGTTAAATGGTGTACAGGCTAATTCGTAATGTCTTCATAGCAAATTACAAAGCTTCATTTGTAACAATTTTGTAATGGCATTTTAACAATATTATGTAATAACGAAATTTAAGCAATTTTCAATGTCTTTTGGGGCAATTTGAAATTCTTTTTTGAAATAATTAATATCCATCTATATTAGCTACACAAATCACTTTAAAAAACGTGTGTTTGTATGTATGTGTGTGGTATGTGCAGGCTGTGTGTATTCTTGTAAATACTAGAACTATAAAAATAAGAAATTGAAATAAAATGTTTAGTCAGGAACATCGTCCGTCCGTCTGAGCATCCTTAAAACTGGTTGATCGTTAAAACTGGTTGATACCAGTTTTGAATAAATAATGTACTTTACAAACATTTTCCACTTTTTTGCAATGAATCATTATAAAAGAACGCATGAATTCATCTTGACTAAGTTCATTATCCATTCAAAAACAAAAAATAAAACTTAAACAGCAAACAATTCATCAATTTAACATAACCACTCTCGCATAAGGAATTTGCTAATCGACAATTAACATAAAAGATAAATAAAGTGACAAAATTTAGTTGGTCAACTTGCCTCACGAATTATTTTATGATTCGTTTATTTAACTGCATGCATAAAAATCGCTTATGGTGAAAAGGTCGGACTTGTAATGGGAAAGTCGGTCTAGATAGGGATATAAATTACTGAACATTGTACAGGCAATCCTCTATTGTAGCGCAAGGTGCAAAGTCAAGGTCAAAATCACGTGATTAATCAGAATATCGAAACTGTTCTTGTATCATGTACCGTTCATTTTTAAAGTATACAATGTATATGATAATGACGGTGTAAAAAATAAGATTACTTTTTCTAGTCGGAATTAATTTATGCTACTAACAATGGACACATTCATATGCACTGTTCACAAGTTCAAATGGTAAACTACATAGTAAACTACATCAACGTTAACGTAACGTTTACTTATACATTATGACGTACGTGTGCTTACATTACATTATCTAGCACGTAGCATCAATGTGCATTACTAAATCACAAAAGTGTTACCCCATATCCGTTGCACAATAAACAACAACAATATCCTACATGTGCAAATTGCAGCAAAGCTGGCATGACAGTGTGCCAATGCTTTCTTCACATTTAACGGCATAGCAGCAACAATTTCTGTAAAAGGTTTTAGACAAATTTGAACAAAGATTTAATAGAAACTTTTGTATGTAATACCTCCTGTTAAATTAACCCGCTGGATAGATTTTCTAACCACGCCATCTTCTGCTGCTCGTTTAGGCGGTATAAACACCTCAGCTAAGCCTCCGTCGGCGTGTTTTAAGATCACCATTGCCGGAACAATCAACATAGGTAACACAACTATTACAAAAATACATTGTCGTCTGCTCAGCATTCTCCTTGACGGCATAGTATCACTAAAACGCTAAAAATTCGAAACTGCAACCGCAAACAGAAATAAAACGTCACTATTACATTGCAAAGATTTTAAAACTAATTTGAAACGCGCTTTCGGCAAGTTAACTGTTTAAAGTCGCTTATTCCACTATCCGATACGTATCTTTAAAAAACATCCCTTTGTTCACGTGTCATTTATACAATAAAAAAGCGACAGTCACGTATGCGTCGTTAACTTCCTACTCACACTAAGTACATACAGTATACATGAAAATCATATTTTTTAAGCTCCCTTTACTTAAAATCCATAATAAATATCCATGTAAAGAAATGATATCAGCGCATTATTGATTCCGTCTACACGTAAACATACGGTGATGATGAGACGTTAACGTTAACGTTACACGCACGTCAAAACATCAATATCACTGTAAAGTTTTACCGTTGAGTAGTCAACCGAGGTCAGGTTGAAACAAAGGCAACCGCTTTATCAATTATTTACTGGTGTCAATGTGATGTGGTGTATTTTTTTCATTTTTAAGGGGAAGCTACTATAGTACGTACAAAAGGCAAATTTTCAGCCGTCAGCTTTATTCAGGGATGATCTGAATATAAGTAAGATTCGCCAGAGACTCGCATAATATAATTTCATTCAACTCGTTCAATAAATTCAGTATTGAATCTACACTCATTCAATATCATCTACATATTAGAATCGCCCGTTACCAGCGTCATGTTCGAAAATGATAAGTGGAAAAAAGTGTTTTAAGTCTTCCATTTCTGTACTCAATATATATTTAATTAATAACAGGCAATTCCATCACCAATTCTTTTTTCTTTATTTTATTTTCTTTCTTTGATCCTCTCACTGTTACTGAAGGGTGACAGCGAAAATAAATGTATGTGTAACAACCCCATTATCAATTTAAAAATACTCAATGATATACAACAAGAAATAAATCCGAATTAATGTCAGAAAATCATGAAGAAAATAGCTTTTTGGAATGTTTCCACTTTTATCTTTTACTAATTATCATCAAACCATGCTGAACCATGATAATCGGATATATATATATATATATATTTTTTTTTTGATGCAGACGAAATTTGGTAAGACTCTATTTGAAAGACCCTTCAGAAGGAAACTCCATTAAATTTTAAAGATTTTTATCCGTGATGAGGAATGGCTTAAATAGATCTAGTAAAACTTTTAAAGTATATGTAAAAATGTCGCATAAAATGACCTTTACATTTTTCAACTTTGCCGGCAATGTCACTATTTCTGGAATGTAATCTCGGCAATGCAAGGCACGGAGCTACACGTGCAAAGTCACGGGAGGTAATTCACTGGTTGTTCAATAATCAAAGGGAAAGAACTGCTGCGAACTCAAGTGCGTAGGATCAAGGGAGTTAACTTCAGCGCGGGTCTTGGATAAACAGGTAAATTTTGTGGTTTTAATAAAATGCATTTGTTCATAGAGAGATGTAATCTTGTCGCTTTTTCTGTCTGCGATATTTAGCCCAATGGTTTTATTGCCAAAGTTCTGTGTGGTTGTTACAGATTCAACACTTATCTGTTTTTTTAAGTTTTGTAACTTTTGTTCCAATAATTTTCGTACTGATTCATCTCAAGGACCATTTATCACTTAACATGAAAATGGATTTAACCAAATAACTCTTTCGTGTTAATATAATTAGCAGAAAAAATAAATTAATTTATTAGGAAAATACAGATTATGATCATTCTGATTTAGCGTCTATAAATTTAAAAATTATTTAAAATCTACTAATTTAATTTATTAATACTTTATTAGATGTATTTCAATTAAAACCGTGATCTATTTAGGAAATAGATATCAATTCTGAGTGCATTGTTGTAGAATAATGCACGGTTTGAGTTCAAATGCGTAGTAATATAATCACGAAGGTCGATTGGCCCGAGTGATTAATTACAGAGCATTTGAACGTAAAAACTTGCATCATTATACTATAATGCACGAAGAATTAATATCTTTTTCCATTCTAACACGTCAAGAAAAAATACAATAATTATTACATAGTTGGACTTTATGTTTGGTGGTTAAATTTGTTTTTGCCTCAAAGTTTGCAAATGGAAACGTTCTTTAAAGGCTCCTCCAGTGGGTTGAAAAACAACTGTCGTTAAATCTACCGTGTGTAGAAACAGTCTGAGAATAACGAATTTTGAAACTTCATTTCACTCTATATTTTTCATACAAAATACAATGTATTTATAGTGAAATCAATGTGAAAATTAACTCGTTTGCGACATTGAAATTACCGGTAAGCGTTCTTGATTTGATTGTTTTTGCACATGCTGTTTGGCGCTATATTGTGACGTCGCATAAACAACACTTTAAACGCCTGTACAGCGTTAACGACTGAATTAAAGATATTGGTGTTCAGATTCATTTTCTTAGTTAGACCATTTTCCTCATTCTAGATAGTTTTCACAATAAAATTCAACAAAAGTTGTTTTTTATATATCAGATTTTTATGCCCCCATTTCGAAGAAAAGGGGGTATATTGCTTTGCACTTGTCGGTCCGTCGGTCCGTAGACCAAATGGTTTCCGAGTGATAACTAAAGAACCCTTAAGCCTAGGAACTTCAAACTTGGTATGGTGATTGGTCATGACCAGTAGATGACCCCTATTGATTTTGGGGTCAAGGGGTCAAAGGTCAAGGTCACATTGACCTTGTAAGCAAAAACATTTACCGATCAATAACTAAAGAACCTTAAGGCCTAGGAACTTCAAACTTGGTATGGTGATTGGTCATGATCAGTAGATGACACCTATTGATTTTGGGGTCAAGGGGTCAAAGGTCAAGGTCACATTGACCTCTTGGGTAAAAACGGTTTCCGAGTGATAACTAAAGAATCCTTAGGCCTAGAAACTTCAAACTTGGTATGGTGATTGGTCATGACCAGTAGATGACCCCTATTGATTTTGGGGTCAAGGGGTCAAAGGTCAAGGTCACATTGACCTTGTAAGCAAAAACGGTTTCCGATCAATAACTAAAGAACCTTAAGGCCTAGGAACTTCAAACTTGGTATGGTGATTGGTCATGATCAGTAGATGACCCCTATTAATTTTGGGGTCAAAGGGTCAAAGGTCAAGGTCACATTGACCTTGTAGGTAAAAACGGTCAATTAACTAAAAACGCTTAGGCCTAGGAACTTCAAACTTTGTATGATGATTGGTCGTGACCAGCAGATGACCCCTATTGAGTTTTGGGTCAAGGGGTCAAAGGTCAAGGTCATGACCAGTAGATACTTGATAACCCTTATTAATTGTTTGATCACTGGGTCAGAAGTCATGCATAATAACCTTATCACATGACTAATTGGCTGCTGATAGGGGGCATACATGTTTTACAAACATATCTTGTTCAAACAAAATGGCACTGTCAGTGTGTCAGTATGAAAGTACACAGGGAGACAATAAGAACGGCAAGTGCATTCTTGTAGAATAATGCACGCTTACAGCCTTCTTTGTCTTTATAGAAAAATTTTTGATAGTGTTAGAATGCATATTTTAATTAAAAAATAAATAAAATCAACACATGAACTAAAAAATCAAAAAGGCTTTTTAATAATTCCGGCTTTCCAAAACTTCATAAGCTGCTTTTTAACATTTTTGTTCTTCATCTGATGTGGCATTCACATAGTTTATGAAGGGCAGGGCTTTTTTTCCTTCTATAACAGGGGCCTATATAAGGCCCCTTCACAATTCAAAATTGCACTTTTTTTTCAAAAAGTGGCAGAAAAAAAATCACAATTTCAAAAGTAATGTAACAAAATATTGGGACTTTGTCTTTGAAATGCATTGATAACCTTCCGGTAAAACATGATTTACGCCAATCTCAAGAACACGGTTATAGTTTTAATCAAGTTAGATGGTTTTAGCACATGTTAACCGGGTTAAAGTATCGACTTGAAGCAGATTTTCTGGTTTCATAATGTCGCTAAATGCCAAATTCTACGTAATTTTTTTTCACAATTTTATAACAAATCGCGCTTTTTTTTTCACAAAATGAACAGGTCCAGGCCCCTTCACAATTTTGACAAAAAATGCCCTGAAGGGGTAAACTGAAGACCTTAAGCTAGCTTTTTAATAGCCTGCTTCCACACTGTCTCTTATAGGTCAATTCAGTGGTTTTCTTTTAAAGCTTGGATCCTAACTTTGGCTGTGGGGTGCAATTGCATTGCCAGAACTTTCATCTGGGATATTCCCTGCAGGAAAAATATTTTAGTCCCCACTATTCCCAGGGGTTTGGGGTTGGTAATATGATTAAAATTGACCTGTGCATAAAGACACAGACACTTGGGGTGTCAGGAGCTTGGATGCTTCGTCTAAATGCCTATATCCAAATAAGTTGAATCCTAGCACATATACCTATCATATAAATCAATAACACTTCATACATCCTGTTTTAAAGAATTCCTAAATGTTCTTGTTCATTGAAAAAATTAATTTTGTGTTATAAACTAAAGAAAGTTCTATTCAGCAATATAAAATTTAATATTAACTTTAACTGAAATATGAAAAAACTTCAATGTGACACCATTAATTGCGATTTAAGTGATGACATACTGATTTCAAAATGACCAACATATGATTTACGTCTTGACCATTAAATCTGATATTGATTGAATATATTGTTGTTTCCTTGTGTCATATAGCAGAAATAACCAAATTGTTAAAGCTTATGACAATTTTTTGTACCGTTAAGAACCTTGAACTAATATGAGCACAGTATAAATATACAAATATGTAATTCAATTGTGTTGGCTGTATCTCTCATTAAAGTTTGTAATGCATTCAACAATAATTAATTGTATATTGATTCGGCTAAATTTCATGTCTGATGAAATTTTAATTGTTTTGTTTGCATATTTTTTTAGAAATTGATGCGAAAATTCCTATCACAAGCAAACAGTGCAATGAATCCAAATTCTAAGATTGGCAAGTCCATAATTTAAATTTAGAGGATATCAGGATTTAAATGCAAATCTATAAATGTAAAGTGCATTCAATGTTCTTGAAAATTTAAAGAAACATTCTGGTATGTTCACTCAGTAACAATTAATGATGTGGTGCAGTTACAGCAGGGAGTGCACATGTTTACGTGTATGTTGTATATATGTTGTATATTTTGACAAAAACTGAAAGTCTACACATTATAAGGATGATATAATCCTTTTATTAAACCCACAGAAAATTATTCAAATGACATGTGAGACTCACTTGCATTTGCGTTTTGGCATGACTCATTACGCACCTTCACTGTAATAAATTAATGCACACCTAGAGTACATAAATAGGTAAAATTATTTTCTTGAAATATTTCACCATTTTTGTTATCATTTCAAACAAAATAATTATGCTTATTATTTTGTTGTTTTCAAAAAATTATATTATAAAAAGTTTACTACATGTAGTTTTGAAATGCAAAGATTGAAGTTAATACCTAGTCACACCCCACATTAGTGAAATGGACATGTCCTACTTTTGAGTGTGGTACAGTCTATTATTGTTGTAAGGTAGGCTAGAATGTCAGAACAGACTACATTGTTTTCACTGTTGACTGGTTTTCAATATTTAGAATTTGATATTCCTTATATTAGCAATTATTTTTTAAAAATAAGACAGGTCCAAATTCAAATCTGCATGGACAAGTTTTTTTCACAAATTTTATTTTCTAGAGGAAAGTCCTTTCCTTAGAATAAAAGTTAACTTCTTGATGAATTTTGATTTAATTTTGAAAATTTGAAGGGCCATGAATATAAAGATATTTATTCTATTTTAATAACCTTTTATAACAACCAATGTTAAGTACAAGAGTTATTATATAAAACTTTATTGGCTATAAATATGGTCCATTAAAATTGTATATTGTTGGTCTTATACTTTGAAACAATTTAGTAGTTGTATGTATGTGTTTAGAAATAAATCTACAAACTGATTACAAACACGATCAAAATGTAATAACATTACATTTTTATGTGATATGTTTACGTACCTTTTTGGTATAAAATGTAAACCTGATTTACATTTTGTTCGTTTTTACCACTATACCTGTAGGCGGTGTGGGTAAGACATATGGTAAAATGATAAAAGTCTCGCGCCTGAATGAAAACATATAGTGGCGTACTATGATTAAACTAAACTATATATTACCATGTTAAGTTTATTCTGCCGTGTCAGACTGATGTATTGGGAATTATAACTTGCCATGCAGGGAGAATAATCGCGAATGTGAGAGAACCGTGAAAGTGAACGAGAGAGCTAGCTAATATCTATACAGAGTGGTATATACATAAGTTCGGACATTTATATTAGGATATATTGTAACAAACTTATTGGTAAGGTTATGTCGATATTAACTTATTTATTTAAGGTATATAAGTTAACTATAGAGCATACAGTTTGTTTTCTTATATCTTTAAAGCAAGCCGATTTTTTTATTGTATTGAAATGCTAACTGATTAACTTTTAACACTCAGATAAATATTTTTTGGGTGGAAATAAATAAAATTGAGTTACACACTGGTATGATATGTTTTAACATATAGATTTATAACACACAGCTATCTGTTGTGGCTAATAACAGATAAAAAAATGCGTGTAATATACATATATACTAATTATAGTAAGAATGAAATATCCTGCAATACATTATGCATTCATATATTATAATTTTATGATGCAAAGAATGCATCAGGTTATGAATTATGAATGATTTATTCATTTTGAAACAAGAGCTGGGCTAATCTTCTCAAATTGATAATCAGATGTATACCAGCTATGTCACAGTTTGACAGTACTGTTAACAGAAAAGTCTGTTAAGTGGGTCATAGAGCCAGACCACCCTGTTCATCCCGGTCCTTGTAGACGGACCACATTGAGACTATACAGTATACAGATTGGCTGACCAACTTAAAACTGCAACCACTGAGCGAAACAATAGAATCTCTGATGCAATTTTGAGAGAACCAACGTTGGTGTGTATAAATTGTAGTAACAATTAACAATACTTGTAATATGTGAACAACATTCTTTGTGTGATTTTATAATCTTAGCCATAGAAAATGATCCATTCTTTACACCATTTTTGGCATACGCAGTCACATGCGGTAGAGCAATTTAATTACCTTCCTTAAGCTAGTCATGTATGTATATATAGCTTAATTCTTAATATAATAGAGTTTGCCTTGTATGGAACCTCCAATGTCAAATAGCCCAGATACAATGTTTTGCTCATGGACAATAACTAGGGGTGGTCAGCTGCTGGGGGTAATAAGGTTTTTCTGTCATTCTGCTGTCAGTCAATTAATTCAATTTATACGCAAAACTGAAATTTAGGGTGACAAGAGAATTGATTTAAATTGGGGTTAGCAGTGTACATGTATGCAATGTTGTAATTATGATACCCATAGTTATTGAATTGTCTCCTTTCAGGCTGATTGGGATCTTAAATAAGGTTAGAGTCCCACATATATAATTCACTGCAAACTGTTGTTTCATATCATAGGGAGCTGGCACAGTGTTTGGATAGCATATAAAATGCTTACTTGAACCTCTGAACACACTAGAAAAAAAAATTCACCATCAAATATTATTTGATAGTGAATTTTTTTTTTCGAGTGTGTTCAGAGGTTCAAATAAGCATTTTATATGCTATCCAAACACTGTGCCGACTCCCTATGTTTCATATGATATCAAAACTGATTGACTAATTTGACTCAAGAATGATAGAGTTAACAATGAGCTCAAATCAGTGGACTTTAACTCTTATTTTTGCTTTAATTTAGGAGAATCGATGTTATATTATGATATTTGAAACAAATTTTAAAACATAAATGTACAGAAAGGTCTGAAGATATACCTGTATGAAAACAAAAACTTCTCTTTAAATACAAATAAAAAAAATAACTTTTTTAACAACAACAGATTTTTAAACAAAAAAAATGGTAAACCTAAAATAGCTGGTATTTAAGATGGGTGGATGAAATGTAGTCTACAAAAGAACTGCTACAATATAATGATAGTGACAGTTGTGACAATTATAGTGTTATTTCTACAAGTGCATACTTACTCGAGGGTAAAAACCACCGCTTTAAATGTCACTTTTGATCTTTATCATAAAATTTTACACAGTTTATGTCCATTTTATCTCCAATTAGGGGTTTTATTTCTCAATTACGAATCTAACTTATAATTTAGAAAAATTTAAAAGAAATAAAAATTGAAGTAAATAGATCAAAAATTAAAAGGATTTGCTTAAATGATTTTCAATACAAGTGAAGTATTTATTATTCATAGGGTTTTTCAATTTTTCAAAACCTTTTTTTATCTACATTCGACAAAATTATAATTCCCATTAATTGTCCTGTATTTGTGTATGAGGATCATTTGATCCTTGATTGACAAATCTTTGATTTCTGATGGTCAAGATTATAAAAACTGTCATCTACAACTTATTGACCCATGATAGAGTTGTTATCAAAACATTTGCCTGTCTATCCAATTTTATGTCCTTGTTAAATGTAATACTGGCACAATGTATCAATTTTTTCACAATTTTGTTCCTGTTCTGTTCTTAATTTTGCTCATCTTTGAATAACAAAAAAAGTATGGCCCAAGAATCGGTTGTTTCAAATGATTGTGTCTCTAATTTAAGGTTCTGAAAGCCATGTTTGAATTAACTACTTAGAGATTTGTATAGTTACAAGTTTGATTTTATGTATATAGTGGCCATATGGGTGTCACACACTGTTTGCTTCTTTATATAGAGTAACAGGATGCTGTATTTGTATTTTCCTTATTAATATAATAAGTGCCCCTAAAAACCCCATTTGCCCAATTATTTTAGCCCCTAAGTTACAATTTACCCCTGTGATTTCTAACAGAAGTGGGCAATTGGGTATATTCTACAATATAGCTTGGTTATTAATATTATAAAATCCTCCCAACTAAAGAATTCAGTGTCACTACCTAGTGGGATTCATATCCACAGGTATGAGAAGTAAGTGATTTAAAGTTGATCCCTGTGTCAGCTAAATAGCATTTAACCACCCAGCTGTGGGCCGGATCTCAATTCCATGCACAACTGAGTTAAGTTAAGTTTTTACCTTGCTGACACATAAGACAAACAACTTAATATTAACAGGGAGTGATTAAACGCATTTTATTGTCAACATTGGCTGGAAGCTTTATCAAAACTCTTTAAAGAGAATGTGAAACGCATGGTAAAGTTATTTACTTACTACATAAGCAATAACATAATATATTATATGAAATTTTTTATTTTGCATCATTGCCTTTTAACAAAATGTTTGAGGATGGTAAATGACTTGAAATATCTTAATGAAAATCACTGTAGACGGTTTAAACTACAGGAAGAATTTTTGTTACACTTCACAGGATATTTGAATATATAAAGCCACGATAATATATTATGGCGTAATTTTATATATAAGGATATTTTACGCAAAATTTGTTTAACCAGCATTAAGGATTATTTAATGTGGGCAGTCTGAAAACACATTCTTAAATCTAATCTGGTTGTTGAGTCACTGTATTTATGGTTCGCCTACAATATTTTATGACATAATTCAGCGTTTATTGATTTCAGAGCCATTTTGTGTATATACTAAAGTACACAATGTGCATTATAATATTTTTTTGTGTTCATTTCAATGGTTCCTAAAATGTTAAGAAGGGCTTATAGTCTATAAATACAAAAGTACAAAAGTCATGTTTGAAAAAATACCTGATTTAAACATAAACTGACTAATAATACCTTAAGGCTGTTTAGATTCTCATTAGATAAAATGATAGACATTATGACAGGGGATTTGTGGTGTAACTGATTAAGTTGTCAACATTACTGCACAAAGGGTGGTGGGCTCAAGCCTTTTTTTTACAACAATATTATAAAAAAAAATAATTCTTCCATTAGGCAGTGTCAATTAAGTTGGTTTTAAGGCACATAAATGTATAATATTATATTGTTGTTTCTGTTTTAATATGAAAGGTAAAATTTATTATGAAATAAGATTTTGTCAGAGAATGTATTATTTATTATTAATTTACAAGAATGAAAACTTATTGAAGCAGCTGTTAAGTTTAGGGATCCTGCCATTGAATTACTTTATTCGCCTTCCCCGTTGTGGGATTTGACTCCCCTGCCAGTGTCATAGAATTCTTTTGATGTAAGGAAAGTATGCTATATAAGCTTCCAAAAGGTTGGTAGTTAATCTGTGGTGTCCACTCTTGTCTGAAATGATGCATGGAGGGACATCTAAGGTCTTCCTCCACCACATTGCATTGTCAGCTTCAAACCTGCTCAAAAATTAAAAAAAAAAATCAATTATGAATTACCCTGTGCTATGGAGGCCACCAGTTGCATGCATGCCTTTGATAAAAAGGCTAAATTAAGCCGGCCAATATATTTGGAAATATCAGCATTCTTACCAGCTACTACCAGTGTCAACCAAGATTAGATGGCAAATCTGTGCACCTCTTTCAGATCATGGTCAATCACTAATCAATCGCGACATATTTTGAAAAGTTCCTTAAAATAATAATAAATGGTCTGGTTGAGAAAATCATTTAAGATATTATTGGTGTGTGTGGGGGGACTGGGGAGAGGGGAGTTTAGGTTAAGGGAAATATTTGGAGGACAAGGAAGTACTATGTACATTAACACATAAAGATTGAATAGAATTAGTTGTTATATTTAAGTTTAAGAATTTGCATCTTATTTTGTTCATTTTATGACCTCAGATCAACATTTGTCAGAATGAATCGATGAATCAATAAAGTTAACTGTTGTCTAGAGCTGTCGATACTGTATTTGTGCACATTCCAGTGATCACAACTGTCAATAAATAAATAAATAACCGTTATATACATCCTGCATACTGCATACAAAAATGTTTTATTTCAACCTTTATCTCATGGACTTGTCCTGCTTTGAATTTGGAATAGTCTATTATAAATTTAAGGGGTTTAGTAACAGTTGAGTTTGTGTGTAAGTGCGTGTATTCTATGGTTAATGGGTCCAATCCACCCTTTAAGGCATTGAGATTACGGACACTGGACATGTCATCATTCATGCCCTTAAAGGTTATTATCTACCAAAAAGTGACCTAAAAATTTTGAATTCAGTAATTAAATCTGTATGCAAGTTGATTTTTGTGATTTTTACTGTTGGTAACAGCTAGTTTACCAAACAAAAGCTATTAAAAATAGTGTAGAGTACGGCTGAACATGCAAGTATGGCTCTTTAGTAAGTAACACAAGCAAATGCATGCAAGTTATTATTACTAATACTGATAAAAGCTTCCTTTAATGAGGTTGAAAAGTATATTATATAGATGCTTGTTTTGAGAAGGTAATTTCACTTTTTATAACTATTGTTTGGGTCAAAAATTACAAGTTCAGTGGTTGAGTGCAGCATTTGTCAGAGTTAATTAATCCTTTCTTGTAAATTTTTGTCCCTTTCCGTGACAATTATGCAAGAGTTGCTTATTGAACTGACTCACAAAATAAGGCAGTACTGTGTAGCAAATTATTAGTATAGTAGTATGGGTTGATAAAATGAAATGAATTTTGGCATATGTAAGTGCATGTGTCAGCTGCAACTTTTGGTCGAGCATCAATTTTAGATTCCAGTCCTGTTTAACCTGAAAATATTAAATATTTACCAGGGACTCTTTTCTTTGGTTTTCTCTTTCCTGTTCTAAGTGTGCTCATAAATTTAGTGCAAACTAGTTGAAGTGTCTTAGTATTGGACTCATTTCAAAGAAACTTTATAACATATGTTGATATTTAAGTTGGAACTTTGTAGAAATATTTCATTTTTAGAATGACGTCAGGTTTCGGCATACTATGACTGTTTAATGAAATAACCAGTGGAAAAAAACACCTTTAAATGTGTCTTTATATTTACATGTTTAAGTGAGGACATCTTTGTTCGGAGGTAAGATTAATTGGTCACTAGTATATATCTAAGATAAAGTACCCCCACCTTTATGCCTGAGGGTTGTCTAGGCAACGAATGATGTCATTAAACTAACTGCCTTCATTAATAAGTTTTGTCACCATCACATGATACAGTATCTGTACTGGTTGGGGACAATTTAAGGTTACAAAAAGTTACTTCAAGTTTGTAAGTTATATGAAGGTTAGTAAAAATTTACTTTTTTTACAAGTATGGATTGTAAAATTTAATTAACTTACCTCTGACCTATTAAGGGAAACATTGAATAAAACAAAAGTTGCCAAATTATCTTTTTTATTCTCTTTAGAACAATTTTTTTGCAAGAGATTTTGATTGATTTTTTTTTAATTATCAATTTTTGTTGTGTCGTTTCAGGTTGATATAGATATTTGAAATCAAAATGGCAACTGGGCAGCAATTAACCAATGGAGATGCAGGTAATGAAGTGCAGGAAGGGGAAGCTGTGGTACAGAAATCTCCTCTGGATTATATATATATTTCCGAGCATAAACTGAAATATATTAACAATGACTACAAAAAAGTGAATGCAAAAATGTACGACTACAAATGCGATGTTAAATTAACAGTCGGAAAATCGAATTTCAAGGGACATAAGAAAGTTCTGGCAGACGCGAGTGATTATTTTGCAGCCATGTTTAGTCATGAAATGAAGGAAAAAGATGAAACTATTATAGATTTAAAAGATATAAGTCCTGAAGGTTTTGGAGCAATGTTGGACTACTTTTATCATGGTCATGTGACCGTTGAAGCGAAAATTATTCCGGATATTCTTGAAGCTGCGAGATTCTTTCATGTTGAATGGATTTTAGATATCTGTTGCGACTATATGATACGTCACCTTAGCTTATTAAACTATCAGCTCACCATGCATTTAGCCGACAAGTTTTCTTTAGGAGATCTGCGTTGGGAGATTTTTAAGTATTTCAGTAACAATCTTCCGTCCCTTGTTGAGAAAGAGGACTTCATGAAAGATTGTTCATTTGACTTGCTGCTCCAATTCCTAATGGAGTATGTATACGTAGAGGTCTCAGAATTTTTCCTCTTACAGGTAATTAATATATGTTATTATCCTACTGTATTTATTAAATGTACTTGTCCATTTTTCAGAACTGTTCTTCAAATCAATTTCATGGGATTTCACCATGAAATCTAAAGCTAGTCAGCCAACTTAAGAGATCGTCACAGGTCAGGTCGTGCAGATGTGCAGACTGGCCTGGTTCTATACTGCTGACAAATGTTGAAAATGTTTGGTTCCATCAGGGTAAAGGTCTTCATGTAAAAAAGTATTAAACATAAAATAGACAAGTAAATGCCCTTTTAAGAATTTAGAAATTATCAATATTCAATATAACTAGAGGGGCTGACTGTATAAAGGAGTCATACCGGATTGCATATCTTTGTAGGCTTGATCTATACATGTATTGGCAATTTTGGTGATAGTGTGCTTAATTTCAGGGGAAAAACATCAATGTAATATTACTGTATCATAGGGCAAGTAAAAGGTCAATATTGGTTAACATTCAAAGTGTTATTTCGATCCAATATTGGTATATTATGTATAATATCATCTAGGAAGTCATACAAGTTTTGATCATCCCAGATGTTATCAAAACTATTTCTTAAATTCTATAACTCCATTCTATAAATTAGTTTGTATGTTCTCATGCTTTTCTATCAAGAGAGAAAACACAGCAGACAAAAATATGCATTCATTTTCTGGAAAAATAGAAATGTGAATTTGTCCCATGTGACCAGAATTAATTATCATTGACTGTATTGTAGTAGACAGTGACAGGAAATGTATTTTTAGATGACTTTTATTCTATATTGATATCTGATATTATACAGTCTACTAGCTATAGTTACTGTATGGCCTCACATTTCAAAAATTTGGGTGGTTTGTTCATACATGTAGTAATTAAACTTAGTACATTTCCCAATGTGAAAGTGTGCATATTGATTAATTTAAGTGAAGTTACTACAAATGTAAATAGAAAAAACAAGCAGTTAGGTTTAGAATTAAGGCATTTGTTTAAAAAAAAAGATGTTGGTGTATTATAAAAGGTTTCTGTTTAGAAGAAAAATGTTTGTGTTATAAGGAAAAGTTTTCCTAGGTTCCCATCGATAAGTTTAGTTGTATATTATTACATTCAGCCCCAATATTGAATCGATATTTTTCTTCTAATCAGTGTTCTTAATATTGATGTGTATGCATGTATTTTATAGTTGATAGTTAACTGGGTGAAAGCAGACGAGGCCTCAAGGAAGGACCAGTTGCAACCATTACTGTTACAGCTGAGGTTTCATACAATGGAACTTGAGGAACTAGAAGCTATTCCGGATGAAATACTCGCACTACCAGAGATAAAGGACGAGGTAAGGCTAGAACTATAAGCAGTCAGGCCTCCGAGGCCAATTGGTTAATGAAGTTGACTTTGAAGCACTTGATTCTGACTTTAATGGGTTCAAATTCAGCTAAGCTCTTTGTTCGTCCAGCTAACTTACAGAAGATTGGTGGTTCTACTTGGATGCCTGAAATACAAATAATTAGGGCTACATTGATTCAGGTACCCTTGGGGCTCAGTTTTATTTTAGTCATAACCTCGATTATCAAATATTTTTATGCCCTGCCATATAATGGCTGGGGCATATAGTGTTACCCTGTTCCGTCATTCTGTCATTCCGTCATCATCAGTTTCCGTTCATTATCTTAGGAACAGTTGCACACATTCAACTCAAATTTGGCATATGGATATGTCATGAGAAAATACAGGTCAAGTTCAAATTTGGTCATGGTTCTATGATTTTTGGCAGAGTAATGCCCCTTTTACTTTGAAACTAATATGAAATTTTCAGTTTCGATTCATTATCTCCCCAACGGTATTACACATTCAACTCAAACTTGACATATGGATATGTCAAAGGTATGCGCAGGTCAAGTTAGAATTTGGTCATGGTTCCATGATTTTTGGCAGAGTTATGCCTCTTTGAAAACAATATGAAATTTTCAGTTTCCTTCATTATCTCCCCAACAGTATTACACATTCAACTCAAATTTTACATATGAATATGTTAAAAGAATGTGCGGGCCAAGTTTGAATTGGGTCATGGTTCAATGATTTTTGGCAGGGTAATGCCCCTTTCACTTTGAAAATAATATGAAATTTTCATTTTCTGTTCATTATCTCCCCAAAAGTGTTACATATTCAACTCAAATTTTACATATAGATATGTCAAAGGAATGCACAGGTCAAGTTTGAATTTGGTCATGGTTCGATGATTTTTGGCAGAGTTATGCCCCTTTAACTTTGAAAGAAAAAGGAAATTTTCAGTTCACATTCATTATCTCCCCAACAGTTGTACATATTCAACAACAAATTAAAGATATGGATCTGTTATAAGAATGCATTGGTCAAGTTCAAATTTGGTCATGGTTTGATGATAGCTGACAGAGTTATCCCTCTTGAACTTTGAAAAAAATTCAGAAATTTTAAGTTTCAGTTTATTATCTCCCCAATGGTTGTACACATTCAACTCAAATTTGACATATAGATACATCTTAGGAATAAGCAGTACAAGTTTGAATTTGGTCGTGGTTCAATGATTTTTGACAAAGTTATCTTTCTTGAATGTTGGAAAAATTTTGAATTTTCAGTTTCAGCACTCATACTTTTGTAGAAATGTATGCACCCATAATTTTGGCTACAAATATGCATCATATGCAATTTACAAAAGGTTAACACTGAATAGTTTCAGTGCCTTGAATTTTGTATAAAAATGGTTTGTGTTAACATTGAATAGTTTATGGGCTTTGAACTTAAAATGAAAAAAATAATGTGTGCAAACAAATTTGGAACTAAATATTATAACATCTGAAATTTTGGTTGCATGTGGGGGCATCCGTGGCATGATGACACATTTCTAGTTTGATGTAGAAATTTTTTACGACCTGATTTTAATGAATAAATTCAAACAAGTAATTTTGCTGTTATATAAATTGTTTGTTATTGTATGGCTAATATATGCCTGATTTTATTATTAACTTTTCTGTATTGTGTCGGAAATATGTGCCAAATTAGATTTGCATGGCACAAGGTGAATAAAAAAACTTGTGGATAAAAAAATCATACATTATTTGATAGGAAATTACTCTTTAATCTGTCTATAACATATCTATTCAATATTGTGCATAACCACATAATTTTATATTACTAGTAAATAATTTTCTGAATGTAAGGTCAAAACTATTTTGAAATAAATTTTCAAGAGATGAAGTTAAAACAAAAATAATAATGCTTCTTTTATTACTGTTTGAAAAGACAATAACTACCGGTATATGGTAAATGTCTGAATTAAATAATAATTTCCATTCCAATGTATTTATTTGTTACCATTAGATAGAGGATGCTAAGATGTATTGTTTGAACATTCCTGCACAGTGTTTGAAGACGGGCGACAAATATCTGAGTCGTGGATCAAGGGAGGTAGTCATGATTGGCACGTTCAACGATCAGGCCGAGAGTAACACAGTTGTATACAAGGACTTGGAAAATGACGAGTCTAATCTATTTATAGAACAGCTTGGGCAATCTGGTTAGTGTACATGTATATAATTATTGAATATATGCATAATAAGTGCATTTGAAGAATGGTATGATAGAAATAGAAATATGTTCTTTTGAAAAATGCATTGATCAGCTTTAGTGTCTGGCATCCTTAAAAAATATTATAAATTATCAAGTTTGCTCAAATAAATTTGAAAGATCTCTACTGTGAAGGGAATATTAGAATTTGAACTTCAAATATCTTTAAACAGAGCTTCTTCTTATGAACCAATGCTTGGATCATCAACAAACATGGTCTATAACATCCATGGATGGTCATCTGTCAAAATTACTGAAGTAAACTTTAGATAGTTCCTCAATGTAAAAAAAACAATAGTCGCATGGGTTCAAACCCCATCAGAGGCAAGTCATTGATTGAGCAAAAAACTTTATACTCATTGCTCAGTACTGGTTTGTTCCAGGGACGGATTGGAAAGTGTGTCTAAAAGCTATAGCTTCCTACACAGTCAAACTAAAATAAATTCTGTATAAAGCAATATAAAAATAATAAGAAAGTCAATAGAATAGATATTCATCAGATGAATGTTTCTTATCTTTCTACAGAATGTTCAGAAAATTAAATTAATTGTATGCTGGTTGTTTCTAATAAAATCTTTGTATGTATTTTCCAGGATTGGCCTGTGATTACTCAACTATGAGTCAGGCTAAGATAGGAAATTTCCTGTTTGCTGCAGGCGGTTATGATGATGACTACAAAAGTAGTTCCCGAGTGTTCAGGTATGACCCTCAAGCACGTGAGTGGACCGAAGTTGCTATGATGATTCAGCCACGAGTCTCATTTGCTTTGTGTAGTTCTAAAGATAGACTGTATGCAGTAGGCGGAGTCTTTCATACTATGGGTGACATAGAAGGCGGAGAACAAATATTACGATTTGTAGAGATGTATAACCCGGAGGAGAATTCATGGAAAGATCTTGCTGACCTTCCATTCGGAACATTTGATCAAGCGTCTGCCCATTATGATAAGACTCTCTACGTCAGTGGCGGAATCAGTGATCTGCCTCAGCATACTATTCCAATAAAGTCTATGTTTTGCCTCGGTGAAGGTGCTAACGACTGGACTGAATTACCTGACATGACTGTGGCCAGGCAAGGTCATAGCATGACTGGTTTTGGTGGAAAAATTTACATCATCGGTGGATATACATCCAAACTGGACACTCCCGGTTTTGCGGACAGTTTTACAAATGATATGTTTGATATAGAAACCAAGCAGTGGACGTCACTGGTGTCAACGCCGGAAAATCTAGGTCATCTTTATCGCCATACTGATTATTCTGAAAGCACAATATACTTTTTATGCAATTTAGACTCAGAGGTGTTTTTATGCAGTTTTGATATGGAAAGTCAAGAATTTGGCCAAATGATCTTCGTAGGTTCGGGTGTTCAAAAATGTGCTGTTCTACAAATCGCATATCCTTCAAACTAGATACAACTTAAGAACTTTTATATAGAATGGTATAAAAGTAATCCTACAAGTTTAAAGAGAAGAAATAGAAATGATATTGGAAAAAGTAATCTTACATTATAAGGAGTTGTGCAGGAAGAAAATGCAAATTTGGAATTTTGTTGTTATGCTCCTTTATGTGATAAAATTGTAAAATGTCAGGAGAGTTTTACATAAGCAATTTCTGTCAGAATTTATATTGTGTTAAAGGAACATGAAGCAACATTGACAGTGTTTTTATTCAAATATTAAGCCTTATTATGTTGCTTAAATTTTAACTGTTTTAGAATTGTGAATATTGTATATTGTAAATGCATTTGATAAAATAAGGGTAACTTGCCAAATTGGAACATAATTACACTGTAAATGTTTAAGATACCATTTATAAAAAAAACTTCCTTACAAATTATTTAATTAGTTATTTACTTATTTTGCAAGTTATAATAGGACCAAACTAAAAGCAATGTACAACATATGTCATACATATAAAGGGGACCAGTTTAATGTTTAATTTCAGGGCATTTTATAGTGTAGTTTTATATATCGGGCAAGAATGTTTTTAGAAATAAGCTTTTCTGTTGCTTGATCTTGTTAAAAGGCTATTTAGCTATGGATATGTATTGTTATAGATTACATGTATATTAACATTTTTTTAACAAATTTTGACAAAATTTAAACGGTGCTTACTAGTATATATTTTCTGTCTTGTTCAAGTCTATGTTCATGTATAGCAAGCAAGTTTTTAGATTTTTAACAACTCATATTGAGTTCCTTAAATCTTTATATGGTTGAAAATCTTGAAGAAGGGTGATCCCTCAGATGAATTAATCACAACAAAATAACATGAAAATTGCAGACATGGTTTGATTTAGTCTGTACATGAGGGATAATGAAAAAGTGCAACATCCCTCTTTTCTTAAATACGATATTATGTGGTATTTATTAGCCATTTCAAATTGATTTATTATTTTGAAACTCATTCCATAATGATAAGAATATTCAGTTTATTATGGTATTTTGTAGTTGCTTTTGTTATAAATCAACTAGTTGACTTAATGTTTAGAATGTAGAATTATGGAAACCAGATTAATGTATTATTATAAGCTCGATTATTAGAAAAATATGGTGAGCTGTTACACTCACCCAGACATCGATATGGCCGTCACACTTTGGGTAAGTTTTTGCAAGCAAGTAAAGAATCTCAAAAACTACAAAAGAAAATGGGTTGAAATTTCCCGCACTTATTTGAGAGCATAATAGGAGGTCACTTACCAAGGTCCGTAACTCTAACATGAATTTTGACAGAATTATGGCCCTTTTTTGAGCTTCTATTCTACATTGTGTTCTATTCTAAATTCTACATTATCTATTTTCAAGTTTTACTATCAAGTACCGAGAAAAGTTGAGCATGATAACCTACTGAAAGCTCTTGTATTTTTATGTTAAACTATGTTTATTTTACAAAGCCTGGAAAGAAGTTCTAGGAGAACAGTGCCTGCAAGAACCTAGTTGATTTATTTCTTGTCATACTTTTTAAGTTTTCTTTAAAGATCTGTTAAAAATTTGATCTGCATTTTACTTTGAACAAATTTCAAAAGTTTTTACACATATATGTTGTTTGTGTTCTGTTTATTTTTTAATTGTTGTCTATGCATTAGTGTTGCACTGAAAATATATATATTAAGATACTTCTTAAAAGACGCACACCTCCAGTCGAGTAAAATAATTCATCAAAATTAGTGAAGCTCTATTTAGTTAGTTTAAGAAATGACTAAATATTATCCATGTATATTTTATTTAATTTACTTTGCAAAAGATGACAGATTTGACTGTTTTATCACCAAAGTTCAATCTGTTTAGAAGGGGAAGAAACTAAAGATAAAAATTTTGCATAATTTGACAAATCAAAGTTAATTTCTGTGGATAGCAAGTGTTTTGCTTAGTCAAATCATTTAGTTTGTACACTTGTCAACATTTTTACTCATTTTAACAGGTTTTTTTTAAGTTTTCATAAAAATCAATACAGTATATAGTATAGTATGAAATTTTGTATCGGGTCAAATTATATCATTATGCAAGAAAGAGTTTCAATTTTTAGCTCGACTATTCGATAAGAATAAGTAGAGCTATTGCAGTCACCCGAGCGTCGGCGTCGGCGTAACCACTTATGTTAAAGTTTTTGTAATAGTTCAAATATTTTCAAAGTCCATAGACATATGGCTTTGAAACTTTGCACACTTGTTCACCATCATGACCCCAACCTGTAGACAGGAGGAGGTAACTCTATCAAGCATTTTGACAGAATTATGCCCCTTTTTCGACTTAGAATTTACGTTAAAGTTTTTGTAATAGTTCAAATATTTTCAAAGTCCATTGACATATGGCTTTGAAACTTTGCACACTTGTTCAACATCATGACCCCAACCTGTAAACAGGAGGAGGTAACTCTATCAAGCATTTTGACAGAATTATGCCCCTTTTTCGACTTAGAATTTACGTTAAAGTTTTTGTAATAGTTCAAATATTTTCAAAGTCCATTGACATATGGCTTTGAAACTTTGCACACTTGTTCACCATCATGACCCCAACCTGTAAACAGGAGGAGGTAACTGTATCAAGCATTTTTTTTACTATCAAGCACTAAGAATAGTCGAGCGTTGCTGTCCTACCGACAGCTCTTGTATCCAATATTTGAAATAAAAAAAAATGTTCAAAGAGAAAGCAAGGTTTATACATATGTAAACAAACATCCTATTCATAGTTAAACAAAAAGTGTTCAAATGGAAACAAATTGCCATTCGTAGGTAAACAAACATCTGTTCACAGGTAAACAAAAAATTGTTCAAATAGAAACAAAATTCAGTTTATTGGTAAACAAATGTCTTTTCTTAGGTTATCAGATACCTGTTTATTGGTTAAACAAATATTTGTTAATTTGGATGTAGTTTTAATTATTATTGGTTAATATTGTTAAAAGAACAACTTCAACAATATACATACACCGCTAGCTAGGTTTTCTATAGGTCATGAGAAATTGGAAGATAGTATACATGACAGGCAAAGTGTTGGCAGGGTTTTTTACCATAATTGACTTGTTGTACATAATAGGGAGTCAGTTAATTAACCGTATCAAATGCACAGCCATGTTGTATTTTATGAAAATATTCATGCCTAGGCATATAACAAAAAATTAATTTTTTTATTTGTTTTATTCATTTTTTAGAAAAAATTATGATATTTTTAAGAACTTAATAGTCAATACACATTCCCTATAATAATTTTGTGATTTACTTTAATCAGAAATCTTTTTTGGATAAGTTTTTTGTTTAATGTTTATATGAATTGTTAGGGTTTTTTTATTAGATTTTATTACATAAAAATAAACAAAAATATATTGCATAATTCTGTCCCAAATAACTGTTTGTTTGAATTTGTTGGAACCTTCAAGTATTGTTCAACATTATTTGTTAAAGGGATTCATATTTTTTATTCCATTTGTTCTTTTAAAGTGATCTGTTATTAGAAGGTTGTGATATTTAAAAATGTTCACATTACTGCTTGATTATTTATGAATATGTGTACATGTATGCTTTTATTTATACTACCTATATGGCTCAAAAGATTAAAAGCTATAAAGCATTTAAATACCTGTCTATGTTTTCTTTGCTTAACAATATTATATTACTGGAATGTCTCATCCCCACAATTTACTGTCTTTATGGACATTCTGCAATGTATTTTCTATAGAGTTTCGTCAATTCTGTATCTTCTTTTAGATATTTGACATTTAAATCTTATTTTGATACCATTTGCATTGTCAAACAAACAGGTATAACACCCATGGAGATATTAAGTAATGCCTTATTTTCTATATAATTGTATATTCAATAATGTCCAATGTTATCTCAGAAATGTCCTTTCTCGTTCGATATTCAGCAATTTCCTGCAATGTCATCCCTTTAGATATTCAGCAATTTCAAATAATTACAACTCTTTAGATATTCAGCAATTTCCTGCAATGTCATCCCTTTAGATATTCAGCAATTTCAAATAATTACAACTCTTTAGATATTCAGCAATTTCAAATAATTACATCTCCTTAGATATTCAGAAAATTCCTGCAATGTCATCCCTTTAGATATTCAGCAATTTCAAATACATGTAATTACACCTCTTAAGATATTCAGCAATTTGATTCATTGTCAACTCTTTAGGTATTTAACAATTTCCAGCAGTGTCATCGTAGATATTTAGCAAATTCTGGCAGTGTCATCTGTTGAGATATTTAGCAATTTTAAGCAAAGCCATCTCTCCAGATATTTAACAATTTCCAGCAATTGTATCTATTTAGATATTCAGCAATTTCAAGAAATATGACATTTTTAGATATTCACCATATTTAAACGTCATTTTTTAATTTTACAATTTTTGGTAAATTTTTTTCTCCTAAACTATCACAATTTTTGTAGACATCCTTTCGATATTCCCGCAATCTTTAAAAGTGCCATTCCTTTAGATATAGATCAATTTTATCTCTGAAGAAATGAAGCAATGTCAACTATTTAAATATTCAGCAATGTTAACTCTTTAGATATTCAGCATTGTCATTCTTTTAGATATAGAGCATTGCCATCTCCATAGTTATATCATTGCAACAATGTCCAACAGTGTTATTTTGTTATAAAATGCCATCTTCTCATTCCACATTGACCCAAGTCATCTCCTTTTTAAATATTCCTCATTGTGTATTGAAAATTTACAGCAATGTGATTTTTTTGGTGTCAACTCTATATTTTAATTAAGTAATCAATACTTCACCAATGTCACGATCGTTTTTCAATGTAAAGCAATGTTGCATCTTTTCATATTTTTGACATTCAACATAGCATTGGCCTTCAACATCAATTCCACTTACACATTAACAAGTGAGTCATTATGGCCTTAAGTTGCTTGCCTGAATTTCATTGCTAAATAGAGACAACACTAGTATATATTTATGTTGCAAACAGTGTTTACATGTATTTAACTCTGGAACATTTTAGGGAAATCGAATGTTTGGTTGTCATACAATTGAGTGCAGCCATGATGTGAATATGAATAATATAGTTTTAGCCTGAGAGAGAACCTTTAACTTCAATGACCTCAAACCCTATCCAAGGTTCACACAAATTACCTTTATGCATGTTCCAATTACCTTGCTGGTCTTGGTAATTTAAAGGCAAAAAGTTCAGAATTTAAAACTCAGCACAAAGGGTTTGTACTAAAATGTTGTTTTGTCCAAGTAAAAATAAAATTTACAAATTACAAAGTTGTACCACATTAGATGAATTTTGAAAATATGAACTTGATAGAAAGATTCATCCACGGGTTTAATATAATACTCCCTTTTAGGCGTGTTGTCCAGTGTTTTATTATGCCCAAACATGAACAATTCCCTGCAATATATAAATTTCTAAAGCACTTACATTTTTATATTTGACATTGGCAGTCAATTACATTCAATTTTGACAAAGCTCAACACTGTAAATGAAGATCTCGTTTTACGTGTGCAACTTTCGTTGACATGAATTTAGAAAAAGACATCAACAGACATGGTACAATATTCCACTTATGGACTTTTTTAGGACACAAAAGTCCATTATGTATGAAATAATCTGGCCCTTTTAATAATATAAGGAAGCTCTAATAGTATTACAAGTACTTTACAAGTTTGGTGCAAATCAAATAAAAATGAAAATGCTATCATACAGTTAAGGTTTATCCGCCTGTATGGCCATATCTCTTGGACAGTCAGTTCAAGAAACGAACTTTACTGATGATGCAAGATCTGTGATCAAATAAAAAAATGAAACTGCTATCGTGAACGATGCACGTACGCACGCACAAACAATGGACAACGTGCGATATGACCTTTGCGATCTGGTGAGCTAAGATGCTTGTGTTTACAAACCTGAGTTTGTTTGACATAGATGACAGCCAAAACATGATGGTTTGTTGATGAAGGAACCATGTGTACAATGCTTTTGTGTTGTATGTGGGATACAAGAGCACGAAGAGTTTGCATGAGATTCATTTATATTAGCATGAACTGGCGTATTGGTAGGTAACAACCGTTGATGTTTTTTCTATGTACACATATCATAATTATAGCATCATTTGAGCCGCTTCATGACAAAACCAACATAATGGGTTTGCGACCAGCATGGATCCAGACCAACCTGAGCTACCGCGCAGTCTGATCAGGATCCATGCTGTTCGCTATCAGTTTCTCTACTTGTTATAGGGTTTGTAAGCGAAAAGCATGAATCCTGATCAGACTGCGCGGATGCGCAGGATGGTCTGGATCCATGCTGGTCGCAAACGCATTACGTTGGTTTTGTCGTGACGCGGCTCATTTATTTTTAGCGCATTCGTAGTTAATTTTCTTTGAGTACATATCATATCATATAGCATCATTCATTTTTTTTGGCGCATTCGTAGCTTAAGGTATTTTTCTAATAGAAGCAATAATATCATAAATGAATAATCAACATACATTTTATAAGCAACTCATAATGTGATAATTATAACACTCACGTAAACAACCAAAAAAGGCTTGTCATAATTAAACCAAAACAAGTTTTAACACCAAAAATGACAATACATTTGTATTTAAATGTTCACTTTTTTTAAATCACTCAGTAAAACTGTTGTTGCTAAAATTTACTAGTATTAATAAACTGACCACGTTGGTCTCATCTGCTACCGGTATGCATACAGCTTAATAATCTCGTAATAATCCGTTCCTTTAAGTTAAGTATTGAACCACCTATGTTGTCAATGCGGAGCAAGTTTAAAGTATTGGGAATACACGGACAGTGTAAAAAAATAGGATCAATATAATCAATGTTATAGGTATAGTAATATTTAATAATGTGTATATGCCGTGTTTGAGAGGAAAATACATGCAACAACTTGCGGTCCAGGTATGTTTACTATATTACCGTTTATTAAAGTTAAACTAAATGCAGGAGTATTGCACGCCATTTTACCAAGAAAATAACTGATTAATTGATTAAAAAGAAATTAAGAGTTTGTTCAAATATTTCTGTGATATGTATTAATTAGATCTACGTTTGTTCGCGATATATTCCAAAACGATTTTATATTACTTACTAAACTCTCATAGTATTTTTGCCTTTGTTATCTTGGAACGTGTTTGATAATTCTATCTACTGTTCATATAGGGGTAAGTGTTCTACGAAAATTAAACAAGTCAAAAAATGGTGCAGCCGGTTTAATGTTTGAAACTATTTTAATTAACAATCAATTCATTAGACTTATAAGAAATGCACATTTATTCATTAAATATGTAAGCTAGGATTCATTTGAAACACTGCAATCCTATTGGACAAACAAATATCCAACACTAGAAATGAATTCGATATATTCAATTCTATAGGCGGTGCTTTGTTTTGTACAGAAGAAAGGTCAAGAATGGCAGCCACTGTTGTCGTCGATAAGAAGCTTGCAGTAGATTTTCCTGACGTCACGGAAACCAAATTTAAGTACATAGACAAGTCATTTGTAAAGAAGCACGAAGATGTGTATAACACTAAAAAAGACTTAAAAATATTTGTTGGAAGTGCAGCCAAAGCGTCATTTCTTGGCCACAAAGCAGTGCTCCAAGATGCTCATGAATTCTTTGGTAATTCATTTTGCAAGGAGGGTGAGGAAGGGTCTGAAATTTATTTTAAGGAAATCACAGCTTACGGTTTCACTCCTATTTTTGAATACTTTTACCACGGATATATCTATGTTGACCCAGAGTTATTTACCGAGCTTATTGAGGCTGCATCCTTTTTTAAAATCGAATGGATTCTTGACGTGTGTCGTCACTTTATGCTGCATTTCTACGGAGTCATAAAGTATTCTTATACAATTGAACTGGCAGAGCGATTTGGATTTGAGGGCTTCAAGGAGGAAATGTGTGGGACATTTGGGCTATTTCTAGCAAAGTTGGCAAAAGGTGACGCCCCTTTTAAAGATTATCCCGAAGATCTTCTCTCAGATTTTCTACAAGGCAACTACTACACAGAGGCCCCAGAATTCTTAATTTTACAGGTAAAGCGTAAGACTGTTGCGTTGAGAAATAACATCTATGTTGATTGAACACGCCGTCGTTAATTTATTTAAATACACATTATGCCTCAGAAATGACTTTAATTTTATTTCTCAAAAGCTTTTTATTTTTTGTGGCCTGTTTTAATTTCCAAAACGTTAGTCAATGGGCAATTACCTCACAGTAACCATCTTTTGCTTCTATTACTTTTTGGCAATCAGTATAGTTTTTGTATTGATTTAAAATTTTGTATGAAAGTGAAAATACTACTTTGTTTTCATTTAGCTACTTTTGTGACAAATTATTTCACATTCAGTGCTTCTTTCTTCAAGTGATAAGCTTCTAGTATTCTCTTAAACCATTATTAAATGGTCTTCCCTTTATAAGAGGGACATTTTTTATTCATTTCTAAGGTATAAGGTGCCTTTAAGACCACTCCTGTTACAAACATACAAATAATTAAGGCAAGAAACAGTCATGTTACTCGTGAAAACGTTGGAATTATGTTAGCAATTTTCTTATTTTGATAAGAGTGTAACTTTTAAGTGGTGTTTCTGGTTTACCCGTATTTAAAGATATAGATTGTAGAGTGGCTCAATCGATCTGAAGCAAGTTTAATTTATTACTATATGTGTTTATATGAATGTATATGCTATATGAATTAACAGGTATATAATTATTCGTTCATTTCAGTTTCTTATTAAATGGATGAACTACGACAAGAAGGAAAGAGAGAGGAAAATGTTGTCCTTATTAAGTAACATAAGATATCATATAATGAAACCAGAAAACTTGAACAACATCTCTGAGGACATACTGAGCATGTCAGATATTCGGAAGGAGGTAGAACATAATAACTGTCATTCTATTATTGTAATAAAATCTTCAGGTGAATTTGCGTTTAAACTTTTCGGAATCATATAAAATTATTACACATTTTACAATCGACATTAGAGTCGTTTTCATTACACAAGTGTAATTGAATTTGTGTTCAAATATTTTTACATTAATTTTCATCTTTTAATTGTATAACATGGAGACATTTCAATGAAGTGCCATCTACAGAAACATCTATAATATAATACTTTCTAGATATCAATTGATGTCATTTGCGATACTTTGAGTAACGCTTTCACGTTATGTAATCTGTACATTTATTTAAGCTCAAGAAACATTTTAAAAGTGTCTGCTCAAAATATTGCTGCAGGGAAAACACTTTCGCTCCTATCTGAAAATCTCTCTTGAAAATATTTATTCAGGTAGAAGATGCTAAACTTTATTTGTCGAATGTACCGCAGCAATGCTTGAAGAAAGGGATAAAATACGCGAGTCGTGGGGCAAAGGAAGTTGCAATTGTGTCAGCGTTTCATGACACGAGTGATAGAAGCGAAAGTAATATACTGGCTTACAAGGATCCAAATAATGATGAACCAACGCTCTCTGTAGAAGAACTTGGCCCGTCAGGTACACGATATATCTATATAAATATATACATTAATATTTATTAACTGTTAGATGGTAAATTGTTTCTGTTGCTCTTCTGAGTAATTTAACTGTATGGTTTCACTTTTCGATTAACAAGTACATGTATTTGTGTTCCATTACACATCAATTGACGATACAGATTTGCATAATGTCCTCTCTCGCTGTCTATATATACGTCATATCTTTATACAATTTATATGCGTTATGACTACAAAATACCAATGTAACTTTTATGAATGCTTGAAGTCAGGAGACGGATATTGACAAATACTCTGACTGAGAAACAGGCAGTAATACAAACATATCATGAAGCTCAAAGATAAGAAAATGTACGCAAATAGTGTCAATTTTTCATCAACTGAAGGGAGGTAATAGTAGTATATAAGAGCTTAATATACAGTCTTAGCTACTAGTTTTTTTCCATTTTCCTTAGCTTTAAAAATGTTTCATTATTTTCTGAAGGGTTGAAAGCTGACTACACAACTATGAACCAAGCCTGCATTGGTAATTTTCTCTTCGCTGCTGGTGGTTATGACAAGGCGGGTACAAGCTTATCCTGTGTATACATGTTTGATGCACGAACAAAGAAGTGGACAGAAGTTGCTGGTATGATTCAAGCTAGAGCATCGTTTGCCATGTGCAATTCTAAAGATAGAATTTACGTCATTGGTGGTGTTTGTAAGGAAGCGGATGATGAGAAGTTTCTTTCTACTGTTGAAATGTATGTTCCTGAAGAAAATAAATGGAAGGCGATTACAAGTTTGGAATCCAGCTGTTTTAATCAGGCGGCTGTTTACTGCAGTGATGCTCTATATGTTACCGGGGGAATATTTGATGTAGAACCAATAGCATCCGCCCTCTGCTTGCAAGATGGTTCTTCGAAATGGACAATGTTGCCAAAAATGTCCGTCTGCCGTCAAGGTCACAGTATGACAGAATTTGGCGGGAAGCTCTACGTTTTAGGCGGATACACAGCAAAGCCTAACTCACAAGGTTTAGTAAAAGATTGCGATGTAAATGAAATATTTAACTTAAAAACAAAACAGTGGACAACTATCACTCGTACACCGAAAAGATACGGACATCTTTACCGGCATACGGCAATCATGCAGAACAAAATATACTTTCTGTGTAACATTGATTCAGATGTATACCTTAATAGCTTTGACATGGAATCCAACGAATTTATCACAGGGGCATTGATTGGCAGGGGAGTTCACAAAGTAGGCGTGCTTCAAGTGGCTTACCCACCAACTTGCCTGATAACACCCCTGCCTTAATACGAAATGATTTGTACATACATCTGTAAAATTAATAACCATTACAATCCTATAATGACTGAAAACGTACAAGTTGTGGATGCCCGATACTTGTGCGCGATACATTCTCATGATGTAGAAAACATTTGCATAAAATTATTTCAAAATACGCCCATATATGACATTTATTGCCTGGACACAAAAATGTGGACTTACGGACGCTGCAAAAATTAAACACCTTCGCAATATCGGGGTGGTGGGGGATGAAAAAAGGAACTTAGTAAATATCGGCATGTTGTATACATTAACTTTTGAATTATACAGAATCATTGTACCTTTAATAGATTTATGCTAAATAAACTGTACACTCAGTCTTTCCTTGTAATACATGTTTTTTGGATAGACATTTCATTATCAACATCACACTAGGATTAATTTCTGACAAATGTAACAAAGCCAGGTAAAGCAAATAGAATTCACCTTTGACCTGGTTCATCTCCTGTGTTAGCATTAAAAAAGTAAGGATGCCTGACTATTGACTGACTGATACAGTATGCTATAGACGAAGCACCAATATTTTGAATATTTAAAATGCCTTTTAACAGTAACATTGGCCTAAATAACTAGAACTGCCAATGTCATGGCGTGAATACCCCCGCATACGGCTGTGAGGTCATTTAGAGCTCAAGACAAATCTGAAGGTAGTAAGGCAGTGCATTGCTACATGTTCTAGTGGCAAATATCAAAGTGACCTTGACCTTTGACCAAGTGACCTAAAAATCAATAGCGGTCATCTAATGGTCAAGACTAACCTCCATGCCAAATATGAAGACTATGGATCAAGGGATTCTTAATATATTTGGCGGACAAGTTTTTTTTTAGTCAATACCCTTCTGACCTTGACCTTTGACCTCAAAATCAATAGGGGTCATCTTCTAGTCATAGCCAACCTCAATACCACTTATGCAGTCTGATGACCAAAGCATTCTTAAAACAATTTAGCAGACAAAGGAACTTAAGGCTGTGACCTTTCACTCAGTCACTTCAAAATCAATAGGGGCCATTTTACAATCATGACTTACCTCCATGCCAAATGTAAAGACTGTAAGTCAAAGGATTCTTCAGTTATTCGGCGGACAAGCTGTTTTCGTTAAGGCCCTTCTGACCTTGACCTTTGACCTAAAAATTAAGGGGAGTCGTCTAGTAGTCATAGCCAACTTCAATACCAAATATGAAGACTGTTGACCAAAGAATTGTTAAGCAATTGAGCGGACAAGCTTTTAGAACTTAAGGCCCTGTCACCTTGACCCTTAACCCAGTGACATCAAAATCAAAAGGAATCACCAAATGGTCATGACCAACCTCCATGCCAAATATGAAGACTTTGGGTCAAAGGATTCTTACGTTATTCGTTGTACAAGCTTTTTGAAGTTAATACCCCTGTGTCCTCGACTTTTGACTCAGTGACCTCAAAAGCATTGGGGTCATCTAATGGTCATGACAAACGTCTATGCAAAATATGAAGAGTGTGGGTCAAAGTATTCTTAAGTCATTGGGCGGACAAGCTTCTATCTAGTCAAGGCCCTTCATCTACTAGTCATAGCCAACATCAGTACCACATATGCAGACTGGTGACCAAAGCATTCTTAAGCAATTTAGCGGACAAGTTTTTGAAGTTAATAGCAATGTCCTTGAACTTTGACTCAGTGACCTCAAAATCATAGGGGTCATCTAATGGTCATGACTAGCCTCCAGACCAAATATGAAGACTGTAGGTCAAAGAATTCTAAATTTATTAAGCAGATAATTTTTTTAAGTCAATGCCCCTCAAGGACCTTCGACCTCAAAATTTATAGGGGTCATCTACTAGTCATGACCAATCTCATTACAAAATATGAAGACTGTGTGCCAAAGGATTATTAAGTTAGTGCTAAAGGATTATTAAGTTATTTGGCGGACAAGGAAAATCTGACTGATGGCCAGATGGCCAGGCTGATTCCAGTATACCTCCCTTACAACTTTGTTGTGCGGGGATATAATAAACAGGAGTCTTATGATCACAACAATGCATATCTAAATATGCAGTTTAGCAATACTCCAATTAATAACAATCTCTAAACATCAAGGTGTTTTGTAGATTCAGTGCTCTAGTAAACCTGCAATCAACAGATGCACAACCAATATGTAAAACAGGAGCTGAATGAAACATTCAAAAATTGTCCTTCAAAAATGTGGAAAACACGTAAAACAAATAACTGCATAAAAAGAAAACAAACAAATTTGGTATATAAATTTATTGCAAAAACAGCTCAGTTTCATTTCTTATGAAGTCAAAGGTTTATCATGCTTTACTCAACATCATAGCTTAGCTTATATTGCTAAAGCAGCACTAAGTCTTTTCATTACCATCAGTTTGTCACACGATATTTAACCATTACAACCATGAAATTCAAATAAGCTTAATTTTCTGAGATAAAAACATGAGTTTTTAATTTTATGAAAATATACACAACAATGGTAAATAATGAACTAATAAGACCCATACCTATTGAAAAATAAAATTAAATCTCTTAGTCAGATTTGAACCACTTTCTTTAAAAAGAAAATAAAACACTTCACAGTCACATGGTAATTTCAAAGTGACAAAAATGTGTAAAGTAATTTTTATTAGTGTAAAATTAAATGTGTCTTCCACTACATAATCAAGACTAGAAATTAATTTTCAGTTTCTGAAATAAAGAGTAATTTAATATGGTGCTGAAGTTGATATATTTATCAAGAGGTTGCTTATAATGCAAAGATTAAAGCTACTAGTCAAGTCCACAAATGGTAAGATAAGTTCTGGTTTCTGTATTTACTCAACCATAGGACTGAGTTTTATACACATATTCAGTCTTTTAATAACCTTTTTATAACCTGTTTTGCATTCTAAGTTGACCTTCTGACTTACACTCTTTAGAAAGTATAGGAAGGTTAATTCTCACTAACTTAGGAACCTCTTAGAAATAAAGATGACCTTTCAGGACAGTATAAGTCAAAAACTTAATTTGAAAGTAAAAATTTGACCCCCTGCCTTATAAGCAGCATGTCTTATATACAAATAAATACAATATTTGAAAAAAAAATAATATTGATGTACTTTCTCTTTGGGCTCCAGGCTTTACCCATTAGCTATTGTATATACTCATATACCAATTCGCTTGTACACTTTTGTACCACTTTGTCATTTTCCAGGTAACACAGGTGTTCAAAATTCAGAATTTTGAGACAGAAATTAAAAAAATTCACCACAGAAATGTGGACTTAAAGCTTTAACATGGGTACAGCAATAAAATCACAAAAAAAACTCTCAACAGCTTAAAGCAGTTTTCTAATGCATTCAAATAATGGGGGGAAAATGTGCAGTTCCAGGCACAAACCAAAAGGGGTCAGAGGGTGCATATTTAAAATAGAGACTCACTTAGAATGGTGTTGAGACCCTCACAGTTACTGTAATTATTACAATCATATGAGAATATCAAAGGGGAGTAAAAATATTTAAGGCACAACTTATTCTGCAGCACAAAAAAATAACAATTTAGTAACAAAAAAGTGAACATATACATGTTTTTAAAATTATTTTTACAAGAACAGGAAATAAGTACACATATTGACATCTGAATTCGACACAAAGACTCTAGGTTTCTAATTTCCTGGTTACAAAATACTTCTTAAAATCAAAACACAAAATGTTGTCTTGTATAACAATGGTTTTATCTGTGAACTCTTATGCCACACTAAATATCTAACATGGATTTGTCCATACTACAATTTGGACAAAACCATTTTTAATTTTTAGGTAAAATTTCATTTTAAAATTATTCAAAGACTGATTAGCAAAAAGAGCAGACCATGATCAGACGTCATGTATGTGCTGGATCTTGGTCTGGACTGGTTGTATATGTAGAATCCGTGTCTGACAGAAGGCTTCATGTTTTAAATATGATACCGCAATTTTCAAATGAAAGTTAAACAATTTTGCGTTTGAAAATAATTAATTTCAAACATGATCTCTCTTAAACATGTACTTCAGACGTCCTTCTTTTATTTGTTTATAGGAATACAAAGACATTTTGTTTAATAGAAATATATATTATAGAACAAGTGCAATTTTGAATTACAGATGTTTTGAAAAATTACTTGTCAATTTGAGTGCTTACTTTCTACTGATTTTGCTCATTTTTGTTCTCTACCTAAATCAAGGGTTAAAGGACAATTCATTTTTCTGAAAGGCAGTTAGCATTTATAGTTACAAAAAGGCAACCTTAAATGAACACATGAATGTTTATTATTTTGCCCTTTGAGGACTATATGTGTAAGCAAAATTGGGAAATTCATCAATATTAAAGATATATAAAATTGGAAAAATGCGTTCGAACAAAAGATAAGTTGTTAACTTTCAAATTTTTTTTATAACATTAAGGAAAAATGAATTTTTAAACATATTTTACAATATAAAAAATGTGTATTGACTGAAAGCACCACCTGATAAGCTGTCACTAACAATATTTATACAGAAGTGTTAGATAGTAGAATTTCTCATAAAAATAACTGTTTCCCTGATTGGCAAATACATGTACCAAGTAGACAGGGGAAATGACCTAAACCAAAAAATCTAAGAGCGCTTAGAAAAGCTTAAGCTTCAAATTGTTCAAAATGTTTTACATGAAAAAATATGATGATTGGCAAATTAAAACTAACACAGTCTATCAAACTATCACTAACCATGCATAGATACATTTATATAAGGGATATACAATGTTACATTATATATTAAATACATGAGAACTCCATGCAGATTATAGCTTTGATACTGGCAGTTTACATCTATGTACAAAATGCCAACAAAAATAATACAACTTACAATGTAAACATTGTTTAATACATAATCTTTTACAATGTGATAGTGCACAAATCAAGGATTGTAAAAGCAAGAAAAAACTGGTATATTACCAGGAATCCCTACAACCTGTGTAATGGACTTGCCCGGGTTTAAATTTGGATCAATCCATTATCAATTTAAGGTAATACAAATGTAAATATCAAAATATTCCATGAAAAAATTCAGCTGTAATATAGACCTTTTAGTCTGACAGGCATACTGGCTGGCCAGGCTTCAACCTGGTATTCTAAGCAAATTATTATCATGGCTAAGTTCCAGCATTCATAAAATTGGAGAACAAGTTAACAAGTTACTCAAATGGTGTACATGTATTTACCCATACAAATCAACAAAAACAACAAAGCAATCTTTCAGAATTGCTATTAGGATAAATTTTATTTTACTTGTTTTGTTGAGTTTTCAGTCGCACCAACACTGTTAAGACCATAATAATTATTATAATGACTTTCCAGCTACACTGTGGGCCTCAGGAAGACCTTAGGAACAGTACCCCTTCTGCATCTTTTTCAATGCCCCTTCATTACATTTTTTTCCTTTCATGCATGAGACAACACTCTGGAAGAATAAGACCTCCCATAAGCTTGCTGAATAGCTTCTTTACAACTCCCTGACAAGATTCATACCAACAGCAGTGAGGGATAAGTGTTATCAGCAAACTTAACCCCTAAACATAACCACAACTCAACCATGAAGAACCTATTATTTTTTATTTGATAGTGTACTTCAATGATCTCAATTTATTTTTTCTATATTTCTATAAACATCAGAAATAGGTTAACTGGAAAATCCTGATAAGCTTAATCTAGAACTAAATCCAGAAATTTTTCCAGTCCAATCAAAACTATGATGACATTTAATCAATTATACATATTTTTCTTACATTACATAATACAAATTAAAGTTAACACCTTCTTCGCATAATTGTGTAATAATAGTTCTCAATTCTGTTATATTACACCTCATTTCACTTAATTCCAACCACAAAATGATAAATAACCATAGATAAACCTTTCTTTTCTCAATAACCAACATAATACTGCCTGCAGCCCTGTTCTAACAAAGGCATGTTGACCTTTGACTTATAAAAGGTCTCCCTCTGCACAAAATATCAAGATAAATAAAACTTCAACAAAGCTTTTACAATGTTGCAATAGATTATAATTTAAACAAATTGCACCAAATCTTCTATTGAAGAGTTACCTGCCCCTTAACCATAGTCGTTTACACCCCACTCATTCCTTCAGGGGCACCAAACATCACATTACAAAATATTCATTTTGCATAAAAACAACTTCTTTGCATTTCAGACATGCATAAAACTTCCATTATGATCTACCACATATTCTAAAATAATAGTGCATGAATTGCCGTATAAATTAATTCTGTATTCTGGAATTCAGAAAAATGGGGGAACCCTTTAAGCACAATTTTGTTTTCGGTTTGAGTCGAGAAAGAGACTAACAGGTGCAACATCTCTCATAACCCCCTAGCACCGGCGTAAGCAGTATAAAATCTCATACACACAACATAATGAAAAAAAGTTCCGTGCAACTTTTTATAGTTATATGTACCACAAATATGAAACATTTTAAAAGCAAGTTTCTGTTTTAACATTGAAAACAATTCAAATGTTTACTTCACTTGTAAGCAGGTACCCAGTTACATAATGGGAAACTGCTTGAATATAGCCCAGCAGTTCTGCTAAATCAAGGTGCTTGACATAAAACATTGACATAAAACGAAGCTGTCATTTTTGCACCAATTCAATTACCACTACACATTTATAAATCTATATAAATCTTAACAAGTGCATCCGTAAAACAAAACTCTTCAGTACAGACTACTGACACTGTTAGTGAACACAGTAAATTTCGTAAATATCTCAGTGAGGCGCCAACCAAAAAGTAGGCCCTACATAATATATATGAATATAATTATATGAAGTTTCAACCTATGAAATATACATGATTAACAAATTTAACAACCAAAAAAGTTTGCACAATTTTACATCTTACAAAATCATTAAGACTTTATTTAACTTTTTCCCGAAAAGCTAACCCTGTTCTAGCAAAGCCTTGTTTAGACCTTAATTCAACTTTAACCATGCGCATTTTCTGAATTGCCTTGACGGATCAGCGATTTCCAATGTCAAACAGTCCATAAAGAATTGTACCCATATCACAATGAAAGTATGATTTTTTTTTCAGCAGACATCTTCCACATGTCAATATCTTATCAATGTCATAATGAGTCGTGTCATGACATGGGTTTGCGACCAGCATGGATCCAGACCAGCCTGCCCATCTGCGCAGTTTGATCAGGATCTATGCTGTTCACCATCAGTTTTTCTCATGTTATAAGCAAAAAGCATGGATCCTGATCAGACTGCACGGATGCGCAGGCTGGTCTGGATCCATGCTGGTCGCAAACGCACTATGTTGGTTTTGTCATGACGCAGCTCAATTTTATATATTACATGCCTCAATGCCGGTAGCATAGGCTAGTATTTATTGTCTATAAGTATAATAACAGTTAAAGCTTAAGAAATATATATTTTCTATTATGCTTCTTCTTTATATCATACTAATTTTTTCTCCATTTACTCACCACCCTTTTAACACTTACTCAACTGAATATCTTAAATGGACCTGCCTATTTTTCAATCTGGACAAAACCATTTATCATTTTTTAGGGAAAATTTCAAAATATATATTGACTGAATAATAATAGCAAACAGTACAGACCATGATCAGATGGTACTGATGTGCCTAAAGTCATCTCTGTCTGTACTGGAAGCATGGGTACATTCAGTTCTTACCAAGAGTCTTACAGTTTAACCACTAATAATCTTACTATATGAACAAATTTAGAAACCTAATAAGGTTTCTATTTTTAAAGCTTCTATTTTTATCTCTCCCAACTTAAGTTGGTTCTTGCCCTCAAGACAAACCTCCATACATGTCAGTAAAACATAATTCACTTTAGATAAGCAAAAAAAAAATAATCTTCTTAAATACAAAATGTGGAGAATTGTGTGTTTAAATAAATAAACAAAACAACTTTGCCAACATTTTTACTACCCACTCACTCACACTTCACTAGTACTTTAACAAGAGTACTTAATAGTCTTTATAGTTTAACAAAGCAATAATTTAGTTTCGAAATGATTAATTTATCACTTATCTGGAATCTAATTTCTTTAACAATTTATGAACCAAAGAACATGTAACTAAACAAATAGAGGAGAAATAACTGGACCACCATACTTTGGAGGAAACCATTCCCCTTTTGCATAAATTCATCACAATTGGTTCATTTCCGAACAAGGAACATCGCAATGCGATGCAACCAGGTTTTCAGCAAAATATTTCACAGAAGCTTTGTCATGAAGGGGCATTTGTTTTTAATTGAACTTTTAGGAGGAATTATGGCTTTTTAATATTCCTCAAACAAAAATGATTGAGAAATTTTATGTTGTCTATTCGCCTTTTTTTCCCAAATATTTTAGAAAGGTAAACAGTACTTTATTTTTGCTTAATTTTTGCATTTTTGCGTCTCTTGTCATTTTCTTTTGTCAACAATATTGGCGTGTGGTGTTTTGTGCGATATCAAGAAAAGTATGATCACAATTTTAAAAAAATACTTGAATGATGTCTTGGAAGAAACATGGGAATTTAGTGAGCGCCAGGGCACTTGATGACAAAGCTTCTGTGAAAGTTTGGTCAAAATCCATTGAGAAATGTAGGAGAAGTTGCGCACTGTAGAAATTGTTCACTATATATTCTGTATAAGGAAAAAATATACAAAGGGCCATAATTCGGTCAAATATTATCCAATCACAAAACCCGACAATATGTGCCAGGCACTTGATAAGAAAGCTTCTAAGAAAGTTTGGTCAAAATCCGTTGAGAAATGTATGAGGAGTTGAGCACAGAAGAAATTGTTCTCTATATATTCTGTATAAGGAAAAAATATACAAAGGGCCATAATTCGGTCAAATATTATCCAATCACAAAACCCCGACAATATGTGCCAGGCACTTGATAACAAAGCTTCTAAGAAAGTTTGGTCAAAATCCGTTGAGAAATGTAGGAGGAGTTGCGCACAGAAGAAATTGTTCACTATATATTCTATATAAGGAAAAAAAAACAAAGGGCCATAATTAGGTCAAATATATACCAATTGCAAAACCCTGGCAATATGTGACAGGGCACTTGATGACAAAGCTTCTGAGAAAGTTTGGTCAAAATCCGTTGAGAAATGTAGGAGGAGTTGCGCACAGAAGAAATTGTTCACTATATATTTTATATAAGGAAAAAAAACAAAGGGCCATAATTAGGTCAAATATTATCTAATCGCAAAACCCCGACAATATGCGCCAGGGCACTTGATGACAAAGCTTCTGTGAAAGTTTGGTCAAAATCCGTTGAGAAATGTAGGAGGAGTTGCGCACAGAAGAAATTGTTCACTATATATTCTATATAAGGAAAAAAAACAAAGGGCCATAATTAGGTCAAATATATACCAATTGCAAAACCCTGGAAATATGTGACAGGGCACTTGATGACAAAGCTTCTGAGAAAGTTTGGTCAAAATCTGTTGAGAAATGTAGGAGGAGTTGCGCACAGAAGAAATTGTTCACTATATATTTTTATATAAGGAAAAAAAAACAAATGGCCATAATTAGGTCAATATTATCTAATCGCAAAACCCCGACAATATGCGCCAGGGCACTTGATGACAAAGCTTCTGTGAAAGTTTGGTCAAAATCCGTTGAGAAATGTAGGAGGAGTTGCGCACAGAAGAAATTGTTTACGCCCGCCCGCCCGTCCGCCCGCCCGCCCATCCGCCCGCCGACATACCTCAATCTAATAACCAGTTTTTTCCTTCGGAAAACCTGGTTAAAAATAATACATGAATATAACAGTGAATTTGTCAGAATTTCAACTTGACAGTAATTGTTTTTGGTTAACAAAATTTAAGGCATACAACACCTTGTTTAATGGTTAAAAACAAAGCCAGCAAAAATCTCACAACAGTTATGGTTGGTTGCTACACCGGTGTTGACCGAACTTCGAAAACATTAATTAAATTTTAAGAATTTACAATGGATATTAACATTGTTATTTAGAGGACCTAGCATAAAACTTGCGTTACTCTATACACTAAAAGATATAGTTTCCACAGTTTTACAATTTTCCATCAATACTAACAAATAACACAGAATATTATTTTCTATTATAAATACTACAATATTATTATAACAAATTTAGTTAGCACTAACACAGATAAAGTTTGGTGTGTTGTTGTTTCAGCATTGACAATAGTTAAAAATAAATCAGCATCTGATTGGATGATGCATAGTTGTATACTGGTAATTAACCAATCAAAAAAGAGATTATAAATCCAGTCTAGGACCTGAAGTATCTAAATTATAGTTGTATAACCTTTGAACAATTTGTATGAATTAGTTACAAATAAAGATATTAAATTGTTGTCAGAAAAAGAAATATATCTTTACACATTTCAGAAAAAAATATATTATTTTCATGATGTTTTTTTGTTTGTTTATAAATCACTATTATTCACATTATATAGAAGAAAAATTTGCACAAAACATGTGCAAAAAGAGGGTTATTTTTTTTAGTCAATATTTTAACAAGTTCACTGCCAGATTTCATATAAAATGTAACTCCCTATGCAAAAATTAATTTCCAGAAATTCATGTAAAATGTTGTGCCTTTATATAAAAATATGAAAGCTTTCTCCATTTTTTTTTTAAATTTGTGAAATTTTAGATACAGTTTGATGAACAACAATTGACAAACTATATAATTCAAACTTCAATCAAAAGTTAAAATCTAAATTTATTCAAAATTTATCAAAATTCATATTCTTGTGTAAGTCACATTTTTACAACAGTGACATGTCTTACAGTACAAATGTATTATTATTACAATTACAGTATTATTATTTTACTGTTGCTTTTAAGCAAACATGGTAGTGAAAAGAGTTCAAAAGTGCAGCAAATTTCTTCCAACAACACACAAACACGCATTAACACAGCACAGCCATATAAGGTAAAAATACAATCTTAAAATGCTAATATCAACAGTGGTGTATAATATAAACAAAAATCTGTACAATTTTCACACACAAATATATAATATAATGACTATAATAAAAGTATTGCTAAATGCAGCAAAGTTTCTCGTATGGCAAATTGGAAATCACAATGTAATGGCCTATGGCTGTTTTCATGAATAATTAATTAAAAACTACTCAAGTGAAAGCATTGTTATAGTGTAGGGATAAAATGTCAGAAAATGTTACATCAATGTGTCATTCATTAATAGTGATACAATAAGGGATAGGCTGAACATTTTCAACATTTTTCCGAATTTCATATGTCAAATTTACTTTTGCCAGGTAAATCAAATTATAGAATAGACTTAATTGTCTTGTCTTGAATATTGAACAATCCACGATGTTGAATAACAAAAAAGAATACAGTATAGAGTATAGTCAGACTGCTTGAATTCCAGGCTAGTCTGAATATAATGGAAGATGTTATATAATTCTATAACTTGCATTAATCATATGGAGCAAGTAGGATTAGCATAATCCCATTGTAAACAAATTATGGCAAAATGTTAAAAAACAAAATGTCTCATTTTCTTAATAAAACATTGATAGTGGCAATACCAATGAAAACACATTAAGGTCTTTTAATATTTACTATTGGGATGGCCAAAGAGCTTGAGCCACACCTTTATCTTAAGGCCACACCTTCAACTAATTAATATTAATCATAATATTGCTATTCCAAAATTTGCCATACCAGAAACTAGCAAGAGATTTCGTCAGGTCTGAATACATCTAATGTAATTTCAACCCTGGTTTTATGAAAGACAGTTAGTTTGTGCTAAATATGATATCAAGTACAAATTGCTGGAAATCTTTTAAAACAAGGAAAAGAAAAGAAAATATTGAATACACTGGAAGATCATTTTATGTAAATACGGATAATAACCTTACCTACTTTAACATTGTACTTATATACATGTAGAACCTGTTATTAATAGTTTGCTTTGGATTTTTAAGGTATGGTAAAAATGTAAAGGTATCTTAATTTGGCATCTATTATGGCCATACGGTGAATTTCAGCTCTAATGTGCCCCTAAGTGCATATTTCAAGCAAGTATGAGTGGGCACCTGTGTAACTGTAAAACAACCAAGCCAGGGGAACAACTTCCTCGCATGACAGAATCCCTTGTGGGATTTGGTGAGTGGCAAGACTTAGTGATTCAGTGGGATATTAAAATAACCTTGAGAAGTACAAAGTGATTTGGTAGCACTTCTTGTAACCACAAGTCCATGAAGGCCGTCTAATTTGATTATAACTGATTTAACAAAATACAGACTTTTGCGTGGATTAAGTCATTCCTAAAATCTGAAAACCTTAATCCAGTGATAATACCTTTTAATATACTGTAGGATTTATTGAAAAATTATCCATCAAATTCCTTAATGCTTGTATCTATAATAAGGATTAATTTTAACGAAATTTTATTGTCATTATTGAGCATCAATTCTAAATTTCTTCAACTTCCATAATTATACATTAGAATCTACTAATGAATGCTCCACAAAAATATCTAAATTTGAGCCAAAACCAATTAATTAAAGCAAAACATAAGAGAAATTTCATGAAATTGGCAGAATGTTTCAAGTTTTAAAGCATTAATAAAATATAAACCTATCTAAGCAACGCTGTAAATTCCTTCTGGTTTTACCTTTATCAACATGTTTATCAGTAATTTCAATGCTTAAGATTTACACTTTTGTAAAACAAACTTCAGTAAATGTGTCTTCTTATTCTGTTGAATAGTAGAGACTGTCAGGGATTTTTTTGGCTTATTTTATAGCCGTTACTGGGTCATATTCCCAATTGAAAAAAGTATATCTTTTTCCCAATTCACAGGAAAAAATTCCCAATTGAAAGTTACAAAATAAAAATATTGAATAAAAATTCTCAAATCTTTGCAAATAAGGGCTTCTTCACTGTAATAGTGCTTAAACCTTTGAAGATGCCATCATAGACAGTAATTTTTGCATTCAATATGAAAAATTTCAGTACTGCATTTTTCCCCAATTCTTAACAAAACACTGCTGAAATTCCCAATTCCATCGGTATGGGTCGTGTTCCAAAAATCCTGCAACATTACGCTATTTCATCAGTCTACAACAGGACAACCTGATTGATGGGCAAGTGCATTTTGATATCCCCTTAATAAAAGGGGGAAATGAAAAACCTAAAACGTTAAATAACTAATCACTGGATGTATTATTACAAAAAAATATTTTAAATCACATTTTTTATATTTCCAGCAATTTACAGTTGATATCATGTTCGAAATTAGAGTCGAAAGGTATTATCGAAAGTCGAAAGGTTTTTTTTTCGAAAGGTACATAATTATATGTATAAAAAAATTTGTTAACAATAATTAATAAATAAATAAACAATACTTAAATGTCTTAAATGTCTGAGGCAAGAATTGTTTTCTCTATATAATGCTACACTTCATAAATGAAAATAAATTGAAAAAAAAAATAAAAAAAAAATCATCAGTCAAAAGGCCAAGCAAAATAACGTTTAATGTTTTTGGTTTTTTTTGAAACACAAACTTTGTGCAAAAATTAAAATATTATTAACAGTGTATCAAACACTAATTATCCCATGCAATGATGCTATACTAATTTATAATATGGACTAGCGTTACCTTGGATTGGGAACCGTCCATTTTCATTTCAAGGGGTTTGATGTATCGAAGGTTAAAAATTTGATTGACATCCAGTCAAAATGCAGGAATATGCATACATTTAACCTGACCCTAGATGTAGGCTGGTGTCATAGGCAAATTATAACTACTTATTTAACATTCAAACCATATAAACCAAAACATTATTCAACTTGGCCTTTTAAAACTATTAAAAAACAGAAATGCTGGAAAAAAATGTTATTTCAATATAACATGATTAGCTTTCAATAGTAGATCATAATCATATTGATATTCATTAAAAACTATCTACAAAGAATGTTTGTAAATGTTTATAAATCTAATTTCAAAATTAATTGCTTCGCACTACATTTCTTTGATAACAGTGAACATAAAAAAGATATATTGTGAAACATACAATTATACAGTTAAATTTATGGGAACAAAACAGAATCACAGATAGAGGGAGAGAGAGAGAAAGAGAGAGATAAATCATAAGAAACTGGAGTTTACATATTTCAAAACAAAAAAACAAAGTCATGGAAAGTGAGTTTTATACAAAACACAGACTATTAAAACAGTTAAAGGTACTAATCCACACACATTAAATTGATAAATGATTTGTTTCAAGTTAAAGAAGGATAAAAAAGGTGCAAAATCTTTTTTTTATAATAATCTGGTATTTCTGGGATCATGGAACATTTCTAATTATTTTGATTTCATGTAAATGTTTAAACCTTTAGTGCAATTTGATTTTTGCATTTTCAAAAAAAAGTTGAAACCTGCACCATGTGTGGGACAGTAGCTTTAAGGGGTATGTGATATTCATGTATAATACAAAACCCAGCACAATGATTGGTTACATATCTGGCTACATGGGTAATTCTAATAGATAAAATATACAAAATCCAAACGAAATGTACTTCTGAGCAAAATTTACAAAATATGACCTCTCTTGTTGTTTTGTATAACATTTAAATCATGCAATGCTTTGAAAATTAAATCCTTCATGGTGATCAATTGATAGCCAATTTTAAAAAGCATCAGTTTCTAGAAAACAAATAATGAAGAAATGGGAGCATATAAATTCCATTTGAATTACTTACTACGAAATATTACAATTTACATCCTTTAGATATTGCTTTACACAAAATGAAATAAAAAAACGATTTAAAAAAACCCACTATGATTCATGCACAGGTGATACAATGTCATGCATCTTTAAATCACAAAAAATGCCCAAGTTCTCTATATGACTTTGACCATTAATATTAAGTTATCCTGGTTAGGCGCAACAAAAAAATACATGCAAAAGTGTTAAAAATATATTACAACTTCGAATCCTGCTTGAAAAACAAAAATATGGAAACACTAATTACACTTACGTAAAATGACTTACCTTAGAAAGAAAAGGTTCAAATAATTAACCAAATGAACAAAATTATGAAGGAACCTCCCAATGTTTAAAAAAATGTTTAACCAGTATTAATACCTCTTTTCCTTGTTAAAACAATGTTCAAAGTTTAAAAATCCTCGTGGAAGAGCTGGGTTGCTAAAACCTCCCCAGTAACAATCGTCTGGCAGCCTATTGTGAAAGATTTTTTCTTGTTCTCATCTTCTACACCATTTTCCCTTTTTATTTCTGAAACTTCTTTCTTTGGACAATCGCCAAGTACTGATCTATTCATATAGTATTTTTCTGCAACCATTGTGAGATTTGGTGAATCTGAATCATCACTAAGGTCAAGGTCGTCTATATCCCTCATTGCTGACAATTCTTGATGCCGGAAATTCCAAACTGGAACAACACCCGCTCCGCTGGGGGCAGCGTCTGAAAACGAATACTTGATACCACCAACATTTACAGGTGACTGAATGACCCCAGAATCGTTCAACTCCGGTATCATTCTTCTGATTTCCTCATCAATATTAGCATCAGAAATGGGAAGAGGAGTTGTTGGTGTCATTGGTTCTCGGAGTGAATCAAACGATACACTAAGTCGACTTGTTACACGATCGATAAGGTCTTCAATTGATTCATGTTCCTTCCAGACTTTAGTTGCTCGCCAACGGGCACGACTACCTTTAGGAGCTGGTATTGACTCAAAACATACCATTTCTCCAACAGTCAATAGTTTATTTAGATCGTCAATATGTTTTCCAAAAATAGTACGGTCAATGAAAACATGTTCATGTTTACCAAGATCAACGATACCCCACAATTTAGCCACATGATAAACTCTGCCTTTACCTGTTTTACCAGATTTTGCAGCATTAGCGGATGGTCTACTGCCTGTGATTATCACATTCAATCTTGCATTCTTAATAACAGACACTGTCTCATCTTCAGAAATGACAAAGATGTTAGCATGACTCCTCACAAACTTCTCAAGTTCAGGCTTACTCCATCCAATTGTGTTACGCAAACTTTCAGGAGCCTGGCTAAAATGTCCTGTCAATCCATTCAACTTCATGTCACCTTTCTTCTCAATGATTCCTTTCAAGAACATAACAGCTTTGTACTCATTTGCTGTCATTGTTGCAGGCCCAGCTTTGGCACTTAATGGAGTTGGCGTAAGAGGCTGACTTTGTGAGGTAAATGAAGGGGTTCGAGGTATGGATGGTTTTGGAGAATTTGGTGGTATTTCTATTGACTTAGGGCGTCGCTTGGCCTTTGGTGTACGAGGAAGCTGATCACTGCCTGAAAATCTTGGATTAAAATCACCAGCAGAGTAACGAGGATTTGAATTAAAATGAACATTATCCAGCTCTAACGATTCTCCTGCAGGATTTACGGCGCTGTAGTTGATGTTGTCCTTCAACGCCACTAAATCCCCTCTCATATCAAATATAAGGGGGTGCCGTTCAAGCCACTCTTTGAATTGGTTCTGAGGGCCGACACATTCCCTTATTTCCGGCGAGGCTTGAGAAAGATGGCCGGCAAGACTTAACACTGGTAGCCATTTTTCACCTTTGCGGATCATCTTATTACGAAAATACTGTACTGCCTCTGTCTCAACAGAGACATCCGACGTTGTTGATGCCGGACTACTTTCACGAAAATTCTTCCCAAGATTAGCTGTACCATCATTCAGACTGACTAAATTCCCATTCACACAGAACAAAGAAGGAAATTTCAACAAGAATTTTCTCAATCCAGCTTCATTTCCACCACAAGATTGTCTCATTTCAGGTGTGAAACTTTTACTTCCAAACCTCCCTGCCAACTGGCTGATGGTAAGTGGAACTCCGGAGTTCATCAAGATCTCCAAGAAGTACAACATAGCCTTGTGTGATGGGTCATCTGCCATTTTTTCGTCAAAGTGAAAAATTGGCGAACCAAATGGTAGAGGAGGCAAGTCAGTGTAAGAAGGAAGTCCCGGGTATGCTGGAGAATATGTTCCTCCTGGAAATAAAAGAAAGACTTTATTAAGTAAATTGTTTATACATAATATGATAAATAGACAGATCTCCTCTATTTCAGTGCCTGTAAGAAAAAACTGGAGCATAATATGAATTAAAATCTTTAATTTCTAATTTCACAATTGGGAAAAAAAACAATGCTACATGATGTACATGTAGTTAGATGATCTAGGCACTAGCCAGACTTTCAGGGAATACCTAAACTTGAACTGAAAATTTAGGGAGAAGTGACTTAAATTTAGACACTAAAGACATTTTATCAATGCATGAGGATACCGATAATAATCATTGTTTGTAAGTAAATACATGTAAGTCACACCGACAACGTATAAACCATATGGTGCCTTTTAAGCTTTACATGTGGAGCAAGAACCCCAGGTGACCCTTTATGCATTATTTCAAGAATGAGCAGACACCTGAATAGAACCACCAACCTTCTGAAAGCTAACTGACTAAACAGGAAAGCTTAATTCCCTAATATGATTCAAACCCACAGCACTCATCAGTAAGAGGCAAGTCAGTTATGCAGTTATAACTTGCATCAAAAACAAGAAAATTTTGGGTAAACACAAATGCTTCTGGCCCATATTCTTGTCAGTAACAAATTTTCCGAAAAAAGGTTTACCCATTCACTCCGTTATGGACAGAAAAAAATGCCAAAAATAATCGTAAACACAGTTATAAAAAAATAACAGTTAAACTTGATAGAGTTGTGACCTTTTGTTTTTGAGAAAAATATAAGTTCCCATGTAAATGCTATTTGATGAAGTTGAAAAACATTTTCAACTTACCAATAATAATTTATCAAACATATACAAATGCAAAACCTTGACCTTGAAACCAGTGAGCTCAAACTTAAAGGGCCACCTGATATATTCCCATTCTAAATATTTAACATTGGTAAACAAGAAATGTGTCTATAGCAACCCCCACTATCAACTGTCTACAGCAAAGTAATAATAATTGAAAAAATATTTATGAAAATTTAAAAAGAAAGAAATCCATATGATTCAAACCTACAACCTTCAATTTAACCCTTTACCTCATATATACGCGAAACAACGCACTTTCAACCCCCCTTTTTTAGGCCTCAAATAGTGAAAAAATGTCCTATTTGGGCCCCAAACACATGTTTTCGTTTGAGAAATGTTGCTGAAAAAATATGAGCACTTTTTTGGCGCCGCCGCCCCCCATCCAAAAGATACATCAGGGGGTTGCCAGAAGGGGGATGTGCCCCTTCTGTTAGGGGGGTTTGAAGGGGGGCGGAGTCCCCCTCATCGCCAAGAAAAATTTGGACTTGTGAGAGGCTAAAAATGACCCCAGGTCGATCATAATGTAACGTGTAACCAACGCTGAAAAGCCTTTGACTCTATCTCAATCCCTTGAGAAGTTGCAGCACTTTGAAATAAATTTTGATGGAGAAAATCGAGGCAAAATAGTGATTTTTGGCAATTTTGAGATGTCCCCTCATTGCCATGGTAACAGGAAATTTAAGACTGAGCATGTCGTTACAAAGGCAATGGTCCAGTCAATATTTGTGCCAAGTTTGATTAGTATTGAAGCATTTTTCATAGTTTCATAGCAGTTTGAACTTGTAACAGGAGGATATTCAGTGAAAACGGCCATTTTTCACAATATGCTCATGGGGGAAAGGGTTAATAAAAAAAATTATAAATGTTACAAAACAACAATTTTTCACCAAAATTAGGTGAAAGACCACATGTTAACATGGAAAAACTAGTTTTTAGGTGATTCTAAAATTTTTCATTATTTTTTGTTAACCCTTTACCTCATATATACGCGAAACAACGCATTTTCGACCCCCCCCCCCCTTTTTTAGTCCTCAAATAGTGAAAAAATGTCCTATTTGGGCCCCAAACACATGTTTTCGTTTGAGAAATGTTGCTGAAAAAAATGAGCACTTTTTCCGTGCCGCCCCCATCCAAAAGATACATCAGGGGGTTGCCAGAAGGGGGATGTGCCCCTTCTGTTGGGGGGGTTTGAAGGGGGGGGGGCGGAGTCCCCCTCATCGCCAAGAAAATTTTGGACTTGTGAGAGGCTAAAAATGACCCCAGGTTGATCATAATGTAACGTGGTCCAGTCAACATTTGTGCCAAGTTTGATTAGTATTGAAGCATTTTTCATACTTTCATACCAGTTTGAACTTGTAACAGGAGGATTTTCAGTGAAAACAGCCATTTTTCACAATATTCTCATGGGGGAAAGGGTTAACACTTTAAGTGCTACACATTGTCACTGAGGCTAGTAAGTCAAGTGATACGCTGATACATTTACCGTTGAATCATATATTAAAGTCTGTATAGTTTCAGATATAATTACTGGCAAAGGTCATTGAATATTCAAATGTCTCAGGTCAATATTGCCAAACAATACCAAATATGAAAGTCAGTCAATTAATAAAGGCTGTATGTGCAAGAGCGTAAAAATCTATTTTTAGCACTGGTGTCCTTGACGAGTGTAGGACAAAAGCCCTCCCGGACAAAAGCCCTCCCGTCCAAAAATGACAAGGCGGACAGAAGCCCTCCCGTGAAATTGACAGGGCGGACAAAAGCCCTCCTGTAAAAACAGACAGGGCAGACAAAAGCCCTCCCGTAAAAATGACTGGGCGGACAAAAGCCCTCCCGTGAAAATGACAGGGCGGACAAAAGCCCTCCCGCAGCAAATACATATATGTACATTGAATAGTTTGTACTTTCATTTCAATGCACTCAACATATTAAAATTGTAATCATGAATATTTTTGTTTTCCATTGGCATAAGCGTGTTTGTATGAGCTTGAGCACATTCCTGACAGGCATCTGAATAATAAGTGCTAAAATCTGTAAGTGCATATTTATTCACGTAAAAATGAAGGATTACTCATATGTGAAATTAAGATTGATAGAGAAATAAATGATGAAAAGAAGTTTAAATTAACTAAAATTAAAAGTCCAAGACATCTATAATGTGCCTTGTAATGAGTCAATTACTTTTAAAAGTGACTTTGTTTAAACGATCGACATTCGTGTGAAAATGTTACCTCGTTAGATATTTCTGAAAGGTATATTCTGGATGAAAGGTGGCTCTAGCTCATAAATATACTTAGACCAATAGAAAACAACAAGAAATATTTATGTTTTAAATTTAATATGTTAAGTGCATTTAAAAAAAACAGGTATGTAGCATACATATATATTTTGTTACGTGAGGGATTTTGTCCGCCTTGTTAATTTCACAGGAGGGCTTTTGTCAGCCCAGTCATTTTCACGGGAGGGCTTTTGTCAGCCTTGTCATTTTTCTCCGGGAGGGCTTTTGTCCGCCCTGTCATTTTTGGACGGGAGGGCTTTTGTCCGCCCTGTCATTTTTGGACGGGAGGGCTTTTGTCCGTTTCCCGTCCTTGACCCAACTGACCCCTAACTGCTGACTCCTACATTGATAGTACCAAATTAGCTCCATGGTGAACACAACTTAAAGCTCTTATATAATATCAATACCAAACTGATGTTTACAGTATACTAACTATTTCAGAAGCTACAATTATTTTAAAACACTGCACTGTCTATTTTTAAAATTATGAAATCTGTGCAGTATGGAAAAAGATTTTAACTTGAACTAAGTGTCTGGTTGATGGTCCCTGACCAGTACTCATAACTATAATAATATCAGTTTTTCTTTGAATGTTTGCTTGCATACATGATTAAGAACTACACTACTTAGAGGCTTCTGTCACTTTGCTGTTTTAGTCTGTTAGTCTGAAATCTGGAAAGCGCCTTTTTTCAGACCTACAACTAACAAAAGAACATTTCGTTCTTAAAAGAATTGATGAGAATTTAAAATGTAAAGAATCATGTTTTCTATTTCCAACAAACTATCACTATATCAAATAGTGCTGTACAACTTCAATTTTGACAAATTATCGTCACAAATAATTTTGAGACGACCCCTCCTTTGATAAACACATGCACCCGGTTTCATTTTGCTTCAAGAAAGGTCGATACATAAACAACTTGAAGCCTTACATATTTTAACTTTACTCATACATTGTTTATTATCAATACTACCTCGAAATTCCTTATTTCTTTCAAATCTCTGATAAATTCCTCACATGCAAGTCGCCATCTTGGGAAGAAGGTTGTATTTGAAAATAGAAATGTTCAGTAAACGAATTCTTTTCGAAGGATCATAAAAAAATTATTTTGCTTATTAATATTTTTCTTTATTTACATATAATGGAGAAGCGTATCTATGTTACAAGCCAATGGATAGAATTATAACTTTATTTATAGTTAATTTGGTCAAATCAGCAGTACGCATAGATTATAAAATTATAGTAAATTTTTTTATTGGGACATTATGTCCCAGACTGTACTGTAGACATCAAAGCAATTGTCTTGTAACAACATAAATAAAGTTGATGTTAAATGCTGAAATATACAGATAACTCAGATAAAAAACAAGTAGTTTAATACTTTATAACGTCTTAAAAAAAGACGTATATAGACATATGCAATGACATATAATTAAAGGGACGTGAATGCTGGTTAGTATGGTCATAATAAATTCTATAGTTATCTCCCTTATATGCTAGCATTACCATCATCATAACAATAATTATTATTTCATTATTGTTATTATTATAATTATTACTAATACGAGATCAATGTAACTTATGATTTTAATCATAGATTTATAAAAGGACTTGTATAAATGGATTTTTTTCTTCGTTTATGTAGAACTGCGTAGGTGAGTTCGAGCACAGTACTGGCCTATGTGAACTTGAACACCTACGCGAAACGTGCGTTCTTTATCTATAAGACCTCATTGAAACGAATGTAGGTCAGATATGCATCGATATATCTTAACACGGCACTATTTATATCTAAAGATAAGACCAGATAAGTGGGAGTAATCAACATTAAAAAAAAAAATGAAGAACAATACTATCATAAATATATTTTTTTCAAGAGTAATATTTTTTAACAAAAAAACATTATCTAAACTGAAGCATATTTTCATCAAAGTTATAGGCCTACCAACTATTTTAGAGCAACTGTACTTTCAAAATGGAAGTGATTGTTCCTGGAGATCTGCCGTTTTCTTTTAAACATTAAAGTGAATTGGTCTATAATGGAAGGTTTGTGATACCATTAATAATTATGTTGATAGTATTTAGCATCATACACGACAATAAACCACATGGATGTTGTTTGTATGTGTGAGATACATCTGTTTTTTATCAATATTTCAAACACTTATGGAAATGTGCCCATTGTAGACCAATTCACTTTAACCTATAAGCCATTTATAGTTAAAGGCTTTTTTGTAAAGATTATATGTGTATAAAGCTACAAGTTTGCACATGTTGAAGTGAATTTCATCTCATTATTGCATGTTGCTTTTTTATTATCAATCACCGGAATACATTACATAATTATACATTATTCACGGGTACACTACAGGCTGAAAGTTGCATTTTTTACATGTACCAGTTGCAAGTAAACATTTTAAAGCAAAGTAATATACTTACCTTGGATGTAATTTTTGGGTGGCGGGAACTTAAAAACATTATCATCATCGCTGTCCACATTTTGATCATAAACATCTTCGTCATCATCTTCATTTGGCTTGATAATAAAAGGATTAGGTGAAATGTTAATGTTCTTGTACAGTTCATACATGGGAATATTCTTAACTGCGCTCCACGAGGTAGACATTCTGACATTTAGAAATCAAACTCAACCAAGTACAATCCTACTAAAACATTTCATGAAGTCCGTATGTAAAATCCGAAATTTGTCTACAACAACTTAAAGAAAACATTTTCGCGATTTTAAATGCTATACAGTGGAGAAAGGAATCATAAAAACAACGTAAGATGCGTAAATAGCGTTTGTTCGAAGTGACCGACTCCCTTTTTTGATAGCCTTATCTTAATCTTGAACTAGAGACACGATAAAAGAAAGGGCATATTAACTGCACAAAATAGGGTCATTATTATCAAGTTAAAACAAAGGAATTGTCGCGCGACCTTTCGTGTATTACCGTTGTCTTATCTAACGCACTTTGGAGACTTCATGACCTTTTATAGATTATTAAACCATGTGAACTATTTTTGTTTAAATTTCCAATTTCTAACTTTGTAAACATTTCCTTCTTTCATCAAACAGGTCTTACGGTACAGAAAAAGTGCAAGTTACTCGTTGATAACCTATATATTATTTTCATTTTCTATTATTTCGTACTCAATAAGGAAGCACCCCCCCCCCCCCCAAAAAAAAAAAAAAAAAAAAAAAAAAAAAAAAAAAAATAAATAAAAAAAATCAAAACAAAACACAAACGTCGGATTGAAAAAAAAATCATAACGTTTTAGAGAAAATTAAATACACATAACATTATGGATTCAGTGATTTTCTCGTTATATATTTGTCTGATACAGGTATTTAATATTCTTTAATTCTTCCGTCGAGACATTTGAAGACTAGCGCAGAAAAAGACATGCCTATCGAACTGATGTTGAGCCCGGTCCGTCTGAAAAGAGCATTTGGTTTAAATAAAGATGATAACAATAAAACTAACTTTCTTAACAGTAGGAAAGAATATTCAAAAGTGAAAAGGAATGCTAAGCGATCTTTAAATCTAAAAGAAAGGTCTAAACTCTGTAATATGAGTAAAAGCAGTCCACGTAAGTTTTGGAAACATATAAAAAAGTTCAATAAATATAATAAAGTAAATTCTAATGATGTGAGTTCTTTGGACTTTTTAGAACATTTTAAAAATATTTCAAATACAGCTCATTGTGAGTTTATGCCTGAAAATATAAATTCTGATCAAAGTAACGAAATAAATATTGAATTGTTAGACAGCCCTTTTACAGCTGAAGAAATATCAAAAACTATTTCTTCACTGAATAGGTATAAAAGTTGTGATATAAATAATAATGTTGCGGATTTTTTCATTGACTCTAACAACTTTATTGTGCCATATCTTGTTATTATATTTAATAAAATATTTGACTCCGGCTTATACCCGGAGTCGAGGTGTAAGGGTATTATAATACCAATACATAAAAAGGGGGGGGGGGGGGGTACTAGTAATCCGTCAAATTATAGGGGAATAACACTTGTAAACGTAATTGGTAAAATCTTTTCATTGCTGTTAAGAAATAGGTTGAATAAATGGTGTGAACAATGTGATGTATTTAATGGATCACAATTTGGTTTTAGAGATAAGCATTTCGACAACTGATTGTATATTCATTTTACATTCGATTATTCAAAAGGTTTTATCTAATAAGTCTAATATATTGTGCTTTTATCGATTATGAAAAAGCTTTTGATACTGTGATTCGGGATGCATTATGGGTTAAACTTTTAAAAACGGGTATAAGTTGTAAAATGATTAATATTATTAGGTCAATATATACGAATGTTAAATCATGTGTTAGATTGTCCCGAAACATGAAACTATCAGAATTTTTTGACGTCACTGTGGGCTTAAAGCAAGGGGAACCACTCTCCCCATTACTTTTTTATTTTGTTCATTAAATGATATAAAATGAAAGTCTTGATTTTAACCTGTTAACTGAAAAAGATTTAGATATGTGGAGTAATGTACATGTTACTTTTTGCTGATGATATATAGCTCTTTTTACCACTAGTCCTGATAGTCTTCAAGCACAACTAAACATGGTTCAAAATTATTCTACAAAATGGGTCTTAAGATTAAGTTTTAAAAAGACAAAAATTTGTATTTTTGAGAAAAGAAAACACCGTGTAATTATGTTTGGACAATAAATGATGAAATTGTAGAAGTTGTTTGATAATTTTACTTATCTTTGGTGTAAATTTTACTTATACAGGTAATTGAAACTTCTGTTAAAAAACTTTATCAGATCAAGCTCTTCAAGGCTTATAATTCACTATTACAATTGTTTTATAGAGTGAACTTAGATATAAAACTAAACTAGCTTTTTTGATTCTATGGTTGTACCAATAATTTTGTATTGCTCTGATGTATGGGGAATTTATGATTTTAAAGGAGTAGATAAAACTTCATATTCAAATTTTGTAAAATTGTTTTAGGTGTGAAACAACAAACTCCAAATGCTGCGGTTTTTGGCGAGCTAGGAAGGTACCCTCTCTCTGTTATTAGTAAAGAGAGATCATTACAATACTGGCTAAAAATAATGAATAATCAAATTCACCAATGTATAAATTATATATTGAACAATGTAACACAAATAACAATAAATTCATGGGCATTCTAAGATTAAAACATTAGTAGATGATTTAGGATGTAGTTATATTTATTTAACTTCCTGGGTCAATTACAACTTTGCACCTATTTTTAAAGCAGAGTTACGAGATCAATATGTACAAAAATGGAATGAATGTATAGAAGACATGTCCAAATTTGAATATTATAGAATGTATAAAACAATGTTTTGGTTTGAAAAAAATATTTGGAATGTATTAATATAGATAAATTTAGAAAATGCATGACAGGCTTTAGATTAAGTTCTCATAGTTTAGAAATTGAGGTTGGTAGATATCAAGGTATGCATAATAGAAATGAACGAATCTGTAAAGCTTGTAATACAAATTTAGTTGAATCGGAATATCACTTTTTGTTAACGTGCCCTATATATATTCTGAAATAAGAACAAAATATTTAGGTAATTGTTCATGGCCTAGTAGGCAAACATTTTCAAACATTATGTCCTGTAAGAGTAAAAATAAGTTATATAAAACTGCCAAATATTTGTATGAAGCATTTCAAATAAGGAAAAGATTTGTCGATGTAGAAGCTGCTTCTTAATTAGCATTATATAAATACACTTCACTATACTGTATATTTGTGACAATTTGTGTAGGTTATATGTATATTTATTATGTACTAGCACTGTATTATGTACTGTTTTATATGTTTATGTTGTCTTGGCCATATTCTTCACTTTGCAAATGTTAAATTGGCCAAAGGCATATTATTATGCCGATTTGCTGAATAAACTGAACTGTATTTACATACTTTACAAGGTTCGTTCTTTTATATATGTTTTGATATTGGCCCTGTTATTTGTCCGAGGGCAGTCGTATTTATTGTATTCTGTTTTGTATTAATGTAATCTCTATGTTACATGTACATGTTTCAAGCAATAAAATATGATTAAATCAAAAGGGCAGTCGTATTGGCCCAAGGCCGAAGGCCGAGGGCCAATGTACGACTCACCCGAGGACAAATAACAGGGCCAATATTAAATCACTTATTTATTGACAATTTTATTAAATAACTACATGTACTTATAATATTTCACATTTAATCCTCGGATATTTCTTCTTATTTTAATTCTAACATATTTTAATTATATCAAAGAACAACTGTAAAAATAACTACATTTTATCAAATCATGACATGAATGTTTAGAAACTGAGAATATTTTGATTCATTTATGCAACCTGTCGACGTCTACACATAGACCGAGTTAAGACAAAATGGCTGTCATTTCCCTTTTTTCTTCTTCAGAAATCTATATCATTTTTTGGCCCTTATTTGTCAGCCAATCAAATTAATTCAAATGCGGGCTTTATATCTATATCACTTTTCGGCCCGGAGCCGAAAAAGCGATATAGATATTGGCACCGATTTAAGGCAGCCTGGCTATCGTGTTATGGAACGTGGCAGGTGCTTTTTTTATAGGACTAATAACGTATAGTTATTTAATAAATTTATTTTTTTATTTTGTACTCTGGTAATGAACTCTATATATACTCTGGCAATGAACTCTATATATGGATACTACAACACAAATTTCCACAAATCGAATCGTGACAATTTCGCTACTTGGTCAAATGTAAACGAAAATATAAGAACATTATATAATGTTATTATATAGAACTCTAAAGGTACACCAGTGTGAGAGACAAAATGAGGGCAAAATACTTTTTACTACCGATATCCTCTTTAAAACCATGTTAATAAATCTTCATAAAAAACAACAAGTTATCTATCAAACGTTTTTAAAACTTTTGTATAATTTATGAGGTATCCACACATTTTTATTATACTCGTAAAAATTTCAAATATATGATGTTAGTATTTAAGGTTTTGATATTTGGAGCAAAAGATGACTTAAAATCATATAATTCATCAAAGTTATTTTATTTATTACCGAATTATGATAAAAATCAATCATGATTGACTCACGATTATATTTTTACCCAGCATTTCTATCACTAAAACAATAATTCATAATATAATTAGAAATAAAATACATCCTTTTATGTCAGATTTCATAGAATTAAATTTGAGCCGCGTCATGACAAAACCAACACAGTGGGTTTGCGACCAGCATGGATCCAGACCAGACTGCGCATCCGCGCAGTCTTGTTAGGATCCATGCTGTTCGCTATCAGATTCTCTACTTGTAATAGGGTGCGCAGGCTGGTCTGGATCAATGCTGGTCGCAAACGCACTATGTTGGTTTTGTCGTGACGCGGCTCATTTAAATGTAACAGGTATGCAACGATTCGCCTTACCCTTGATCCGATGTTCGATTATTTGTTAACAAATCGATTTTTTTTATTAGTTTTTTCTCAGACTTGATCAAAATTCTAAGACGTATGTTTTATACTATAGATATCATTCGACAACGAAAATCGAATCAAAATATGGCCATGACGGATCGCAATTCAGCATATAATCGTTGCACTCCTAAAATTATGTAGCAAAAATTATTGTTAAAATATAACCAAACTATGACACGGTCCATTTAATAAAGTTATGAATATGACAGAAAATAAATGTAACACATGTTGCCATAGTTACATAAACTATTCCAGCAATGATAGCATCATATAATATGTACCGTCTACAAAAATCAGCATTGTAAAATATGGAGAAGACAGTTATTTCAACAGAACATGTATCGTAAATGTTACAGTGCTGGGAAATGAAATGTTACAATACTAGTTAATGTTATCACTTTAGTAAAATTTATGTTACAGTACTAAAAATGTTACATTACTAGTAAATGTTACAGTACTAGAAAATGTTACATTACATGTAAATGTTACCATTATAGTAAATGTTACAGTAGCTGTTAACTAATGTAAAATATGTTACAACATATGTCAATATCACTATTACTAGTGAATATTACAAATCATATAAATGTTACAGCGCTGGTGAATGTTAAAATATAAAAGTAAATATTAGACCTTAAAGTAAATGTTACAACACGCGTAAATGATGCAGAAATAGTAAAAGTTACAATTATACAATAAAATTTACTTAAACATACTGTTTTAATCTGATTCAAGTGACTAAGAATAAGCAAAGAAAACAGATGTTTGTGATAATTATAATGTTGAATAGATGCATTAAAATGTCATATCGACTTTCATACTGATATGTTATTTTAATGTGTTTTGTTCAATATAAATATATATTTGGACTGGGACAGAAAGATACACTTATCTTCCGTCCCAGATTTGGACTAGTGTCCAGTCGTCATGCGGATCCAATATGGCTTCACAATTGAGTAAGAGTTCAAAATATATTCCGTAATGTACAGAACATTGTACAATAACCATTTCTTATTCTGTACTCATTTTTATCTAACCATTCGCCAGACTGGCCTTCTTTACACTATGTGACTGCAAAAATAAATCCCACATTTTCTTTGTTTGTAAGGTCACGTGATGTGAAGAAGTCTGATAATTTGTTAAATAAAATAGTTACAGAATAAGTTACATATTCATATAAAATACATGCAAACAAAATGTATTGTATACCATGTATACAATGTTTATTCACAAAACCAGCAGATGCATAATCAATAACATTAAATAGACATTATATAGTTAACTTAATATAATACTATATGAAAAATGTAAAATTTATACTTTTATACAAATGTAAATATCTTATATCTTGTCTGATGCAGAGTAGATATAACATAACAAAGAGTTTCTTTTTAAAAGATACTCGACCATAGAAAACATTCTTTCTTAGTTATTTCTGATTGTAGAAATGTTTTCTATCCCAAATTCAATAACACACAAGATTCCTCTACGGCAAATACCGTGAACATCCCTCCCGTTCACGGTAAAAAACCGTCAATGTACCGGAAGTAAATGTAAAACAAACGGCCTTTGACCGAAAGATCTTACATCTTAATTGCTAATCATATAAGTTTAAAGTCATTACATAACACAAAATTTAAGGTGGTATGAACTGTACATAATTGACTTTAACCATTCAAATCCTCTGAAGTGTTCAACAATAACGAACCTTGAATAATTATGTTCCATCAACAGTGTTTCATACAAGGTATTATTATTTTTTGGAACCTCACAAAATAACAACGGAAAGTTCTAAATTTAAGGCAGGAAAGTACTTAACACAAAACTAACAATAAAATGCTTGTTAGTGAGACTATTTCAAAATATCCAATAAGATTCTTAATATAATACATTTTATACTAATTAAAACAAATTACAGCTATTTACACTAAAAAATACAATATTATTATCAATTAAAACATGTCATGTAAATAACACTGCAAACTCGTGTAAAGAAATAAACTAAAAGCGAACAAAATTTGTTCATATATATGATGTACAAAACCAATTTCAATAGCATTGACTATATATTTACAAACATCTTTTCCAATGTCAAAATTGATTTACAAACATTTATTCCAATGTGAAAAATAATCACCAATTCCAGTGTAAAAATTGATTTACAAACATCTGTTCCAATGTAAAAAAAATCACCAATTCCAATGTCAACATTGATTTACAGTCATCTATAGATTTGCATATATCAATCTCAATGTGAACATAATTTTAGATACATCAACTCCAGTGTCAACACAGTCATACAATTATCAATTTCAAAGGCAAACATTTATATGTACTATGTACAAATACATTAACCAATACAGATATGGAAATAGGTAAATACTAATCGATTCTAAAGTGAAAAATATACAAATGTTAACGCACATTTAAAAAATATAAATTCCAATTTAAAATATACAAACGCCAATACAAATATGAAAATAAATATGATCATACCAATTCCAATACAAAAATATACAAATGTCAATACAAATATGAAAAAAGATATGTGCATATAAATTTCAATATAATACATATAAATGACAATATAAATATGAAAAAGATATGGACATATCTCCATTATAAAAAATATACAAATGTCAATACAAATATGCTATAAATTCCAATATAAAATATACAAATGTCAATACAAATATGAAAATAGATATGGACATCTCAGTTCCAATGTAAAAATATACAAATGGCAATACAAATATGAAAATAGATATGGACATATCAGCTCCAATGTAAAAATATACAAATGTCAATACAAATATGAAAATAGATATATGCATATAAATTCCAATATAAAATATACAAATGTCAATACAAATATGAAAGGAGATATGGACATATCAGCTCCAATGTAAAAATATACAAATGTCAATACAAATATGAAAATAGATATGGACATCTCAGCTCAAATGTAAAAATATACAAATGTCAACGCAAACATGAAAATAGATGTGGACATATCAACTCAAACGTAAAAAAATATACAAATGTCAATGCAAACATGAAAATAGACATGGACATCTTAACTCAAATGTAAAAATATACAAATGTCAATGCAAACATGAAAATAGATGTGGACATATCAACTCAAATGTAAAAATATACAAATGTCAATGCAAACATGAAAATAGATGTGGACATATGAACTCAAATGTAAAAATATACAAATGTCAATGCAAACATGAAAATAGATGTGGACATATCAAGTCAAATGTAAAAATATACAAATGTCAATGCAAACATGAAAATAGATGTGGACATATGAACTCAAATGTAAAAATATACAAATGTCAATGCAAACATGAAAATAGATGTGGACATATCAACACTCAAATGTAAAAATATACAAATGTCAATGCAAACATGAAAAAAGGCATGGACATCAATTCAAATAGAAAAAATATACACACGAAAATCAAAATATACAAAATATAAATTTCAATGTAAAACAACTGACAATGTACAACAACCTACAACTGATCTTCTATAAATACTCACTTCTATTGTTAAAATGTTCAATATCCGCTTATGATGTTATATAAAGTATATTGTGAAGTAAACAGGAACTAGCATTCGATGATACCCACAAATAGCTGACAAAATATACGCACATGCAATGTACTGAATATATTTAAATTGTACACAAATATACTATATAGATTGTGAACTATGAAAAGCAGTTCAAAGTTGTTTTCAAACAATTACAAGTCAAGTTCATCCTATTTATGCCTCTCTTCTGTTTAGTCACTCTGCATGTCGTCTGCGTATTTATCCTCTCACAGCCAGCGACTTTCTTTTGTCCATCAAGTGGAGATTAACAAATCACATACATACTCAAGAAACCTATCATTTATACACGTAAAATTTTTCCTTACAGGTTCCATCTGCTATGGAACACAATGAGAAAACAAATCTATCATGTTAAATTTAATTGAATTATTTCAGAAAAAAGACGTTTACTTAGCATATTCCATGAACATGAGTCAAGTATGTACATGAGTTTTCATTGAGTAATGATCCTAGATAAGAACTACATAACAATGAAAAGTTAATAATAATACTATAGCATTCTTAATTTCACATGTACAAACTAACAGTATCTCTCTTCTACATTTTATTTTCATGACTATCGTCATTTTAATAGAAATTTTGTTTTACTAGTTTTTATCTGGATATTTTTATACACATATGGCTTGCGGATTAGTTGTCACCAACTGTTTTTTAATTGTTTTGTTCCACGCCCAATCTCTGTTCATTTTATAAATCTGATCTCGACAATATCTATGATTTGTTCAGCGAATGACAACACTGATTCAGCCGTTTGTCTGTCAAAAACTTCTTCTGGGATTTCTTGTCCATGGACAGCATCCGGGTATCTCATTTTTGTATGTTCGCCTGTTAAACGTACTAACTTACCAGCCAGAGTGTCTATGTCAGATCCCAAATCTAAAACAAAAATGTAATATATATGTAATGGTAAGTAACAGTATGCCAGGAGCTGCTCATAGAGTACAATATCAGCATGCTCTTGCGTAGAACTTAAGGTTAAAGCGCCCTTTAGCTTTTGCAAAGGTTAAAATTGTTATTTTTAGATAAATCGTTTCATATAATTGTCAAATCAAAGAAAAATGAAAATGAAATTTGTTTTGTTAAAAATACATAAACAATAATGAAACTACCGGTCCGCTCTCTATATGTAAATAAGTAAAGAGGACAATTTGTTTCCCGATCTTCTACTCGTCACTATAACGTCATAAATAACTCTCGGGGAACTTTGTTGAAGGAGGCTTTACATTGACATGATGCAATTTTCCAAGATAAAATTACTGAAATACTTAGTCCTGTACAATTCAGTTTGTTCATATTAATAGATAATGATATTAACAAATATTGCAACAGCTATAATACGACTTATAAAATAATTCGCAAAGGATTTAGATGACAGTTGATTTGTAGGGACAGTACCTTTTAGACCTAAAGAAGGCATTGCTTTGGTAGTTCATGACATATTGTTAAATAAGTTCAAACTCACCAATAAAACTTTTCAAATCGTATCATGAATCAAGGACAAATCTTGTTAAATATTGAAATAATTATTCAAATAGTGGAACAGGGGTCTATACTAGGTCAAGTATTCTTCATTTTCTAAGTTGGTGATAAGCTCTCTCTAACATCGGAATGTATGCTGAAGATACGACTATGCATGCAACAGATTGTTCAAAATTGTTCAATGATGTTGATAATATAAATTAATGGTGTAAACTAAACAGCATGGCAATACATCCGAAAAAGGCCACTTGTATGGTAATTGGATCTGAAAAGAATGTAAAATCCAAACCTTCATCAGACTTAAATACAGAAGGTATATATGAATAAGTCAAATGAAATCACATGGTGGCCCTATATCCCTCACCTGAGTATAAAGGTTCAAATTAACAGAGGTCTGATGATATTAATATTTATGAATTAAAGGCAGGCATTATGTCGAAATATAGGTCAACTGATATCACAGTTTAAATCTGCATCTGAAACTGTGCATTTAGTAGAAATTTCAAACATGTAGATCTAACTACAAAAACAGGTCCCAGGGTCAAATTTTAAAGGTCAACTGATTTCAAAGTTCAATTCTGCGCCTGGATCTGTAGCATTAGTTGAAATATTAATGATATAGCTCTCAAAATAGGTCACTCGGTCAAGATCTAGGTCAAACTATAATGCTGCATTTCAAACTGTGCATATAGTGTAAATTTCACAGCGTTAGCTCTTTTTACTAAAAGTAGGTCAAAATTAAAATATAGGATAAAGTTCAGTTCTGCACCTGCACCTTATGAACTGTACTATAAGTCATTTGCTCTGTTCACATATTAAGTAGATCACTTAGTCAAAATCTGGGCAAACATATGTAAAAGTTCAATTTTGCATCTACAAATGTGCATCTAGTTCAAATTTCATATCTCTAGCTTTACAAACATAAAAAGGCCACAGTGTTTAAGTCTAAGCTATATAAAAATAAGGAAACTCCATTAACCCCGGTGTGAGGCAAATTTAGACCCCCGGGCTATAATTTGAATAAACTTGGTAAAGCTCCATGTTTCAAGTCAAATATCTAAGCTTTAGTCTTAATTGTTTAGAAAAGAAGATTTTACTTTTTACTATAATTATACACATAAGGAAAGTCCATGACTGCCCGAGGTGTGGTAAATCTAGACCCCATGGCTATAATTTGAACACACTTGATAGAGGTCTAATAGACAATGTTTCATGCCAAATACCTTAGCTTAAGTCTGAATAGTTGTAGATAAGAAGTATTATTATGTTTTTACTATATGCATATAAGGAAAAAGCATGACGCAAATTTTGACACAAGGACTTTAATTTGACCAATTTTGTAGAGGTCACTAGAAAATGTTTTCTTGCTACAAATCTAAAATATAACCCTTGCATTTCCAGAGAAGAAGATTTTCTTGTGATCACAAAAGCTCTTTTTGAGCACTTTGTGCTCAGGTGAGCTAAAACATAACAAACCTTGATTTGGTTTATTTACTTACCAGAAGCAAGATGATTTAAATTATGACTGTATCTGACTGTATATATCTTGTTAGCATCCTTTGAATACCAAGCCGCTTTTAAGGATTTTTCGGCAGCCTTTCAATAAAAAAACATTAGATCCGATGAGAAGAGGAAACAAACGCCCGATAGCAAAAGTATAAAAAGGTATTATGGACAAAAATATGCCTTAGAAAGATAGCAAATTTATTGTTGTAAATGGCTCACATAAAATAGACAAAAATATACAGTCTATTTTTTTTCTAGAATACAATTTAATATACATTGTATAAGTAATATCAGATAATTGAACATTATAACTTGATTTTATTTTGAAGAAATTTTGACCAAAAGGGTCATTATGAATGTATCGTTTCTGGAAATCTACCGGGAAATGCTACATGCTAAATATCTTAACTCTTGTTGAATTCAATGTATTTTCCTATCAAAGTCTATCTTGACTAAGTAAACTAAATTCACGGCCATTTTTAACCAAGAGACATGATTTATATAGTATTATTTAAAGGCTACATGCTAAATACATGCTATATATATGGGCTGTCATTCTAGAAATTTTCCAGAAAAGGTATAAAATGTGTTTCCCTATATATGATGTTGAAAAACTAAGTAACCTTTAGAACTAGGGTTAATTCATACCCCGGGGACCAGAGGCACAATATATGTAACTTTTATTAAACTTTACTGGACAATATACCAGAATTCTAATCCCTGAACACTGTAGTTTCACATTAGAAGACTTTATTGCGTTTTAAATACATTATTAATACTATGCTGGTCTATGTAAAGTAAAGTTAGCACTTATTTTGATCACAGGGGCATGATTTATAAAACATTTGTAGAAAGATTCAAGTTGACTAAGCAAGACAAATATCAAATTGCTTTCGGCATTATAATGCTTCAGAGGACTTTTAAGATTTATCTTATCAAACATGTCCATACAACCATGTGTTCCTTAGCCCCAGTAGCATGATTTATGTAACTGTTGATCAATTTAACTAATCATTTCTATATCTTAAAAATCTAAGCTCTGGGTCAAGAAATTTTTAGTGCGAATAAAAGACTTATTACAATGACAGAAAAGGGAAATGTAGCTGGCTGACTGAACATGTGTTAAAATATATCATCATACCTGATGCGCCATATAGCAAACCCAGTTGTACGAATTACTCGGTGCTTTCTGGAGGGATATCGCACTATTATGCAAATCGGACTTTGCCTGTTTTTGCCACCGCCTTGCTTCTGCATAGTAATGAAAAGGCTGACTGTAATTCACCATTTTCGATAGGTTTAATTTCAAGTAATGTTTCTATACCTGAAGCATGCCGAAACTGTATATTTCCCAAGTGTTTTAACAAACGAATCTCTTCATCTTTTATCCAATTGCGACCTTCTATCCTGAAAGAATGCCTCACAAGTCGCACAAAGCCGTCGGTAAAACCACGACAGTGAATGAAATCTTCAAATTTGCAAGAAGTTCTGCTATCTTTGTCAACAATATTTTTCAATACTACTCGCTCACAAACAATATCTGTCAGAAGATATGGCCTATTTCTTGGTGGTAAAAATTGCAAACTGTCTATACAATTTTCTACTTTTAAATGAGTCTCTTGTAAGTTTTCAAATTCTATTAGATACAAACATTGGCAGTTGTTAACCCTGTTCAGTTGCATTTGATAATAGGAATTATTTTTTACAACAAGGTTTCTTGAAACTTCTAAGGTATCACGTTTGCTCAGCATAATACAGTGTTTGTCCTTTATCTTCACCTTTTCAGACTGTTGTGATAGATAACTAAAAAAGAATTTCGTTGCTTTGGTGGCGTCAAATTTTTCTTGAGGTAGAAGAATCTTCGATAGTCCACATGACTGACTCATTGAAAATAACACAGACGCAAAAGAATCACACGACGTCTCAATTGTAGCCCCAAGGAACAGAAACAGGTCTTTGTATTGTATGTATTCGTCTGGACACTTGTTAAGAAATGGACAAATTTCTTCATCGTCCTTACAACTCATAACAATAGTTTCTGGTAAAACCAGTTTTCCAATCTTCTGAACCAATATGACTGGCATATCAAGGAGCTCCCCGACATTGTGTTTTCCTAGTTCGCCACTTTTAAGATAGACACTCAAATCCTTATATATATCTCCCATTACAGACTGCAATAATTTAACTGTATTTTTGTTTAGTTTTTTTGGATTTTCATAAACACTCTTACACACATTTAAACAGTGCGTAATAAGAAGTTTGAGATTAGGTTTTCTGCAAATTTTCAATTTTTGTACCAACTCATTTTGATATTCTGGACATTGACTTGTAGGATCAGCTTGACATGAAAGGATGTTCGAAACTGTCCAACAAGTTTTTATAGACGAGGCTAGCACTGATTCTTCAAAGCATATAAGTTGATGCTCATTGTGAAATTTATGAATGCTTGAAAGGGGTCCGTCTGTTGGATTTGGCACAATAAACTTTATTTTAGCAAAGTCATCAAAACTGCCTGAGAGAAAAAATGAACCCCCCATCACAAAAAAATGTTTCAAAAGAAACTCTTTGCATATATATCTGTTGCAAATTGTAAAAACAAGTCTATAGACATTTTTGTTTTCAGTCCTAATGATCGGAGAAACTTAAGGAGAACATGAGACCTATATCTTATAGGAACAAGCTCTTGACATGTGCAAAATGATGTAAATATCACTTGATCAGGATCAAACAGTTCGGAAACCTTAACTCGTCTTTTCAATTCTTTGATATATATCAAGGGTTTTGTGCGCAACAAATCTAACAAATAGAATACTTCCTGCGTATTAGTTTCGTTGAAGTTTGCTAAGAACTCAAGATGTTTGTAAATTGATTCATCTTCTATGTACTGTATATGGGGTATAATTAAGTCTCTGTAAGCTTCATAATGTGTAAGCATTTGTATGTTTAATTTTCTAAATATCTTATCAGTTTCAATTGCCTTAAGCACCAAAGTTTTGGTTTTTCTTGCAATATCCTTCAGTCCAAATATCGGGAAATCTGATGGTGCAACGTACACTTTTTCATAGCCTTTTATTGCCAGGCATTCATTGAAGTGTGAAACGAAAATGGGTATTTCCGCAAGTTTGTCTGTAAATACTTCATTGGGCGTATCTAAGCCAAGATAAACATCAAAGTATTTCAAAATCGCAACTGAGTCATTTAATGTTATAGCAGAGTAAGAAGTTCTGCTTAGATTTAAATGTAGACATTCAACAATATGTTTCGCTCTATCAAACTTTGGTATCTGATTTAACAGGTAATTGAACACTGGACAATTGCTTTCTCTTCGTCTATGCTGAAAAAGATCACCATCAATTTCAAGCAAGTTAAGACTTTTAAATGCCTTGTGCAAACATTCGTTCTGAGAAAAACTTCCTATGTTTATTAAATATTTCTTGTTTAATGGTTTGACAAGGAATGTATTTTGTCTTAAGCTATCTACTACAGGAATAACTCTCAAGTCCTGAATAACCTTTAATTCTTTCTTCATAATATCTTCCCCTTGCTTGTAAGTGGACGGTAAAAGATAGAAAAACAAATTCCAAAACTGTCGTATCCACGCTACAGAAGGATTGTCCTTATACCAAGCTGTAATCGCACAAACTTCTGTATCCAACAGACACGTTTCGCGAACAAGATTCGCCAAATCTTGAAGTGTAAACTGCCTACAAGTTTCATCAGTTTTTATCTGATAGTCTGTAATCTTAGTTTGAATCAACTTCGAAACCGATTTGTGCAAAAACATCGATCGTTTGCTGGGAAACAAATTATAAGTTAATCCTGTTTCTTCTAAAAACAAAACTTTTTGTTCTTGTAAGGTATGTATGGTGAGATCTTGCGTTAACATAAGCGGAATATTTTTTATATTAGTTATGAAATATTCTTCGTCTTGAAGACAATATTCCGCAATTTGCAAAAGCAACTCCTTTGACTTAAGAGATGTCTTTTCAATGGGTTTGTTTGTTTGTATGTTGCATTTATCCAACGATGAGAAATTAAATGAACATAGAAATTGAATGACATGCATTGGTTGTAATGTACTTATTTCGACTCCAGCAAATTTCATAGAACTTTTCATTTCTGGTGATACTGTTGTTATGCGCATTCCAATAGATCTTAACATATTGTTGAAATCCGATTCAGTGTTTCCTCCTTCACTCTCAAAGTTGTCGAACGCTTTAAAGGTGAATCCTTCATATTCTAGAGCAGTCCATGACAACTTAGCAATGCGTTGTTTTTCACTTCCATTTCTTGGCTGTATAGCTGTTTCGAGGACGGGTAGAAATGGAATATTTTCTGATATTAAATTCTTGTAAACACATTTTAACATGTGTTGCCAGTAGAAGTCCTGTACTTTCTCTCTATCGGGGAACAAAGTTTGAAAATTCTTAAGAATTCGCATAATCTTTTCAAATGGTGATATTTTCAACACATTTTTAAACATTTTATCCTTCACGTACTCTATCAAAATGACATTGGCAGGGACAATAACCTGTTCAATCATCGCTAAATTCCACAATGTTTTGCCACACTTGTTTTCTACTTCAGCTTTCCATAGACCCCTTCTTATTTCGTGATCGAGTGAGAAATATCCATGAACATGTAATGGTAAGTCGGTCTTCACCGGGAGAGGAAGAAAACAAAATACGTTGCAATTGTTCTGTGAAACTACGTCTTCATACGTATTACATTGCTTCCCTATTGACAAAGCGACACCTCCTAAAGGTAAGAGGTCCATGCCACCATTTTCATACTGATGCTGCACGATCTGGGGTACCTTATCTATATCTTTGAAACCAATTATCTGTACCACTATGTACTTCGTATTCTTTGTTATTGTATCTTTAAATGTGTATTTTTTGTGCTCGGGCAACTTTTTTTTCACGACCTTTGTTTGTGCTGGTTCACACATATCTCTTCTAATATGTATTGTTTTTTGGATGTCAAGTTCATAAAGAACGTACTTTTGCTTCATTTGTAAAATCCTTTCCCATGCAAGCTCATCATTAATTGAACTGCTCTTGAAAATAGCAAACTCGTTTATGAAAAAATCTTTCTGTTCCTTTTCTTCTGCTTCAGTCATGTGTGCATGGATCACAAACTCCTCAGTATAACTTTTGTCAAAAGACGACACCTTAATAGTTTTAAGGTTTTTAAGGAATAATAGTACCTCATTCATCTCTTTGCAAAACGAGTCTAACATATTTGAAACTGTGTCCATACGTGTTTCTTTCTTTCTAATGGTTGACAGTTTTGCCATGTCGTTAGTACGTAATGGAAATCTAAACACACTTCCCATTTGATTCCTTTTTTTCATGAAATAAGGTTCATGGTAGCCTCCCATGACATCTGATGCATGATTCCGGATACTCTTGACGTTTTTATAACGTTTTCCAGGGTTTGACTTTTTCACATTCGGCAAATATTTCGCTAATGGGTCGAAGATAAAAAGAGTTTCGCCTTTTTCTAATTCCGGGCCTCTAGAATATAATGACGGTGCATCTGTTAAATTATAAACGGCATTAAATCCTACACCATAACGTCCTGTTTTTGAAGGATCACGTGATTTACTTCCAACACCCAATTGCTTTATCCCGTCTAAATCACTTCTTGTAAACGAGCTGTCATTAAACACACACAAAGCCGGGCCTTGTAAAGGCTCGAAAGATTTGTCAAAAATATGTTTGACGGGATGTGTAGTGAAATCTTTCAGAAAATGGATTTCAGTTGCATTTGCGTCGTCTGCATTTTGTATCAGTTCTTTGAATATTCCACTATCACATGGATAGTTCTCAACTAGTCTTTTCAATCTTACTTCTAATAATTCTTCTTGACAAAAATCTTCTACATCTTCTGAATCCTCTTCCAATAAACGAATCTTCTTTGACATGACCCCAAATACTTCAGCTAATGCTTTTGGTATAAGATCATGACAGTAGATCATTGACGTAGTCTTATCGTCGTGAAAAAGGTCGTTAAAACACATTTCTTTCATATCTCTCAGGCAGCATTTACTATCTGGTCCATACACCGCTTTCAACTCATCGCAGAGGATTACACTAACATCGTCTATTTCAGCAGGCCGCAAACTATTTTTCAGTGTATGCAACATATTGATAACTGTTTCAATTTCAGATTCTGTGAGACAACGCTTTTTTTTCTGGTTCTTAATATTTTGTAACGAAAGTGCAACGTGTCTTGGCCAGAAAAACTTTCTTATGCCTAAACATTCGCGTAATCGTTTATACTTCTTCAAAGGGGAATCAGTCAATTTGAAAAGGTAAGGATTGCAATTATGGTGAATTCCACCACTTGCCACATTTTTCGGTGAAACAAAAGTATTTTTTGTCCAGACAACTTCTAAACCGTCAAGGCTTTTTCTTATATTTTCTCCTTCCATTCTGCATGACATATCTAAGTGTTGGTAAATTTCTTCAATTACGGCTTTATTTTCATCACAGCATGCACTACGTTGGCTTGAAGAAGAAATCGATATAAGTTGATCTGTAACAATTTGATAATCTACATCTTCTTTCGGAATACCTTTCATTCCAATTTTTGCTAGCACTATCTTCATATCTTCAACATTGTCTTTCAGCCAGTATTTTCTACAAGACCAGACATCTTCTGCAAGGACATATTCCAAACACCCAACAAGGTTTGTGCAATCAGAATAAAACATTTTTTGTGGGCAAGTAAATAGATGATTCTTCTGATGATAATGTTTATGCTTAGAACATCTGTTTAACTGCTTCTGTTTCTGACCACCACCACCATGCCACAGAAAATGCCAATTATCAGGCTTCAATTTTATTGGAAGGAATTCAATATCCCGGAGTCTCTCAATGACGTTCTCGTGCTTTGATGCGTTTTCGCTCAAGTATGATAACAGATGCCCAGATCTTTCAAAAGCACAAATACTACATGTCAAAAATTTAACAGAACGTGTCCTATCTAGAAGTTTATCATCTGTTAACGTTTTACGGATCAACCCGAGGTCATACAAACAGTTAAGTGACCAGTTAACCTGAAATGTCGTATCTGGGAAAACCGCATCTGGAATTTCAAATAAGTTTGCAAGTTGACAAAAAGGATCAATCATTTCAGATGGGCACATGAGCGTACCATGTGGGCATGATGGTATACACTGGTTACTATTTAGCCATGAATCGATTGCATGTTCACGCAGTTGAAGAGCATAAAGAAGTAATCTATTCCTTTTTTCTTTCAATTCGTTATTGTTCCCAAAATTTTGTAATCTTGGCAGGAAGTATTCGAGAAAAAAAGGTATTTTCATTACTGTCCTTAACCGAATAATTTCTCTATCTGCTTTGTAAAGCATCTGATATATATCTGTTGGAACTTTTACTACATTTTTCGTCACAAAAGACAACATATCAAAAGCAATCGCGCCAACATCAGTTGAGAGAAATTCTTCATCTAGGAAGACACATTTTGAAATATCAAGCCATTTTCCATGACTTTCAAACACCTCATAATCTTTACACTTAACAATCGTGGTGTAAAATGCTTTTTGAAGACACCGGAATATTGATTTGTCGTCTCTTGGCCAAAGCTGGGTAAAATTGTAATCGACTACGTGCCCGATTTTACTCACATTTTCTAGCATGTAAAGAAGAGCATGCATAACTGAATCTTGCAATATGTTCTCGTTCCACTCGTTTTTTTTTAGATTCATGTCGTCTTCATTATTTGTTTTCAGGTGTCTCCTATCACTTGTAACTAAAAACTGACCGTTAATATGAAAAGGAAAGTTGTGTTCTATTGGCAACGGCAAGAAGAAAAATAAGTGTCCCGTTGTATAAAAATGACTATCCATACGTTCCAGAGGCAAAAGCGTCAGATTCTTTTCATTGTGTATTATTGGGACCGCTATACTTCCTAGTGGAAGTGTGCCTTCCTCTTCATACGTATGACTGATAGATTTATCAACCGTACAAGTTGACCAACTTACTAACCAATTTCCAGAAAAGGACTTCACATTCTCCTGTTTTTTCTTAGAAGAAATTATGTCGTTGCGTCTCTTACCAAATATTGTGATTTTACTTAAGACCTTCAGTGGATTATCTTGTAAACATTTCTCTGCTTTCCTTTTCATAACCTCAGCCACTACAGAGGAATGAAATGCAGAGTTGTTCTTCAAGTGTGCTGTATTTTTCGCAACCTCAAAACAGATCTGGCACTTTCTAGGATCTTTTTCCGATTTTGGAATATGAAAAAGCTTTATCTCTTGAATGTTCTGATTAAATATAAGCATATTTGCAGACAAATCCATGATTTTTTTAAACAATTCTTCTACTTTAGAGGGTGTGTACAGCTTTTTACTTATTTCACTTTTCATGGTCCTAAGAGGAAGTCGAAATAATGTACCATCGAAATATGGCATATTTGTCATCAGATTGCAACCAAATATGCCTTCAAATGGTTTGAACTGATTTTTAAATCTTTTGACCAGACTAGGGTTCAATGAGATTTTTAAACCTGGTCTTCTTCCAGGCAATGCACTTCCTAAATAATTTGTGTGAGGATCGAATACTACGAAATCTGATCCAGTAACAAAGCTGGGAACGTCTGTTATATTATAAACAGCACAGAAGCCCAATCCAAACTTTCCAATTTTTGAAGCATCGTCCTTTTTTGTCTCACCATACAACTGTGTGATATTTCTTAAATCTTCTGAACTAAATCTAGCCTCATTGTATACCCATATTGCTGGTCCTTGAAATTCTGCCATGCCTTCACTTAGTAAATGTGATCTGGCGTCTTTGTTTTCTCTTTCGTCGTATAAAATCCAAAATTTCTTTGCTTTTGCGTCATCAGCATTTTGCAATAATTCTTTTGCAATCGAAAAACCATCTGTATACCCGTCTTTTAGAAGGGTTTTTATCCGTCTTGTAAGTGGTTCTTCCTGACCCCATTCGTCAAAGGCTTCTGTGTCAGTTAACATCTTGCTCGTAAGTGAACAAACACCAAGTTTTTTAGCAGTAGTTATTGGAACATCTGGATGCACACAGAATATTCCACTTTCCCTTTCCACCTCGATATCCCTTAACCATTCGGCATCACAAAAGGCACATTCTTTTACTGATTTAAGCATTATATCATTCCCTTCGTGACAAACAACTGGAAAGAACAAGTCCGCTTTGCTTGAAATGAACTCCTCAAAATGATGTTGTTTTATTTTGTTTAGAATGGCAATGATAATGCATAAAACAGTTTTCGTAGAACAAACTGAGTGGATTGTTTTTTGTTCAATGGATTGTCGTATGTGATCCAATGTTAGGACATACATTCTATAGGATTGGCACCTTTGGCATCCAAGCTGAAGGAAAAAATTTGATAAATGTTGGTATTCATCGGGAAGATGAGTAATAAAGGGATCCATGTTTACATCGTTTTCTTTTCTTTCAGTGAAAACATGGTCAGGTGCTTGAAATCCATTTCCAACCCACACAAACCGATTGCCATATGCAAAAAACACTGTTTTTAGTGTGACACCAATGTCGTGAATTTCTAATCTCCCTTGTTCCCGAAACCATTTATATATATGGGTTACGATCGGAAGAAGTTCAGGCTTTAATCTACTTTCATATATTTGGACAATAGTTAAAAGCTGACGGGCGACATTGTCTATTTCCGGGGGTACTGTCCAACAGAAAACACGAGATAACTTTGGAAATTGATTGCATTCCATTAGGTGATGGACAGAGCTTACCAGCGGTGCATAGTCAATAGTTTTCACTTCTGGCGCGAAGCAAAATTGCGAAAACGGTTTTCTCAATTTTTGTGGTATCTTTAAATTCTTTTGGCTACAACGTTGGTATGGATCCTCCATGTATATGCAGCGTTTCTTGTTCAATAATTCCGGTAAAACTAACTTACTATTCTCATTCATAATGTGCAGTAGAGCTTTGCATTTCTCCTTGTCAATTTGAATGTTTCCTTCAGCCATTTCGTGTACAATTGTGCACTCTTGAACAATATCCGATGTACTCAGGTCATTTTTTGACTTCAATCCGAGTCTTTTCAATCCATCAATATACTTTTGATCCATATTATCGACTACAGGGACCATATTGCGATTTTTGAACAAACAGCATAATGTTGTGTCTGACGGGTCAAATAATGCTTGAGGTTCGTGTATGTTACCATCTGCTGTTCTCAAAAATTTTGTTTTTCTCAAAATATTTCGAATATCCTCATCATCTATGTATTTTCTTCTGATTATTACCCATCTTATAATTGTAAGTTGATCCTCGTAATTGTATTTTTGAGCATTTGCTAAAGTAGTGTAAACGAGTGATAAATCTGATATGAATTGTCCTTGAATAGACCTTGCAAAAGAAATTTCTGATTCAGAATGAAGAACTATTGTCCTTTCTATAAACGGGACAGGAATTGCTTTTCCTGTATAAATTTTGTTGTTTTCTTTAAGGGACACAAGACAACTGTCTTTTTTTGAAAACTGACCTTCAAATAGCTTCATTGATTGTATTTTTCTTTTAAATACGTCGCTAAGTTCACAACGTACTCTGTCTGAAAGATATTCAAGTAAAGCTGAGCTCATTTCAGATGATATCTCATGATTAAACTCGTATACTGACTTGTCGTTTATTCTGGAAAAAAGTTGCTCAAGACTGTCAGCTGTTTCTGTATGTATGTACTCCTTAATACCATCAAAATTTATCCACTTTGGGACAATATCAAAAAATGTAATTGACAAGAGTTTAAGCGAAGAAAGCACAAGCTGTCTATCTTCTCTAGTTCTGAGTGATGAAATTCGTAATATTGGAGACTTTAAAGAATGCAGCGACAACTTTGTATTCTTTGTCACCCCATACACAGGGAAAATGGGGAGGTCAGAGAAAGAGTCCATACATTTGGAAAATCGCCTTTGTATAAGCTCCCATATTTTTTTCAGCCACGTGTTATATCTGCCGATTTCAATAACATCTATTTGAATACAGTTATCGTACTGTAATTCGCTTTTCATAGTTTTCTCTATTAAACTGGCAAAGGAGCCGTCAGATAGCACATGAAGCCCTGTCCTATCTGAAACAAAATATTGCCTTATAAAAATCTTGCATCCTACATTTATTAAACTAAAACATGCTTCAAAAAAGAAGAAGATTATACGTTAAAGTCTACAAAAAATGTTTGAAGAATAAAATAGTAACTTTTAAAAATGTTAAACATTTTCTACTTTTTATATCACATCGTCTTTTATTTTATACGGTAAGAATTCATTGATTCAATTATAGGTATATTGAGAATTCTTAATTTAAGTTTGTTTCATGAATATTTGGACTACATAAGAATCAACTCAAATTTGCATTACCTGTGTGGTTTTCTAGAAGATGTTGGAGCAGTCGTTTTGTTATTTGGCTGATTTGCGGTGATACAAATTGCCCACCGTATTTAGGAAATAATTCAATCGTATCTTTACTTTCAAGAAAGACACTGCTCTTCTTTGAAAACTGTGTGAACGATCCATTAGCTAGAGGAAGAAGTTCTAATTGGTCAATATTGTCTGCCGATGATCCATCCAGAAGAAAATGTAGAATTTCCTCTTTCTCGTGAAATTTCAAGTTTTTGTAACCATGGTTTCTCATCAAATGATGTTTCAGGAATTGTTGAGTTAAATATTTTATTCCAGGACAACTCTTTTTAAAAGCTGTCAGGACAAACTCGGGTACAGTGGCAATATTGATCCCTTCCCGTAGCAGAAGGCTTACAATTGTATGTGTACATGTTTGACTTTGAGATTCTACAAAAATGGCTTCGTCGGGTCGAATCCATCTTCCATTGTTGTTTTTGGTATAAACAATCTCAAGATCTTTGCAATTAGCTAAAACATTATCGGACAGACTTTTCCAATGCATTTGAACGCGCTGAGTATCAGGTAATGTGTAATACACAGCGTTCACCATGAAGTTTGGATTTTTTTGGGCCTTGCTTAGATTAACCATTTCCTGAATTAGCATGGAATAACCATCTGGCATTATTTCTTTAGTTAAAGCAAGATTCCATTGTATTTTCTTTTCCCCGCATACCACTGCTTTGTCTTCCTTGTCTGGCCATCTTACATTTCTCCGGTCTTGAGTGAGAGCAAAAAATCCATTAATATGAACAGGTAGTCCTGTCGTATGTTCCTGATCTTGCGGAAGCGGTTGGTAACAAAACAGATGACCATCTGCATTTGAATATGTATCTTGCTCGCAGATTAAAGCAGCAAATCCGGTTAAATGTGATACTTTGCAGTTATCAATGTTCATGAGTTCATTTGTCGTACTTGATATTTCACCACCTTTAAGAAAGTTCACCAAAAGCCAATGGGACTTTAGAGTCATTCCCTTTGATGTTTTACAACTTCTTTCTGTTGTAATTTCAACGTCATGAACCCAATATTTTGATTCCACTGGCACTGTCTTTACCAATTGTTCTATAATTCTCAAATGCACCTTTCTTGTAGCAACGAGATTATGATCTTTGTTGTCAATTAGTACTCTGTATCCAGGAACATCTCTTCCGAAGTTAATATTTTCTAAATCAGATAATAATGACTCATTTGATTTTGTTCTTCTCTTTTTTGGTTTAGGAACGTAATCTAATTCATTCAGGTTGACAAACACTTCAATACTGCATAATGTTTTCAAAAACAACAAACTCCTATGGCCTTCATTTAGAAATGATTGTAGAAGCTCATTCACTTGAGTTTCACGGTAAATATCATCTGATAGCTTTGACGGCACTTGCCGAAGAGGAAACCAAAAAATGGTTCCTTCATTGAATCCCGTATCAAATGTCTCTTTAGAGAAACCGAACAAACCGTCCAATGCATTAAGATAATCCCCAACGTTATGTTTCTTTGCTTTCCTTATCTTACGAAGCTTCACTGTATTACATATCTGACTCTCGTTCTTCTCTTGTGGATCAATAAATAAAAGTCTGTCGCCACTGATAATGCATGGATAATCTGATGGATTAAAGTTCAGATTTATGAAAAGCAAACAAATACCAAATAAAAGTAAGTTTGATAATAGTATTTTTGTATCTTAACTAAATGTCATCAGATCAGCTATGATCAAAATGTGTATGTTTTTCTCTCGGTTGTTTTCAAAATCGTTCAAAGGAAAGTCGGTTTACATCCAAATTAAATGTGAAACCTTAAAATTGATTTAAAATGTTTTTAAAATATGTCAATGGGTTTTAATTTATACTCATAAATACCATTCATATTCATAAATACTGAGCATATAAAACATGGTATTTAAAATTAAATAAAATCAAAATGATATGCATAACTTTCCCATTTTTAATTATTTTGTCTTGTTATTGTTTTAAGTCAACAAAACTTACAATGTCATATGGCGACATTCCAGGTTTTTAGTGGCAGAAGAACACAGGTTGTCCTCCTTGCATTATAATCATAGAGTTTATGGAGCCTATCTTGTGCCAGCAACGTTATTGCATACAAACCAAAATTTAAGCAGTATTTTAAATGATCTATTTTCGGACAAAAAGTTTACTTTCTTTTACATACACATCGCATTCTTGACATACAACTACAACTACATACAATAAGCCAGCAATCCTTCAAATCAATAAACTTAAAAAATCGCAAAATTTCATTCTTCATTTGAGCGCTTTCAATACGTAACTGTAGAATATGTAAAATAAACATATTTATTAACGTATACGTATAACGTAGACGCAAATTGTAATCGTTAATTGAAATAATACGCTATTTCCGCTGACTATTGTACCATATACGGAAATGCCTACGATGTTATCCGAGGTTTTCGCCCCACTTTATTTTTCGTCGGTGCCATTCGGAACTCCCGGGTGCAAATCAATCGATTAAATTTTATGCATGCAGAAAATTAGAGAATGCTTCTATTTTGTCATTTATGTGTATTTTGGGGAAACGTTTTTTGTTTGTATAGAGATTTTGTTTGTTTATTTTGGGTTTTACGTCACATCGACACAGTATAGGTAATATCGCGACGTTCCAGCTTTACTGATGGAGGAAGACCTCAGGTGCCTTTCCGTGCATTATTTCAGGCACGAATTGGCACCTGAGTAGAACCACCGACGTTCCGTAAGCTAGCTGGATAGCTTCCTCACATGTAAGAATCCAAAGTCCCTGTCGGGATTCGAACCCACAGCGGTGAGGGGCAATTGTATAGAGATAACAAGTTTCCAATTTTAGCAGAAATTTTGAAAAGGTTAATGCTTCGCACCGCAAATGCCCAATTTCCGTCCGTTTGCAACCATTGAATGTTAACTTAAAGGTGCACGGGCAAAAGTTGCAAAATTTTCGTCCCGTCTCCCTTGGCCGCACTAATTGTTGAAGTTTCTTGTTTTTGGGTAAGGTTTTGTTTTCTCCCCCTTGACTTCTTATAAACAGGGCTGGGAATCAAAACTGCGTCGTATCCTACAAAATGTAAACAAACGCCGCCATCTTGGAACGAAAAACGTATGTTTTTGTTTATAACTTTTTTTGTTGGAAATGACTGAAAACCAGATATATGTATTAACACGCTACACTATTTTCCACTTCGTTCGGTATATGTTGCTTGCACAACTATTTTGTAAAACAAAAGTTATAGCGAACTTGCATCTCGAAGCGGGGCAGAATTTTTATGAAAATGTGTGGATACGACGCAGTTCATATTGCTTTATCTATCGTTTCTCCTTCAAATCAATTATATACTCGTTTTCAGAGTTCACCATAGACTTCAAAACATAATTTTGCATCATTTACTAAATTTTCATTAAAAAGAGATGTTTATTTTCTTAGAAAATAATGATTTTTACGAAATGATACGACGCAGTTCAAAATAAAATATGATACGACGCAGTTGTATTTTCATTGCAGGCTGCATATTGGTTTTAAACTATTTAAATTATGTGCTAGGTATGCTAATAACGTCCAACAACATTTCTTGTTAACAACTTAAGTCAAAAGCAGAGGTCACTTATTGGTTCCATAAAAATGAAAATGTAATACAATTCTATGAATCCGGGTCAGCTCGGCCCTAAAACGTACTCGGCCCCCGAGTCAGCTCGGCCCTATTCCAACTCGGCACGGGTCAACTCGGCCCACTTTTCAATTATTAATATTTAGTGTGTTATCACTATTTATTGTAATTATGGTAATTATTTATAATACACGGATTGACAGTTTCCGAACTAGCAGCAGACAGGCTTTTCTTATCAGTAGAATTGCGAGTAAAGATAGCTGATTGCGTATCTCACTGTATTTCTGACTCGTGGTAGGTTTAACCGTAAATTTAAATACCTTCAGTGTCAAAGAATATATACCGAGAGAAAGCTTAGATTACCAGCTTTTTAATTGATGTAATAAATTTTAACATAGGACATTTAATCGTCCAAAACTAGCGATAATAATGTGACTTTAAAAACAAAATGCATCTAATGAAACACATTTTTATTAGATCTATATCAATTTTATCTGCAAGACAAATAAATAACATTTTTTTTCTAAATATATTTTATTTCGGCAGAAGTACAATATTATAAAAAAATAAGATATTTCTTATCATTCATTTACCTTAACAACATGCAAAGCAAAGTTAATACGTTATATATATTTTTGTAAAGTGGGCCGAGTTGACCCGTGCCGAGTTGACCCGTGCCGAGTTGGTATAGGGCCGAGTTGACTCTTTTCCCAATTCTATTAAGGCTGTATTTTTCAGTCGCATTTAAGTACCTATCATAAGCATCTACAAATTCCGAAAAGCTGTATCAAATGCAATATACATTGAAACACGTGATCGCACACCCATATGACAACGTGTTCCAGTATTGCCTTAGCATGCTTCTAAAATTGTTCCCGTGAGTTCGAAATGGGAGTGATTACTATTTTTGATTCCAGTGTAACCTCTCCTGAACCCTGTACTAGTATTAATCAGGAATGACCTTTCTTTTTTTAAAAAAAGAGAAAGAATGACAAATTTTGAAAAGGTCTCTTGCTATCGGAAGAGAGCTATGCGCAAATTGCATGCCTACCTTTGTCACTTGTAAATAGCAATAATTTCCGTCAATTCCGTTATTACTTATGTCTTTTACGTGCCGATTTTATTGTATTCATTTTTTTAATAATCGGTGAGAACAGATGAGCTTTATTATTTGAACATGAACATTCAATTTTTAAAATTATATTATAAATGGTTAAGCTACAATATATTTTTGCAAGTAGGTTATGCGTTCCGTTTAGTTCAGCGCCGCGAAACTTTACCTCTGATTTTGCCGTATTGCATTTCTTTATCGCCGATGAGAAAAGGTCTACGGAATGTATTTTCTATATTTGCACTTAAGTATCATTCTTCTCCATTAAAAAACTTTAAATTTACATATGATACAACTACAGATTATTTTGTAAAGAAGGTGTCCGTTTTGCAAAGGTATTTAACGCTGTGCACCGATAAATGTGATACAGATATAGGCAGACATGATCTTTCAACAGTATTGAAGAAGTTTTCACAATATTAAACAGAAAATTTAGGTCAGATTATCACATCGAATTTTCATCAGACTAAAGACATGGCATCTTAACATACCTTCATACTAAAGTGTGATTTTTTATTTGATAATGAATTGCCTGAAAACTTAAACAAAGGTTTTCAGAAAATGACTTCACAGAGGATTACCCCGTGTTTACATTGAAAATTTCTCTGCTAGTCATACCGAAATAAGAAATTTAAATGTTATTCTCTTTATAATTAATTCAAATATTCATAATCTTAAAACTTCACGCCAGAAGTTAATAAAAAAGCTGCTTATTTGTACAGCTGACGTTGACAAATTTTGTTGAAAAAAACAAATCAGACAGGTGTGTCCGACCGTGGCCGAGCTGTTTATGTTTCCTGAATTCAAATCACTTGAACTGAACTGCTATGAATTCGAAAACCATCAGGTTCTTTTTATTATTTCGTGTGGAAAACCTATCAAGCTAGTTTCAAAATGTCGATGGTTGTCTGCAGGTGCAACATTTTGTCTGAAATAATGCCTTTGTGCACCTGAGGTCCTCGCCCCTAGTAAAGCTAATGTGTAGAGTGAAAGTTTGAAAACAAGCCACAAAAAAGCAGTCTTTACCCAGAACATGCAGAACCACAGTTAACTTAGAGCGTAGCTAGCCAACATGAATTCAAGTTAATAGATTTCTATATTTCCACAGTTAACTTAGAGCGTAGCTAGCCAACATGAATTCAAGTTAATAGATTTCTATATTTTTTGCGAAAACAATTAGGGATAATATTGAACATACAGGAAAATATAAGAAATTATTTCAGATATTATGATCAATTAGGTAACATGTTCATGTTTAACTGAAAAGTAGCTTCCGCAATGTAAACTTTCAAATTAAACATGACACAATGTATTCTAAATAATCAAAAGCATCTGAACATTGCTATACACCGCAAATGATCTGTTTTTTTTATCTAGCGCAAGTGATTATTCCATAAAATAGAAATTATGCCAAAATTATCCCTATTGAAAAGACTGCCAAAAATACAACTGCGTCGTATCATATTTTATTTTCAACTGCGTCGTATCATTTCGTAAAAATCATTATTTTCTAAGATAATAAACATCTCTTTTTAATGAAATTTCAGTAAATGATGCAAAATTATATTTCGAAGTTTATGGTGAACTCTGAAACAAATATATAATTGATTTGAAGGAAAAAACGATAGATAAAGCAATATGAACTGCGTCGTATCCACACATTTTCATAAAAATTCTGCCCCGCTTCGAGATGCAAGTTCGCTATAACTTTTGTTTTACAAAATAGTTGTGCAAGCAACATATACCGAACGAAGCGGAAAATAGTGTAGCGTGTTAATACATATATCTGGTTTTCAGTCATTTCCAACAAAAAAAGTTATAAACAAAAACATACGTTTTTCGTTCCAAGATGGCGGCGTTTGTTTACATTTTGTAGGATACGACGCAGTTTTGATTCCCAGCCCTGATAAAGGCATATTAAACTTTGAAAACAATCATATATGAAAAAGCAAGATCAAAACGGAAGGGCAGGGTTCAATGAACGCAACCCCCACACGACCACCCAGCAACACAGGATCATCGGCAAGGAGCCCAGGAGGACACCAAATAAAAATAGAACAGGACATAAGACAAAGCACGGACGCTGTGCAAAAAAATTGTAAATGAAACTTAAAAATGCTAAGAAACCTCACATATGTGAAAAAAACGTAGACCTATGAATCGGAGAATTGCTGCTCAGGTCTGATTTATTCCCCCTATCTTTACGGTGTCCATCTATGCACTATTAGACCACCCAGACAGCATATGATGTCCATCTTGGCCCTGGTCGTTTACCTGCCGAGTCGCATTCGGAAACCACTTTGAAACCAAAGGATTATTTTGCGCCAAAGGTGTGAAAATTTTCACCGGCATGCAACCGATTCAAATAACTGTCAGGCCAGGTATCAGTGGGATTTTTACCATGTCTGCTACGGTGAGCTGTCGATCTGCCTCATGCCGCAATAAAATGATTTCTATGTAAAGCCTGCGTCTCATTACACTTCACTTAGGTTTACGATAGGGTACAGGTGCCCCTGGTTACCCTCCAGTGTCAAATCACCATTGAGGCACCGTGCATGTCACCGGAGAGATTTAGCGCAGAATTATTTTATTGCGGCATGATCAGAAGTGTCCAACGCATGGTCCAAAAATACAAATTTCTGGTCTGAAATGTTCCAAAGATTTAAGTGTCCAAATTTTTGGTCCGAAGTGTAATGTCCATGCATTATCCTGCCGAATTCTCATCAAATTAGGATAGAAGATATATGATTTTACATAAATTATAATATCAAATAGTTCTTTTAAAGGTTAATGTATTACATAACCAAAGTATAGGCATTGTATAAAATATCAGAACTGTAAATGAAATAAAAATTGTTAACATTAATTCTGCAAGCGTGTCTTGAACTGGACTCACGGTCAACGCTAACCACCTGATATCAATTTACTAATCAACTCTGTCCCCATCCCTTTATTACCGTATTAAGTGTATATTAATATTATGAAAACTAAATACTTATTCAAATGCAATTCTCCAAAAATATCACTCTGCTCATTCATAACACATTTTCCGTTGGTGGGTTTGGTATTCCTAAGCTATATCAACAAAGCGTGAACTTGGGAAAATTCATTAGCCATTGAATAGTACCGACAGTTCACTACGGACCGATAACAATACGATTCGAATCCACAAATTTCCATTTATTTTATTTAGTTTGAGAACTTTGATTTTTTGTTTGTCCGTTATGCCTTACTCACCGTGTATTTCAAGTAACGCCGGAATATGAATACAACGCACGATTCGTGCAATAAGTAAGCAGCATTGTGCAATAATGGCGGATACCTGACAGGATTTCAAACGAGGTAAGTAAACTGGGGAAAAATCACATTTTCCGGCGTTACCGCGAAACACTATTCACGTACACCAGCTTTATCTCATAAAAATGACTTGAATCACATTTTATCAGCTTATTTTCATTTTTTTATGTCACCAGAAGTTGAGTTAATTTCACTTGCCTACGGAAAATCGAAATAAAACGGTATGATAGGCATTGTTGCACTTATAAGAGTCGACAAAAAGCCAAAATATTTCCCAAAACGGTGGTCAAGCCATCATTTCCACGAATGATCTTGAAAAGTAAGCAATTTCGTGGAAATAATCTTGATGAGAGATAAAGAGTAATGTCTTCGCAGCCGTATGCGGCTATTTCTTTACTTAAGTTCGAATAAATAAAAAAAAAATATTGGCAAGTTTACTTACCGCGTTGGAAAACTTCTGTCAGGTACCCGCCATTTATTGCAGAATTCTGCGTTACTTAAGTTATTGCACGAATCGTGCGTTAATTTCACATTCCGGCGTAAATGATTATACATGGTGTTACTACGCGTTGAAAATCGTTAAAAATCTACAAACGTCCGGCAGCGATAGCGGCACCAAATCACCCAAAGACAGACATGTTTATTGAAAGTAAATAGTAAATACAAAAGATTGTGATTAAAAAAAAAATCAAGAGCTTCTGCCTAGAGGGGGGAATGCTCAACATTCTTTTTTTTCCCCTAAAGTCAAACACATTAGAGGTTGAATAAGAATAAAGGAAATAAGTAAATTTACTTTGACGGTCAATGTCAAATTAGAATAATCATCATGTCGGTTTTGTCATATGTGTTATTTTGTGCAAGTATAAATTAGATATGTTATTAAATAACAATGTAATCAGAATTTAAGCAAATTCCAATATTTTGACCTTGACGGTCAATGTCAATGAAAGATCTATATGAAATCAGAGTAATTCAACATGACAGTTTTGTCATATGTGTTCTTTTGTGCAAGTATGAATCTCATATGTAAGTAATTAACAAAATTATGACAATTTAAGCAAATTTCAATAATTTGAACTTGACAGTCAATATAAATTAAAGTTTAAGATCAAATCAGAATGATATAACATGTCTGCCCAAATATGAACATTCTTAATCCGATACTTGTTTCTTTCGAGTTTGGTTGTAAGCAGAGTTTATCTATTTGCGCTTTCCACGAATACCAATGTAAACTAGAAGAGTTTTTGTCACAAAAACATATGTCTCCCAAAACTATGTATGGTCACTCATGTGAAGTTTCATTGAAATCCCACCAGTAGTTTAACCTGTGAAGGCCGAACAAGATTTTTCTAATTTGAGGCCTGGTGGCCATTTTGTGTTGCGAAGCGGAACGTGCCGGTGATGTGCACAATTATAGATGGTATTGATCAATTTTTGTAAAGTTTGGTTGAAATGCAACAAGTAGTTTGACCTGTGAAGGCCGGACAAGCTTAATGAGGACGGACAACCGGACGGACGTACGGACGGACAGGCAGACGGCGAAGGCAAAAACAATATGTCTCCCAAAATTTTTTGGGAGACATAATATGTAAAACAGTTGAAGGATGAATGCTACATATTATAAATCATACTCTGGTTCACTGCTGATTTATTTCCCAATTTACATTTTAAATCGTTATTTATTTAGAAACTTGAAAATTGCCGGAAGAAATGTTCACTTTTATGAAAAGACTGTATTTCTTAAAATACAGCCCTATTTACACAATTACATGTTCACTCTTGATGTCTGCAAGATTTTGCTTAAAATTATCGATTTTACACCTGACGTTTGTCAGTGTTTAACATTTGTTAAAAAAAACTGTTTCTAAACAAAAGCCGGCACAAGATATGCTCCATAGTCATTCACCCAGGTCTCTATTTTTTCAGCAATGTACGGTTCAATTGCTGGGATATAACATAACCATTCATGCTATCTATATAACCACTCTAACAATAACACTTGACAACTGTACTTTACTCGTGATCTAACTAAAGAAGATTTATACTGCTGTCAAATCTTTCTTTGATATATATATACCCCTATAGACTTTATGTATTCTTATCATAGGAAATTTCTATTTGCCCCAGATATAAATTGAAGTGTGTTGAGTGTGTCAGTCAAACCTGTATATAAAGATCATCCAAGGCCTGTAAACAATGTCATCCAAGACCTGTAAAGAAAGGTCACCCAAGGGAGATACTGAACATGGTCTTTCAATTTTAATGGTCTTTATGAAAAGATAAACCTGTTTCATTCATAACTATACACACGGGGGAGGAAGTGTTACACGAGGGATGGAGTTCTTATGATAACTTGCCAAGGAGTTCTGGTGATAACTGTCACGGAGTTCACCGGAAAACTAGTGTATATCCTGCAAAAACACTTGTCAAAAATAGCAATTTTCATCTTTAATAAGTGAGTTTTAGGTGCTAAATTAATCTTTAATGATTAAGCTTGCCTTACACATTGCATTATGTGTCAAAAACTTATTCATAGTCCATTTTTCATCGCCTCTTGCTTAAAATCTTGTAGTTTTGAGTAAAATTTCCAAATTATTTGCCAATGCGCAAGTATTGGCCTGTTTATTTCAAGTCTTCATCCTTGCCATACATAATAACATATTTATAATGCAAAATTGCAAACATAAACCCCGACTACCAAATTTATACACGATTTTTCAAATGTCCCGGAGTTTTTGTGATACCTCAAAATATTACCTGAAGTTCTTATGATAACTTTTGTTTTTGCCAATGTGTTTCTTCTTTACGGCACGTTTTTTCAGTAAGGTTGTAAATCATTATGAAATGTAGTACGTTCATTTTTTTGCACAAAAATGAGGATACATAATGTTGGTTTTCAGTGTTTTTGGTTAGAGATATTACTAAGATATATTATCTCCGTTTCTTTTTTATGGTATTTTTGCTGACGCAGATTTCGTAGACTGGAAAAAGGATTGATGTAGAGCATTGACTTTCATGATAAAATGCGCTCAAGTATGATGTCTTCATGTATATTTTTCTGTCGATGTTTGATGGGTATTTCCCCTATATAATCTTAGTGTAGGAAACTCTGCTAATAATGTTGCTTTAATTGATAACAAAAATATATCTTAGCCAGACTTATTTCGCTCGAACTTGGAGGGACTTGCAAATTTGTTCGAGAGATCGGTAGTTATACAGCCAACCGTAGTTGAGGTGTTATCATATTGTCGTAATTTGGGAAACATAGGTTTGAAGAAATTATCCTGGTTTTATACATGTACTTCTTTATTGTGGTATAAAATAATACAAATTACTTAGCCCTTAGATAAGCGATGCACAACTATATATTATCTGCTTAAGAAAGATGGTTGAGAACAACGTGTAAGTTTTGAGACATTTTTGTTTTGTGGTTTAGGCCATGATACTGCCGCTGATTCAATCTTTACTATGGATGATAGCCTATCACATGTTTATCCTTTGCATATTAGTGCAAAGGATGAGCGTATTATATTTCATAAGTATTTACACCCTGATTGAATAATAAAAAACGCTAAAACGTGCCGTGATGTAGCGCAAGAAACACATTGGCAGAAACAAAAGTTATCATAAGAACTCCAGGACATATTTTGAGGTATCACAAGAATTCCGGGACATTTGAAAAATCGGGTATAAATTTGTTAGTCGGGGCTTTATGTTTGCAATTTTGCATTATAATTAAGTAATTATGTATGGCAAGGATTAAGACTAAAAATAAACAGGTCAATACTTGCGAATTGGCAAATAATTTGAAAATTTTACTCAAAACTTCCAGGTTTAAGCTAGAGGCGATGAAAAATGGACTATGGATTAGTTTTTGACACATAAAACAATGTGTATGGCAAGCTCAATCATTAAAATTTAATTTAGCACCTAAAACTTACTTTTTAACGATGAAAATTACCATTTTTGACGAGTGTTTTCGCAGTATATACAATAGTTTTCCGACGAACTCCGTAACAGTTTTCACAAGAACTCCTTGGCAAGTTATCATAAGAACTCCATCCCTCGTGTAACACTTCCTCCCCCGTGATACATGTATAACATAATAAACATTAAGATTATGTTTTTATTTATTTATTTTAATGTACATACCTGTCAAATGAAAAATAGACTTGAATCCAAGACCAAATTGTCCAATCTTCAGCGGTTCATCTTTTTTCATACTTTTATTTATAGATTTTATTCCTTTCCAGTCCTTCTCGGTAAACTGTGCGTCATTAAAGAATACCAAAGCTGGACCCTTTGAAAAGGATATGTCAATAATTCTATACTCTTGTTGAATTCAATTATGAAACTGTGCATGAGCTACCAAGACTAAAGATCTATTTTCTGCTCACTGATTTCACATGCATAATTTAAAATGCAAATGGTTATCGTTGAATTGAAAATATTGAAGGATTTCATCATTTAGTTTAGGTGTCAATCAAGTGTCTGAAAGCGAGGTTGTGTCTATTTTCTAATGAAAGGAGGCCTCTTGTGCCCGTTAGTGCATTATTTCAGGCTTATAAAAACATCAACCTTCCTTAAGATAGATAATTGGAAGACTTCCTTGAATGAAAAAAATCAACTTAAATTACTTTTCCAAGGAGGCCCACTACGAGTTAAAACTGAAAATGGGTTGCAAATAAAAGTACGTCGAATCATTACCGAGTTATAAAATTTGCACATGAGAATTCATTATCCCTCCTCTTTAATGGTTTCAAAATTATCGAAAGAAAATTAATGTTAAATGAACAATGAATAACAAACATAAGACAACCCGAAACGACAGTAAAGGTCATAAATATGCACCAAATATAAACGAAGCAGTATCTAGAAAGAATTTTGCCAGTGAAACGGTCAGATGTTATGAAAATTGTATCCAAACTTTTTCATGACGGTTGGTAGTTTTAAATACTTTTTGAATTATTAACTGAAATAGTCAGACCATGTAACAACCTTAACAGAAATTCAGAAAAGAAAACTGGTCATTTTTTTGTCTACAAATTACTGACAAAGCCATATTTTCTTAAGGCCAAACGTATTCCAAATTTCGTAGCAGTATCTTAATTGGTGCAGTTACAGAAAAGTGATATAAAAAGCACTACAGTGGTTAACGACGCACGGGTGAGTAGGATAGCTCTAAATAAGTAATAGAAAGAGCACCGAAACACGAGGCTATCTGATTTGTACGAGGGGGCGTAGCCCCCGAGTATAAATCAGATTGCCGAGTGTTTTGGTGTTCTTTCTCTTTTGTATCATAGTCAAACATAAAAACACGTTTCCTGTTGTCACAATTTTAAACCCCGGGAAAAAGTAACCAATGATCGAGTATCTGAATATGATATTTCTGCCGCTTTCCCTTTCTCTGCCGTCACAATATGTAAACCCCAGCAAAAATGAGCCAATCAACGGGCATGATCTGGAGTGCGGGTAACTGATACCTGCACTCCAGTTACCGCACTGTGCATGTATATGTATACGATTTAACTCTGACACTTTTTCAACAGAAAGGTCCCCAAACTATGATACAATCTTCAAATAATTAACATTAAATTAAGCAGTGGTGTATCAATATACCTTCTGACGTAAGTATCAAACTTATATAATTTTAAGTTTAAGTTTTAAATCGCTATCTTTACTTATTCTAGAGTTAGTTATGTAATTTAGAAGTATTTTCTATCACCGAAGGAAAAATTTAGTAAAAAATTCAAAATACATCAATGAAATATTTAACTTGAAACAAGGAATCCTTCAGATATTACATTTACTCGTATATTGCAAGTTTCAAATTAACATCTACACGTGTTCTAATGTCCAGAAAAGAGTAGCACGTGACATTACAAGAAGATTACTAAATAGAATCACCCAACCACCAATAAGAATAAAAAGCACTTACTCGAAGAAACTTTCGATATGGGCTTTCATTTTTTTCTTCACTGTTTATAGTTCTCCCATCATAGAGCACTTTCATTACAGTGGCATTGGCATCATCAGCATTTTGGACAAGCTCCTGAAATGTTTCAGCAACTATAAAATCCTTAAAGATCCTGTCTGTTGTATTTACGGTTGTTACCACACTTAAGTGAAATTCTATATACAATTTAATGTATGTATATAATTATGCTTCTAAAACAATTTTTAAACATCGAAGAATATATAAAATATGTACTGCAAATATTTGTTCACATTATATGTAATCATTGAAATATATGCAATCATTTCTTATTGAAACATTTGACATAGGCTTTATAGAAAATAAATTTCTAATTACCTCTCTTTATCAACATGAAATGTAAAATTCGGTAATATCTTTTCAAATAATGCTTTTTGGAAATTACAATACTGATAAATTTTCATTTGAGCATTATTTTCATGATATAAAACCATAACAAATTGAGTTACAGGACCTTTAATATTCATTTATGTAACAACTGCTTCAATACTAATCAAACTTGGCACAAATGTTGACTGGACATGTAACGTAAATTACCTGTTACCATGGCAACGAGGGGACATCTCAAAATTGCCAAAAAAAAATCACTATTTTGCGTTTTTCCATCAAAATTGATTTCAAAGGGCTCAACTTCTCAATGGATTGTGAGTCAAAGGCTTTCCAGCGTTGGTTACACGTTACCTTATGATCGACCTGGGGTCATTTTTAGCCTCTCACAAGTCCAAAATTTTCTTGGCGAAGAGGGGGGCTACCGGCCCCTTTCAACCCCCAAATAGAAGTGGTCACATCCCCCTTCTGGCAACTCCCTGATGTATGTTTTGGACAGGGGGCGGCGCCGAAAAAATGGTCACTTTTTTAAACAAAAAAAAAACAAGTTCTCAAACAAAAACAAGTGTTTCACCATATGAGACAACAAAAGGGGGTGAAAAAGGCGCTAAAAGGCGTGTATATCGGGTAATGGGTTAACAAAAACTGATCAAAATACCTGAAATTACCCAAAAAAACGCGTTTTTCCATGTTAAAACATGGTCTAACATATAATTTTGAAGAAAAATGTTGTTTTGTAGATATTTTTTTTCATTACATTGGATAGACTGCATATTAAAACAAAGGATGGCCATGGCGATATGACTGAAAATCGAAATGCTAAGCAGCTAGCAGTAACTAGCAAATTCGTTGAATTCATATCCCTCGCCGTATTAAACAAAAACACTGATAAGAAGTTTTTTATGTCATGTACTTCAAAATGTACCGTTTCTTACAATGCAAAAAGCCAACCAGTGCCATTTTAATATCCCTTCCCCGACCGACATATTATAATTATTAATTTACAATGTTTTACAAATTAATATTTGAGATCATGGAAAGAAACTTGGGACAGTATAGTGATAATATATGTGCAATGGAGTGCTTGAACACATAAATATTTAAGCCTCATAAAAATGCCAAGGAGAAAGAAATTTGAAATAAAAAATGTCAAACAGTTCTTTCCCAAAACATTTCTTTTTTTATCTCTGAAAGCGTTACAAAAGCTTTACAAACTTTAATCTCTACCACTATACTTTAGAAAATAGGGAAGAATGTATGTAATTTCTGTACTATTTGTAGCTTTGCTTACCTTGATAATTTGCACATCGTTCCTGTATTGGTCTAGAATTCTCTTGAACTTTTCCAACAAGGTTGGTTCGTCAATACCAGACAGCTCGTCAGTGTCAGATCCAGAACTTGTGGCACCTTTATCAGAGAATTTTGAATAATTATATATAAAGAAAAAAAAAACGCAAAAAATACAACAATCGAAAGTTTCGTAAAAAAGACATTGTGTATCAAAGTGCATAAAGTGTACCTACATTGATTATAACAAAAACAGAGAAGACTACTCCATTTAGGTGGTTGCAACATATGCCATTTATGCTGTATTGTCAGTAAATTCAGTCACAATGACCTACTACATGTATTAAGGGAGCAGAAATATAATTCTAAACAAGAGCCGGTCGAACCGGGTGATGCACCACAAATAGGTTTTGGACAAAGAGAGGTAGTTTCTTGTTGATATCTCTTTTGTAGCTACAAAATTACATCCCAGACAATGTTCAAAGTGTAAAAATGAACAAAGGGCAATAACACCAAAAAGGCAAGGCATATTTACGATTCTTATGTACTGCACATCTACTCAATGAGATCTATCTACCTACTAAGTTACTTGTTGATAACCTCTTGTATTTTCAGAGTTATATCCCTTACAAAGTTCAAAGTGTTCAAAGGAAAAAAGGGCAATAACTCCAAAATTAGGCAAGAAAGGGTTACGGTTTTATGCATTTCAGTTCTTCTCAATGAGATCTATCTATCTACAAAGTTTCTTGTTGATACTTTGTGTTGTTTCAGATTTATGTCCCGGACAAGAAAAAGCGGACGAGTGAATCGATGTAACTCAAATATCAAAATCATAGTGGCAAGTGTGTTGAGAATTATTACTGTCGTCATCCATTATTTTTATCGGTTAAAAATCAATGAATATCAATGAACGGATAAGGTCTCTGTGTTCTAGATATCCTCAAAATCAAGAGGGTTTATACAATCCCATTTATCGGTGATGGGCGACATACCTTTTACAAAACAGGCACAATTTAAGGCTTTTCCACATATTTAAGCGTCACTGAGGTGACCTTGTCCATTGACCTAAAGACGCAACGATGTTGCTAACGGACGGATAGGCAGACGGACGGACATTCTTTCTGAGTTGACTTTATGGGATTAATTCTTTGATCTTCAATATTTAAAACCACATATTGATAAGCAACCACTTTTCATCCATAAGTAACGTTTCCCCTCAAATACAGTCTGTGTGGAATACATTTAATTGTGTGCGGACAAACAAACGCCATAAAAATATAAACGAATTGATCATCTGACATATAATTTATTTTCTAGAACTAGAAAATTAATGATCTTTTCATTTGATTGGATGTGGTAACTTAGGTGATGACCTTGTTCAATAGAGCAAAGTAACATTGACCTTTGAAACAAAATTTTGTCAACAGTCTTCAAATTTGGTAGCACTTATTTTTCGTGACCAATAGATGATTTATTCTGATTTACATGTCATTAAGGTCAGATATTAAGGTAAGGGTCATGAAATGATAAAGATAAAATGAAAATTTAAGTATGTGTTATAGGGATTAACTGATTACAATTTGGATGGGTGCAAACATGTTTTACAAAGATCTCATGTTCTGCTCCTTTTGATCTTTTTTTTTTCAAAATTTCTAATAACTAATGATAGAATGATATCAATAGTTATTACAAATAACCAAGACTAATTTCAGAAAAAGTAACTGTATGTTATTGTTATCGATTTCTCTACTTATCTGCAAGTAATGAACACTCTGCCGATTAAAGATATGCTCAAATTTGACATAAGAAAATATACTATGCTCAAATTTAATATAAGAAAATAGTGATGATGATTACTACATAGTCTCTTTGTAAATATAAAATAAACATGTTTTGATGACACACAAAGCAGATGTGTTACATATAACATTCTACAAACTACATGTGGTCACAATATAAATTGAAGTGTCATTAAAAAGACTGGCAATTTTTTTATTAAGAAAAGATCAACTTTACTTGTCCTGTAATGCGGAACGCAGCTTAATTTCCATACATATAGGTCATTCATTCTTTTATTCAAATTAGACATATTCAGTTAGAATTTCTTAGATTTCAATAAATTTCTGTGATTTAAATATTTTACATAAGGATGAGCATAGTATATCTTTAAAAGATGTACTATGTTAAAATTTGATATTAGAAATATTGATAATTGCTACACAGTCTCTTTGTAAATATAAAATAAACATATTTTGACTGCACACAAAGTAGATAGGTTATGTTTAAAATTCTACACAGTATAGGTGGTCACAATATAAATATATAGTGTCAATAAAAATGGCAGTTATTTTGTTTTTAAGTAAAGACCATTTTTACTTGACCCGTATTAGGGAACGCAGCTTCCATACATAGTTTCTTCATTCTTTTATTAAAATTGGCATTCCATAAAAGTTTAATAATTTCCATAAATTTATGTGATAAAAATATTTGTCTCAATGATGAGCATAGTACATCTTTAACTATTTAAATAATACATATATATGTTTTATTTATGTAATACGGGCCTTTCGGAAAGCATGTCTATTTTAAGAGCGTGTTTGCTTACATAGATATACACAAGAACCACAAAATAAAAAATGCTGAACTTAATAGACCTTCGATTTTTATACTGTATGTCAGTGACATATTGTCAAATAGACATGTTTAATCGATAGACTATGAATTCATAAACTATTATGTCAAAATAATTATGACTGTAGCTTCCCCACTTATTGAAAATAATTTCTTATTTTCCGAAAATAACACGCTCTGTTAACAGGCTTAAAAAATGACTATTGAAATCAAATATAACAAATACACACATTTTTGGGGGGTGAAATAAACTGGTATATAACAATTGTTAATTTAGATCCCCTCATAAGTTGTTAGGTCAGGGCTGGGGAGGGGGGTATACCGGCTTGAGGCTGGTATGGAGGAAGTCTCGCCGTCTGTGTGCGGTTCTTCCGGACTGCACAACCAATCTTAATGAAATTTGACAGCAGTCTTTGTCATATGATGACTTGGGCTTATTGTAAGGAATTTGACCTTGACTCTTAAATTTCTTAATTTTTTACTGAAATTGACTAAAATCTCTCTATTATTAATGCATGCATTTTATTCATGCTTAAACATAACAACTTTTGCCAGTACTTTCAAGTAGGTCAAATTCAACTTGAATTTGACTTTTATATGACCTTGACCTTTGACCATTGAATTTTACTTAGCTTTAATGTGTCGAAGATCGTCCTCTTCACCCTGTTCAACTTGACGTATTTACTATACATTGTATATGATTTAAGAGATAAATAAATATAAAAGATTAACTAATTATATACAAGGGAACGTTATGTAAGTTAAATTCTTCCATATTTTTTTCCTGAGGATTTAAAGTGTCACAGGACGAGATATGTAGTTCCTATCAAACAGGCGATAATTAGGCTGGACCGAATGGTATTCCGTATTTCATATCGTATCAACTATAACAGAAGACAATTGGTAGCTTAAGTTTACATTTTGATAACGTATATTTGTCTCGATTGCTCAAGGTGAATATGCACGGACAAAAACTACTATTGTTCGTCCTACATACTTGATATCATTTTCGGAAAATGAAAAAAAAAAGAGATCAAGTACTTGTATCATGTGATCTTAGCGTGATTCTCAAATGAGTAAATGTATATAGTATTTGTATGAGTTCGTATATTTCTTTTATAATTTGAAAACAAACATGCACATATAAACAGAGCGATTCAACCCTAAAACTATAGTGTCTATATGTAATACAATAAAATTTATGTAGACAACGCGCCCCCCACCCCCTCATGCATAGACCCCAGTATAATCGGCAGTGATAAACGCTGGCTGCGATTCTGATGTTTCCACACTTAAGGTAACCCCTGAGCCACAAAGTAGTAATTCGTTAGCCACCCATTGCACTGTCAGCAATGCGGTGAAAAGCGGCTCGCTTCCCTTTCATTTAAACACAGGAACCCGAAATTCTATCCAAAACAAAAAATACGATTGAAAAAATACCATATATATACTTTTTGTAAATAAAATAGACTTACTCATGTTATTTTGCCATTTTCTTCTCCAAATCGAATGTAAAATGATTTAAGAATGTCATATTTATTTGTTGCGGTAAACCTAACAGTTGCACATTAATATCGATTTTCAAATTTTCCGAAAATGATTTGTCCTCGGGCGTATCAGGATACTACAAATCACCGTCCGAGACACAGACACTTGGGGATCAGACCCTATCCCCCGGCTTGAACCGTTCCTGTAAACGGTTAATTAAAAACTTTTTAACATAAATGGGTCTCCTGTCTTAATCATCATAATTAATTTTTAAACCATTTCCATAAGAATAAACAAAATCCCATGTCTACTGTCGAGTCTCAAAAAAGAATTGACGGGACATGTACTAATGATTAAGGCAGATACCCCATTTATATAAAAACGTTAAAAGAGTTTTATTAACTTATTGACCGTTTAAGGAGGCGGTTCATGCCGGGGGATAGGGTCGGGTCCCAAAGTGTCTATGGGCGGTGGATTTAAAGTGGATTGGCCTACAATGGACACATTTTCCATAAGTATTTCAAATATTGATAAAAAACGAAAAAATGTTATATGGGTATTGTTATAAAATAGTACTTTAAACAAAAATGTTGATAAAGCCCTAAACGACATAGTATCAACATTTTTATTATGAATAATAGTATTTTGTTCTAGAACATTTTAAAAAGCTTTCTGATGTTCAGTTTAGTTACTAGTAGTTTATGTGTGTTTAATGAGGGTCCATTCATACATCAAGGCACAAAAAGTATCTTCTGCTATCGAGTACAGATCCTGGACATATCAGCAATTATGCTCTTAAAGGTTTAACATTGAAGCACAAAGTGGTGCTGATTAACCACTGAGCAATTATTTCAGAGTATTAGTCAAAGAGATGAATTTTAACCCGAAAAGTAGGTCACTGTTCAACGGGCAACGAGACCACATAAGGGCCAAGCATAGGTGCTGACTTTTAAGACGTCATTCCCTATGCTAGGGTATTACGCACCCTAATACCCATCCTCGTCGTCCCTGTCTAGTTTGAAGACCCCTCCTCTCAACTTTAATTTGGACGTCGGCAGCTGGTCCGCAGGATACAAGTTTCTGTTTTTGTTTTCAGCGCCACAAGTTCTTCGAATCTTCTACCGATGATCTGTGCCTTTCAACTCTGTGTGCCTATCGGGGGTTAGAGGTTGTAAGAGGGTTCTGATGTCAAACTTCTGGCCCTGTTTAAAGCTTTACTTACATCGCATTCGGCTGAAAATGATCAACGTTCTGTGGACAACGATAACAACAGCCCGCAGCGATTCGTCGATAACGACAACGATTACAGTGGAAACAGTGAAACAAATCTGGCCATTCAATAAATGTACTTACAGTATGTTAATGGGAGCAAAAAAAATCGAAATATGTCTTTTTTGTTATTTTATTCATGTTAACGGCATACATGTATTGTACTCGTTAGCTACTATACATCTATCAAATCATTTGTTCTGTCCCAACTAAATCTGTTCTGGCGTACTCTTGACAATCTGAATGGAATTACCAAATGCACGTTGAAATGTAAGATTGCTGCATTTTGTCTAACCGAACTGTGTCTTGACAAGAGACACCGCTGCATCAATCAACATACTATTTAACCACTCAGTTGGTGATAAAATAATAGACGTACATTTTTCTTTGTTCTTAAGCTAGTTCATGTTGTCCGATATCAAGCCATTCTTGTTCACTTACCGATGTGTCTGGCTTAAATTGCTCTCATGGGTCTGAATCCTGCCCAATATATACCGGTATATTTTATATGATATCTCTTCAACAAACGGCTCTGGTATTAGAACTAGGTTTTCGTTCCGTAACGGGTGACTCAAATTTGATTTTTTTTATTAGTTTTCAACTTGTGTCACGGGTGACTCTAGGTTCCGTGACGGCTGAATTGTCACGTGTTTTTCATTTGGAACCAGGTTTGGTTCCATCACGGGCGACTATATATATAATTTCAATGATAACTGAATAGTCACGGGTTTTACCGTGCATTTATTTTTGTCAGGGGAAATTCCATATTCATAGTTATACGTTGTCCAGATCGCTTATCGCCTGCACTTTATTTTACATCTCTCCGAACGAACATGACCCGCTGAATAGTGTTTTAATTAACTCGGGCCTTGTGGTCTTGACCTTATGTCCCTAGTATATTGGAGCAAAAACGATTCACATCAACAAGCGTTGGGACACAAGACATTGCATTCACGATTCGTCATACAAGCAAATAGCGATTTGGGAAGTCTTATATTTTCCTTAAAAAAATAAAATAAAGTGAACAATTGTTCACGGTGTTTTAGAACATAAATTAATGTAGCATAGAAATTGCATGGCATTTCGTTAATAGCAATAAGAGGAATAAAGGTGATTCCTTCTAATAACGCTTTTCAAGCTTCCTACTCAATCCGTAGGCCTACAGTTTATTATTTGTCAATTATTATATAAATAAAATGTTTATAAATAAAATATTGTTTAAACTTAAAGGAATATGTCTAAATAATAAAGTCCATGCATGAAAGTGGTGTCGTACGTAGCTGAGACACAGGCTTCCGTTGTCATGGTTAAGAACTCTTTCCAGTTATTCAAACATCAATTAATTTATGTCCCCATGTCACAACTAAATTTGAGAATGTATTTGAGAATGTATTCATTACTTGAATAAACTGATTGCTTGTGTCTATAGCTAAAGCATTGTAAAATCATAATGCATCACGATATGTCTAAGCTTTTAACTTCTTCTAATTTTGTCTTTTCTCTGGTGCTAAAACACATCAAAGTGAAATTTAATTCGAATTTCATCCTTCAAAATTCACATTCTTTCGCGAATTCTTATTTCATATGACGTGTGACCATTCGTTTTTTATGCAGTGCAATACATATATCGTGTAATATTGCACTTACAAGATTGCTATATATTATAGTATGCAGAGTTACTGAATGGAAAAATTTAGTGATGTTCAACCGTCAATACACTAAATTATTTTCGTTCACATTTAATTCTTAAATAATATTTCAAGAGAACTGCGCATGCGTGGGCATACGGAAGCTCAAATTTGAGCAAATTTGAAACTACATGAATTGAAAGTGAATTTTCACGTGTAACTATTGATATATGTGCAATTTATCGACATAACCATAATATTTGTTTACAGCTATCCTTCTTGAGGGTAGCAAGATGTTGTGGTTGTTTCGTACTATGTTTGAACTCGGCAGATACTCCGTGCTTGACTTCATATTTTACATGGTTATCGACGGGTTTGCAAAGTCCATCTTAAAGCAAGCGAGGTAACAAAATATGTATCAAGTTTTATTACTAAACATAGCCGTAATATTATCATATCTTTCACTTACTACATACCTCATTTGCGATTATTACGCATAATCATTTCTGTTGATTTGTACCATACCGATTTGTACCGAGAGAACAAATTGAAAGTAAAGAGGTGGAAGAAGAGAAATTTGTTTTCCCATGTTGAGTGAACTATAGTCTATACCAGTAAATACAGGCATGCATGAAGTCATGTCAAAGTGTGGATGTCAGGCAAATTTTAAAGGCTGCAAATACGGGGAATGACAGACTATTCTAATTTTTTTCCCTTCCCAGTTCTCCTTAGCAAGGCTTGCCAAGTTGAAGTTACCACCCATGGACGTGTTCCGATCCGAACTGCAATCATATATGTCAGATATTTTTTCTTGCAGATTCAGGGTTTTCTTCCAGGATTTTGGGAACATGACCCATACTCATGAAATTGGGAATTTCAGTGATGTTTTGTTAAAGGAAGTGGCTAGCCATACGGCTAGCCAAAAGTTCTAGCCGTATGTGAGTCACGTACAACTAGCAAGGACTGTATTGGCTAGCCGTACGGCACTTTTCAAAATTATATGGAAGTCGAAAATGCATATGTTATTTTATTACTTTAAGCGAGGATTTTAATCAAGAAACAGGAATTTTCTTCGTATGTTTACTTTTCTGAGGTTAATCGCCTTGTTGGCTACAGTACAGTAAAAAAAGTATGAATATCGATATTTGTCATCTCAAGACGTTGAGAAAAAATAGCGTTTGGTGGCAGTTAAATAATATCAATTGAAATAGTTTACAAAACTTTGTGATGATCCAATTTTGTTTCATTAAGTTTAATTTTCGACACCTTTAAAATGAAACAAAAAAAAACGAAAATTATTGTTGCTAGGCTCTGATAATTGCGTCAATTACCGACGGTATAGAACTTTGTTAATATAAGGAAAGTTAACATGTTCCTTGAAACGCATTTTAAAATTCTATTCAGGGATTTTTTTGGCTTATTTTATAGCCGTTATTGGGTCATCTTCCCAATTGAAAATAGTATATTATATTCCCAATTCACAGGAAAAAAATCCCAATTGAAAGGTACAAAATAAAAATATTGAATTCTTTGAAAATAAGGGCTCCTTCACTGTAATAGTACTTAATTGCTTGAAGATGCCATCCTAGACAGTTATTGTTTGCATCCATTTAATCACTGTAAAATCTCAGTCATGCATTTTTCCCAATTTTTAACAAAACACCGCTGAAATTCCCAATTCTATGGGTATGGGTCATGTTCCCAAAATCCTTAAAAAAATTCCTGCTATTGTCAGTCCCTGGGTAGGCTTAAAGTAAGGCTTATATAGATTGCTTTTATGACGATATTTATCTACAATATTTGAAAATTATACAATTATTTTTGCTTTTCACGGGTTTTTTTTTTTTTTTTCAATTTTCTTTTTATTTATTCCACACCGATCATTATTCATGTGCTTAATTATAAAAAATTCATCTTTCATACAAATAAAACAAAAATCATAATCATGAGGCACAAAATGACATATGCATGTTCGACTTCCATATAATTTTGAAAAGTGCCGTACGGCTAGACAATACAGTGAGTCCTGGCTAGCCGTACAGGCCCGTACGGCTAGCCACTTCCTTTGTTAAAAAATGGAAAAAATGCATGACTTAAATTTTGCAGTGATTTAAATATATGAATACAAAGAATCATTATATAGGATATCATCTTCAAAACATTTAACCACCATACCAGTGAAGAAGCGCTTATTTTCAAAGATTTTAGAATTTATTTTTATTTTGTAACTTTCAATTGGGAATATTTTCCTGTGGAGTGGGAAAATAATATGCTATTTTCAATTGGGAATATGACGGAATATCAGCTATAAAATACGCCACAAAATTCCCTGATATTCTACCGTATTCCATTACATTTTAAATTCTTTACCTTAATAAAAACAATTTTTTATGGAAATTTATGTCAATGATTATACCCATAACTATTTTCTTTAAGCATATGAAATTAAAAACTCATTCATAATGATATTGGTTAAATGTATTATGTCATCCTTAGCATCATTGTATAGCACAGGGCTTATTTGGCACCCCACATGCCAGATGAAATATCCGGCATGTGTAAAACTAACAGAAATATGCAAAAACAGTTTATGATTAATATGAACAATCAAGGTAACCGCATAATGCTTTTTATGGTTTCAGATCTGATGATGAAAAGACAAAGATTTGGTTGATTGAAGCTGTTGTGTTGTCTCTGATTTGTCTGGTTATCTACTTGACTGACCATTGTCCATACATTCTGATTGTCATGACCTTGGTCACTGGAGTCTACTCACAAATTTGCAGACAGGTTAATTTCAGGTATTAATTGTTTCAACTTTTTTTAAGGTATAAAAATTAAATGAATATGATGCATTTATGAATTTAAGACACTTTTATTCAGTGATCCATTTAGCCAAATTTTGATGTGGTACTCTGAAGTTTTGATTGGCTTGTCCACATTCACACAAACACTAAAAATTAACAAAGCATAGAAACTGAAGAAAAATCCACAATTCCTAAAACCTACATGTTTAACAATTTCTTTATTTTTAATCAAATCAGGAAAAAACATTGGAAATTTTATATGTATTTGTTTTACCTGTCTGGCATCATATAATCAGCTTGCTGTCATGTCATATTCTGAGCATTTTCTCAATTTTTAACATAAATGTACTAAAATCTAAAAGTTGACAAAAGAAAAGGCATGGGCTGTTGCACCGAAAGGTGGAAAAATTCACTATTAATTAAACGGAGGCTTAAAATCTATAACACATGTTTATTTATGTAAAGAACAGCAACTTTTTATTTAGCTGACTTAAAACAGAAATATATACAAAGATAATGGAGAAATATACACATTATTTAATTGAAAGTTATATTTTTATGCTATTCAAAGAACAATTTGAGTAAAAGCATTGCAACACTTTTCAATTTTGGTTTATTTTTATGCCCCCGCCATGTAATGGCCGGGGCATATAGCGTTACCCTGTTCCGTCATTCCGTCATTCAAATTTGACATATGGATACACAATGTATGTCATGATAAAATACAGGTCAAGTTCCAATTTGGTCATGGTTCGATGATTTTTGGCAGAGTTATGCCCCTTTCACTTTGAAAATAATATGAAATTTTCAGTTTCCGTTCATTATCTCCCCAACGGTACAACATATTCAACTCAAACTTCACATATGGGTATGTCAAAGGAATGGGCAGGTCAAGTTCAAATTTGGTCATGGTTCAATGATTTTTGGCAGAGTTATGCACCTTTCACTTTGAAAATAATATAAAATTTTCAGTTTCTGTTTATTATCTCCCCACCGGTACAACACATTCAATTCAAATTTGACATATGGATATGTTTTTGGAATGCCCAGACCAAGTTCTAATTTGGTCATGGTTCAATGATTTTTGGCAGAGTAAAGCCCCTTTCACTTTGAAAATAGTATGAAATTTACAGTTTCTGTTCATTATCTACCCAACAGTGTTACATAATATTCAACTCAAATTTGACATATGGATATGTCAAAGGAATGGGCAGGTCAAGTTGGAATTTGGTCATGGTTCGATGATTTTTTTGGCAGAGTTATGTCCCTTTCACTTTGAAAATAATATAGATACATCTTAGGAATAAGCAGTTTAAGTTTGAATTTGGTCGTGGTTCAATGATTTTGGACAAACTTATCTTTCTTGAATGTTGGAAAAATTTTGAACTTTCAGTTTCAGCACTCATACTTTTGTTGAAATGTATGTAGCCATTATTTTGGCTACAAATATGAAATATGCTATTTTCAAAAGGTTAAGACTGAATAATTTCAGTGCCTTGAACATTGTATGGAAATGGTTTGTGTTAACATTGAAAAGTTTTAAGGGCTTTGAACTTAAAATGAAAAAAATAATTTGTGCAAACAAATTTGGAATTAAATATTATAACATCTGAAATTTTGGCTGCATGCGGGGGCATCCGTGGCATGATGACACATTTCTAGTTTACAATAAGAATAAGTATTCTGGAAAAACGGAAAGAGTGAATGATCTGAAATTTTGCACACAACCGCATGCTCTACTGGTTTCCTAGCAGTTTTCGGCCAAAAATCGCACTTTATAACAAATAAAATAAAAATCAGTCTATGGAGGGGTACAAAACTTTGACAGGGCAATGTTAGGTACCTGTCCAGCATTGCCATGTGCTTAATGTTGCACTTTCATTTTACTTTTTAATTTGAATATAGGCCTGAAACGTAACACCTTTTTTCACCTTTATTAAAAAATTCATAGCAGTTTTCCGGACATTTTTTATTTTGAATATAATTCAATACCATAAAGCAATTTTAAGATGGTTTTACAAGACAAACAGAACTTCCCAACCTTGTCCGTGTCGTCTGCAACAATATTTTCCGAAGTATTGATTTACCTAAAATGGGGTCTTAGTTATTGCGCATGGATACTCAAACCAGAATTCCCCAGGTGTTACTTATTTTTGAAAGTCGCAAGTTCTCTATGTATCTTTAAATAACAGACAAAACTTAAAAACATATAAATTGTTGTACTATTTTAAATGCTGTTTAGCATTGAAAACAAAAGTCTCTCTGATTGACGAAGTAATGTGGATGCCTTACTGGTAAAAATAAGACTGTACTGGGCGAAGATGATAAACGGCCGGAAAACTGCTAGGGGACGGAAACTGCTAGGAAACCAGTAGACATACATCAAATGGAACATTAACATCAAAAATATTATTTCAAGTCTAGTCATGGCAAAAAACCACAGTGGCGTCTCTTAAACTGCCCTGCATTCTTTTTAAAGATATTATGCCCATTCAAATGTATAAAAAAAATTATGCTTGAACAGGTAAAAGTCAAAACAAGTTTCAATTTTATAGTTGGCTTGGCAATAATGATAAATAACTTGCTTGACACAAGGAAATGTCTGTAAATATCCATCAGACTTTAGGCCATCCTTAAAAAAATGTTTGTTTGCAGTAACGCGACTGACTCACAAAATTTGCCCCTACTCAAAATTTTTTTCATGGTCTGGATAAAAAATTATTTTTTTTTGAATCAGAAAATTATGCCTTGTGCTTTGTTTTCGTTCTTTTAAAGGTTAATAGAAGAAATTAAATGTAGGTCTTATTAAATTAGAATTCAGTTATCAATTCATTAATTGTTACCAGATTATCAAAGCATATATTGTCCAGCATTTTGAAATTCCATGTTTATTTGGGAGAACAGTTCAATAAAAAAAAAAAAAATCGACCTACCTACCCACCTTGAAAATTCTGGGTCGGGTTACTGCAAACAAACATTTTTTTAAGGATGGCCTTACCTTTGACGTTCAAGTTATTAAAAAAAAGAGTGGGGCAGTCTTTTCATATTTTAGGCAGATTGATATTTTTATCCCAAACATTTTTCAATATCAACATTGAACTTTTGACCAATCACCATTATTATAGTATAATAGTCAATCCTTTGAAGTATGTAGTCAGTTCAGCTCAACTTGACTATGAAAATATGAGCTTAATGTCACTTTAATACCTATTAGAAATCTAGCAGAAACCATAAGGATAAGAGCAGGGCTTCCATTAGGTTTAAAAATTTGGAAGTCACAGACTGCAAATTGTCTGACATTGGAAGTCACATTATATACAGGTAAGAAGGAAAAGCTTTATATTTTGGAAGACACAAGCCAAAATCAAGGAGTAAATGACTGTCAGACACCTAACTTTCATTAATGGAAGCCCTGCGAGAGCTTACATAATTAATGGACATGTTATGATGTATATCATGGTCTTGAAGCCTCAGAAATCCTCTTTTTTTTTCTTCATTTCTTCAGAAATGTAAAACATGTGTTTAATAATGTTTAAGTAATGGATTACAAATTGAATGTTTTACAACTGAAAAAGTAGCACTGATCATGCAGTAATGTGTTGTAAAGGTAGCAAAATGTAAACAAAGTAGTATTTTTTTCTCTTCTGTACAAAATATTAATTCACAATTATTATACCAATTGCCAACAGAAGATGCAAAAGATAGGTCATGTATATAGCAAATGTCTTAATGAGTACTGGTAGTTTTTGGAAACTGTAACAAGATACCAAAAATTAAACAGTTTTTGAGAAATAAAAATGATAGCGTTTCTGTGGCTTAATTGGCCTTTAAGACCTTAAAAAAGTTTTATCAATAGGATTTTTGACTTAGTTCTTGGTAACTTTTTTATTCTTTTTCTCAGGCGAATTAAACTTATATCAATGTAAAAAATGTATGTTTTTATGTAAAATGCTTTTTCAGGTGTTTTTTTTTCAGGTAGGAAGTTAAATTAACAGATCTATAATATTCCAATTCAATTAAATGAATAAAAGTTTACTGTTTGAAACAATTTAATATATTAATGAAATATTCGTTTAGAAAATGTCTGGCTAGATTCTCATCTGAAAAAAAAACAGGGACATTCTATTTTTAGGGGTTTGTAAAATAGTGTGTTGTTGCTGTTTTCTTTAATTTTCAAATTTAGCATTCTTGGTGAAATCTTAGTCATTCATAGTTTCCAGCCACATTTTTTCCTGAGTATTAAACATCTGTTGATGTTGATTTTTCATTCAGTTTTTCTTTCGTATTTTAACAGACACCTATGGCATCGATTTGTAGAGCATTGGGAAGTCCATGTGCACCATGCTGACAATGTAAAGGCGATCAATGAAAAGCGCAAACAGATTGAAATATGGCGTAAGCTGAGTATGCAGGCACCTGTTAGTAAACCTGTGATGTCACGACTCTCTGACTTCATATGCAGGAGAAATGAGAAGAAAACTCAGACACAAACTATGGCCGCTCCAGTGTTTTCTATGGCGAAAATGTTCAGAAATTCACCAACAACAACTGCAGATGTACAAAATACATTGCCCACTCAGTCAATACCAGCTGTTCAACAACCCAACCAGGCTTTTCCACAGCCAGTGCAGTCATTTCCACAGCCTGTGCCTGTCAGGCCACAGGTAAACATGGCCTTCGCTCCTCATCCTCAGGGTTTCATACCATCAGCTCAAAGTATTCCTCAGCCAAGGCATATTAATCCCCTCCCGAATCAGAATTTCAGTAATGCACAAGCTTTACAGCAGATGCCCACACCGTCACACCAACTAAATCAGACGCCGGTTAAAGCAGTCAATAACTGGTTCACTAGAAATGAATTAAGGCGACGTCCATTGAGAAATTACGAACAAAGAGATTTGCAGCCAGTCTCTTATTTAAGCTCCAGTACAAGCATCAAAAGTAAATTCATGTCCGCTTTTGGTTATTCAGCCGTTGATGTAAATAAACCAGCCGGTCTTAGAAATGAAGGTCAAAACTTGTGTTTTATGAACTGTGTCATACAATGTTTAGCCCATACACCGAATCTAGTGGACAAAATCATTAGTGATGCAGAAAAAGAACTTGACTGTTCTCAGGCAGAGTCAGTTATGATAGATACATTGACAGACCTTATGTCTCGGTGTAAGAAAACCAAGCAAAGTGGGCAAGGTACAGGAGTATTAGATCCGGCTGTATTACAAGAGACGATGTCTGCATTGCCTAATCGACTAGTGGCGCCACCTACTGAACGTCAGAACCAGCAGGACGCAGCAGAGTTCTTTATGTGGCTGATGGAAACCTTACACAATGCCCTTAACAAGAAAACAGCCAAAGGTATTTTAAGCATTAGTCTTAAAGATATACTGTGCTCATCTTTGAGAAAAATAATTTTATGGCAGAAATTTATTGAAATCTATGAAAAGCTTACTGAATATGTCTAATTTGAATAAAAGAACGTACAAACTATGTATGGGAAGCTGTATGCCCTATTACAGGTAAAGTAAAATTTGCCCTTGCTTAAAAAAACTGCCAGTTTTTTTTTATGACACTGACATGTATATTCATATTGTGGCCTTCTATAGTGTGTAGAGTTTAAAACATAACTACATAGTGTGAAGTCAAAACATGGTGATTTTATATTTACAAAGAGACAGTGTAGAAATTTTCAATATTTTCAAATATCACATTTCAGCATTATATAAATTATACTTGTTCATTGAATTTCTTAAATGGACTTCAGTCTTGTCCAGCTTTCTTTTTTGGGATTGTTCATTATCATATATGGGAATAGAATGTTTCTCAGCTAACAGTATACAGTCTTCAGAAGTTCAGTATAATTGTCAAGTATATATTTCAATTTTTGTTTATAAATGTAATATAACTCTGTTAAGTAACATAAACATTCTGTTTGTCTTTTGTTATAGGAAAAAGACCAAAGGGAGGTAACTTAGACACTTTGGAATTTATCTACAAAGATTTGTCAGAAGAAAGGATGCAAGCGTTGAAAACTGCCTGCAGAGAAGAGGTGAGTTACAAAAATATACATGTCAAAGTTTTTGGCAGTATATAGTACTGTATACCTAAGATTAAAGAATGGCCTACTGGTAATTCCTGAGAAAACGTTTCATACCTAACACCATATGATTAACAATGATATTTCCTTGCTTGGTCCTCACTGGAAGGGAGGTAATTCTTGGACTATGTATTCTAGTGGATTCTGGTGGTTTTCAGTTTAATGTGACAGTATAGTATAATTGGATTTCAAGTCATTTAGTTTGCAGAATGATATTCCAGCGATGTTGGTCTGATTAAAGCAGACATTGTTGCCTGTATATAACATCATAAGAATAATCGATTGAAAGTGTCATATATAATGTGAAGAAACTGTTGTTCTGTTATATTATTTACATATATCATGTTTCTGGAAAGGAATGTTGTAACATTTAAAAGTCTTTTGTCTTTGAATGTTTTGTCCCATATTTTCTAAAGAAAATCCTGACAAAAAAAAGCTAATATGAAATTTTATTTCACAAATTTATGGTGTAAACTTGATATTTTGAATGCTTCTATTCACCAGAGAATACTAGATAAGTTAACAATGGTCTGGAATATGGGAAAATATCTCATTGATTTAAGCATTTCTGTCATAAGGTTTATTTCTGTTAGTGTTTTTATTTATAGAGCAGATGCCAAATGGATTGTGAATTTCATAATACAAAAAAAACACACAAAAAACACGATGAATGAAAGCTGTTGGGTTGCTTAAGATTATCTCTTCAAATTGTCTTTTTAACGTTTTTGTTATATACTTCTTGTTACAGATAAATCAAGCAAATGGCTTACAAAACGAAACATATGCAGAACCGATTCAGAGATTGTCCGATCTAGAATGGTTGACATACAAGCAGAAGAATCATTCCGTCATAGACGATATGTTCTCTGGGCAGTTAGTAGAGGCATACCAGTGTTTAGCTGGTAACCATCTTACTGTTAACATGCAAACATTCAATATTTTACCAGTCCCCATTGAAACTGTGAATAATTACTCAGGAATAGTACCTTTAGAAGAGTGCTTTACAAAATTTTGCAACATTGAGCATTTATTTGGACCCGAGGGGTTAGAATGTGAAATGTGCAAGAAAAATTTGACAGGTCACAGTAGTATTTTACAGAATCGTGTTAGGAAATCAGGGTCAAGAACCCCGGGAATGAACTCACATTTAGGCAGCGTTGATTCTGCATTTCAATCAGGTGTTCTATCATCGACGATTATGTCGCCAATTCCAGGACAAACAGACGCTTTAAATGATAGTGGTTTTCAGGACAATGTGTTTCGTACATCAACACCTGTAGGTGAAAGGGGAAGAATAGTGTTCCCATCTCGCCCTGTTCAAGAAACAGAACGACGTTGTTTGTTGCGGCAGCTACCAGACTGTCTAGTCATTCAACCATTACGTTTCTCATACAACCAATTTACTCAGCAATCGCGGAAGATTCATACACCCATTAGTGTCCCATTGAAGGGTCTAGACTTAACAAATATTGTGTACGATAACGTTACAAACAGAGAAGATCTCACAGCTGGACATCGAGAACAGAAATACGACTTGTATGCAGTGTGTTCGCATTTAGGTGCGGAATCAACAAACTACGGTCATTATGTGTGTTACTGCCTGGCGCAAAATGGCGTCTGGTACAAGTTTGATGATGAACTGGTTACCGAAGTAAACATGGAGTATGAAATAACTTCAAAGGAGATCAGACAGAATGCTTACATGTTGTTTTATAAAAGAGCGACTCAGACTCCAGCCTAAAGTGGGAATAACTACAATGTTGAACTGTTTTTGTTGTGTTCACTTTAGTAGTATTCAAATTCAAAAGTTTTTATTAAATGAATAATGAAATTATTTATGTTGAAAGCATATGATGAATATTTAAATTTCCAGCAATTTTTTTGATAACATCACTTGTTTTGCCATTATTTAAAGGGTACACAGCTGTATTGCATTAAATTATAAGATAGTGATAAAGATTTTTGTCAAATCAAGCATTTTTTTTTAGAGAAAAAAGTGATATTTCTTAGTAAATTGCCAGCAGCCATGCATGTTATACTAAACAAACGTCACAATTTGTTATTCAGGAAAAAAGTATGTAAGTTCAATTTATTTGCGATTTAGAAAGATTAATGTATCCAATTAGTTCTGAAATTCGGAGATGTACATGTATCTTTATAATACCTGTTAAGCATCCTTGCAGAGGCGTGAAAATGATAGTGTTAATTTAACAAGGCTGTCTTTTTATAGCTTTATACATGTTATACCCTTTAAAGCTGCATGCCTCCAGATGATCCAAAATATTTCAAGAAAATTAAACAAATTAAAGATTCAAGTGATAATTTATATCTTATGTGCAATTTATGACTGTATTTTGTAGTATTTATCACCATATTTCTACTGCGTTACTAACACAATAGGGGCTATTTATGCATATTTTGGCCTCTTTTTGGTAATTTCCGCAGATTTTAAGTGCCGATTGTAATATGTCAAGTACTTTCTTTGTTCATTTCACAATATTTTACCTTTAAATACATTTTCAAAATTTTCATGAAAATAAGGATGAATCTGGAGGCGTGCTGCTTTAAGACAGTGTTAAAGGAACTCCACTGAGGTTTATTGCATGACAGGACTTAAAAAATCATTTTGGGATTTTTAGCACCATTTGATGATACCAATAACTTTGTAATTTTTCTCATTCACTCACTCCAGTTTTTCCTGTGTGATAATTTGTAATGTGCAAATGACCAAAAAAATGCTTTTAGCTGAAGTCTGACTAATAATCATAAAAAATGTTTTTAAATTTATTTTTCTGAGTATATTTCTTAATTATCTTTTACTTAAATTCCAGTTTTGATTGTCTCAGTTGATCTATGTAAAACTTACATATTTTATATTTTCTTAGGACTTTAGTGGAACTTCTTCATAATTGAGATCATTGATATAACTTGACAGGGCCTAAAAACCCTTCTTTGTAGAGGCCGAATATAAGCTGCTTCCCCAACCAAACTAGCCTCTTTTTTTCCCAAATTGGTCCTTTAAAATTCCCCAGTCTTTTAAAATTTCCCAGAGAATTTAGAAAAAAATAAATAATGGGGTTGAATTAAGGTTTTTTATTGCCATATTTGTATTGCCCAGTGCTTTTTGCTTGTTAAAAGTTTGTGTTAGATTTGAAACCCCTTTTGCCAAAGTATGCCAAAATCACGCATTTTATTCCCAAAGAAAAAGGCTGAGGCCCCTTCCCCAAAACTGTTGTTTTGGCCCTGCTTGATAAAAATTGCTATACTTAAGATTTTTTAATATGCCACCGCTGCATCCAAGATGCGGTGGCATACAGCGATTCACCTGTGTGTGTATGTGTGTTCTATAAATTATGTAGTGAACTTAAAAAATCTTCTTGTGAAAAACCACTAGTCCAATTTCAATTATACTTGGCAGGATTGATCCTTCGGTGAAGGGCTTCCCAAGTTGTTCAAAGAATTACATTCCATGCAGAAATCTGGTTGCCATGGCAACCAAAGGGAATTATAAGAATAAATTTAAAAATCTTTTTGTAAAGACCCAAAAGGCCTAGAGCTTAGATATTTTGCAGTAAGGCAGTGTCTGGTAGACCTCTACCAAGATTGTTCAAATTATAGCCCTGGGGTCAAAATCGGCCCATCCTGGGGGTCATTTGTTTTCCTTAAATGTATATTGTAATAACTTAAAAAAAATTCTTCTAGCAATTGACAAATGCTAGAGTTAAGATTTTTGGCATGAAACATTGCATAGTGAACCTTTGGCAAGATTTTCAAATTATAGCCCTGTGGTCAAAATTGCCCCCGCCCCGGGGGTCATTGATTTTCAATATAAACATATAGTAAACAATCAAAAAATCTTATTATCTGAAGGAACAAGGCTTAGAGCTTTAATATTTGTTAAAATTTAATGATATTATCTATAGGTACTCTACCAAAGTTGTTCAAATTTTGCCTCTAGTGTCAAAATTAGCCCAGCCCTAGGGGTCATAGGTTTTTCTTAAATGTATATATTAAAAACTTAAAAAAAATTCTTCTCAAAATTGACAAATGCTAGAGGCTATACATTTTGCATGAAACATTGTCAGGGCCAAAAAACCCTTCTTTGTAGAGGCTGAATATAGGCTGCTTTCCCAACCAAACTAGCCTCTTTTTTTCCACAGTTTTGTCCTCAAAATTCCCCAGTCTTTAGAAATTTCCAATAGAATTTGGAACAAAATTAAATAATTGTGTTGAATTAAGGTCTTTTACTGCCTTATAAGTATTTCCCAGTGCTTTTTGCTTTTATATTTTGAAGAACTTGTTAAAAGTTTGTGTTAGTTTTGAGACCCTTTTCCCAAAGTATGCCAAAATCACGTATATTTTCCCCACGAAAAAGGCTGAGGCCCCGTCCCCAAAAATAGTGTTTTGGCCCTGATTGTGTTGTGAACCTCTAGCAAGATTGTTCAAATTATAACCTTGGGGTCAAAATTGGCCCACCCCGGGGGTCATTGATTTTCACTATGTACATATAGTAATATAAATCAAAAATCTTATTGTCTGATTGAACAAGGCTTAGAGCTTTAATATTTGTTATATGATATCATCTATAGGTCCTCTACCAAAGTTGTTCAAATTTTGCCTGTAGTGTCAAAATTAGCACCACCCAGGGGGCGGTCAAAGGTTTTCTTTATACATTGTATATATATATAATATATATATATATATATATATATAGTAAAAACTTAAAAAAATCATCTTCTCTAAATAAACAAGGCTAGGGGTTAGATATTTTGCATGAAACATTGTGTAGTGATTCTCTAGCAAGATTGTACAAATTATAGCCCTGGGGTCGAAATTGGACCCACCCCTGGAGGTCATAGATTTTCACTATATACATATAGTAAAAAATTTAAAAATCTTCTTGCCTGAAGGTACAAGAGCTTTGTTGTTTGGTATATAATATCATCTATGGGTCCTTTACTAAAGTTGTTTTTATTATGCCTCTAGTTAAACGCCCGTTTGAAAAACGGGACGTATTATGGGAACGCCCCTGACGGTCGGGTGTATGGGCGGGCGGCGTCCAATTTTGTCCGGAGCATATCTCCTACATGTATGGAGGGATTTTAATGAAACTTCATAGAAATGTTCACCACTATGAGGAGCAGTGTCGCGCACATGAACCAGGTCTCTAGATCAAAGGTCAAGGTCACACTTAGAGCTCATTGAAAAATGCTTGTCCGGAGCAAAACATCCACATGTATAGAGGGATTGCAATATTACTTGACACAAATGTTCACCATTGTGAGGCGGAGTGTCGCACGCAAGATTCAGGTCCTTGCGGCCAAGGTCAAGGTCACACATAGAGGTCAAAGTTCAGATAAAAATATGAAGATGTGTATATGGACCATTTAGTCATCATTTATTGAGGGATTGTAACACAAATGGTCATTATCACGACTATGGCTGTGATACATATAATTAAGGTCAATATATACAAGGTCAAGGTCACTAAAGATGATGAAATATCCAGATTTTGTCCGGAGCATATCTCCTACACGCATGGAGGGATTGATTTAATGAAAATTTCATAGAAATGTTTTCACCATTATGAGAAGCCATGTCACGCACATGAACTCGGTCTCTAGGTCAAAGGTCAAGGTCACCACTTAGAGCTCATTGAAAAACGCTTGTCCGGAGCAAAACTTCCCACATGCATAGAGGGATTTCAATATAACTTGGCACAAATGTTTACCATTGTGAGGCGGAGTGTCACGCACAAAATTCAGGTCCCTGCAGCCAAGGTCAAGGTCACACATAGAGGTCAAAGTTTAGATAGAAATATGAAGATGTGTATAGGGACGATTTAATCATCCTCTATTGAGGGATTGTAACACAAATGGTCATTATCATGACTACAGCTGTGACACATGTACTTTAGGTCAATATATGCAAGGTCAAGGTCACTAAAGATGGTGAAATATCCAGATTTTGTCTGGAGCATATCTCCTACATGTATGAAAGAATTTTTATAATACTTTATGGAAATGTTTACCACCATGATATGTATTGCTCCATGCATTATCCAGGTCAAAGGCCAAGGTCACACTTAGAGCTCATTGAAAAACGCTTGTCCTGAGCAAAACTTCTACATTCATAGGGGGATTTCAATATAACATGGCACAAATGTTCACCATTGTGAGGCTGAGTGTTGCACGCAAAATTCAGATCCCTGCGACCAAAGTCAAGGTTACACATAGAGGTCAAAGTTCAGAAAAAAGTTTGAAGATGTGTATAGGGACCATTTAGTCATCATTTATTGATGGATTGTAGCACAAATGGTAACTATCATGACTACAGGTGTGACACATTTAATTTAAGTTAATATTTGCAAGGTCAAGGTCACTGAAGATGATTAAATATCCAGATGTTGTCCGGAGTATATTTTCTAAATGCATGGAGGAATTTTAATGTTACTTTATAGAATTGTTCACCACCATGAGACGTAGTGCCCTGCACATGAACCAAGTCTCTAGGTCAAAGGTGAAGGTCAGAGTACGAGCTCATAGAAAAACGCTTGTCTGCAGCAAAACTTCTACATGCATAGAGGGATTTCAATATAATTTGGCACAAATGTTCATCATTGTGAGGCTGAATGCCGTGCATAAAATTCAGGTCCCTGTGACCAAGGTCAAGGTCACACATCCTGTGCATATCTTCCCTACTGATTTGTTTTAAGGTTCATTTATTAACACAGTGCCAAGAATAAAAACTTGCTTGCTAGATAACACTTATCCATAATGCCCCCATCTCCATCTAAAGCTTTTGTAAACAGGCGTATTTTGTGACTATGGCACCCTTGTTTTTAAATTGCCCATCCCGGGGGTCACTGATTTTCACTATGTACATATAGGTAAAAAATCAACAAAATCTTCTTGTCTGAAGGTACAAGGCTTAGAGCTTTAATATTTGTTATATAAAATCATCTATAGGTCCTCTACCAAAGTTGTTCAAATTTCTCCCCTAGTGTCAAAATTGGCCCTGCATTGATTCTCATTCTGTACTCGTAGTAAAAAACGAAACTAAAACAAATGTTTTCTAAATTGGAGAAAGCTACAGCTTAGATATTTGACATGAAATGTTGTTTGGTGGACCTGTTTTAAGAATAATTTGAATTAAACCCTTGGGTCAAAATTTTGCCTTGCCCAAGGGGACAGTTATCCTTGATGTACAGCAATGAAATTTTGACCATGTGCACAGTTTTAGTTGTAACATTGAACTTTGATATCAGGTGCCCTAGATTTTGACCTTCTTTCTTGTCCTTTGATGAACAGCTATGAAATTTGAACCATGTGCACAGATTAAAATGTTAAGTGAACTTTGATATCAGCTGACCTAGATTTTGACAAAGTGTCTTACTGTGTTGTCCTTTGATGCAATCATGAAATTTAGGCTGTGTGAAATATGACCCTCACCACCAAATTCACTAGACTCAACTGCATTGATATATTCCTACTCTGATCTTTTATTTGAATAACAATAAATTTAACCACTTATCTTATAATAAGAATTAGATAGGTCAGGGATCCATGCATTATGACAATCTTCAATTGTATAGAAACAAAAAAATCTGTTCCTACACTACTATTTAGTGTTGTGTTAATGCGGTGGCATAGCATTTTTCACAAATGCAATCTTGTTTTCAAGCAGAAAACCTCCAGTTTTATTTTAAAAAATATACATGCACTGAACATTAAACCCTTAATCTTCAGAATTTGTTATATGGACCTGTCCAAGCTTGTTCCTGGTCATTTTTATGCCACCGCAGCATCTGCGATGCGGTGGCATATAGCGATTCACCTGTGTGTGTGTGTGTTTGTGTGTGTGTTTGTGTGTGTGTTATATAGATTATATAGTGAACTTAAAAAATCTTCTTGTGAAAAACCACTGGTCCAATTTCAACCAAACTTGGCAGGATTGTTCCTTGGGTGAAGGGCTTCCAAAGTTGTTCAAAGAATTTAATTCCATGCAGAAATCTGGTTGCCATGGCAACCAAAAGGAATTATAAGAATAAATTTAAAAAATCTTCTTGTAAAGACCCAAAAGGCCTAGAGCTTAGATATTTTGCATAAGGCATTGTCTGGTAGACCTCTAACAAGATTGTTCAAATTATAGCCCTGGGGTCAAAATTGGCCCCGCCCCGGGGGTCATTGATTTTCACTATGTACATATAGTAAAAACTTAAAATACCTTCTTGTACAGACCCAAAAGGCCTAGAGCTTAGATATTTTGCATAAGGCATCGTCTGGTAGACCCTTACCAAGATTGTTCAAATAAAAGCCCTTGGGTCAAAATCGGCCCCGCCCGGGGTCATTGATTTTCACTATATGTACTTATAGAAAAAACTTAAAACACCTTCTTGTAAAGACCCAAAAGGCCTAGAGCTTAGATATTTTGCATAAGGCATTGTCTGGTAGACCTCTACCCAGATTGTTCAAATTATAGCCCTGGGGTCAAAATCGGCCCCGCCCCGGTGGTCATTGGTTTTCCATTATGCTATATTATATTTATATAGTAAAAACTTCAAAAAAATTCTTCTAGCAATTGACAAATGCTAGAGGTTAGATATTTTGCATGAAACATTGTGTAGTAAACCTCTAGAGAGATTGTTCAAATTATAGCCCTGGGGTCAAAATTGCCCCCTGCCCTGGGGTCATTGATTTCAATATATACATATAGTAAAAAATCAAAGAATCTTATTGTCTGAAGGTACAAGGCGTAGAGCTTTAATATTTGTTAAATAATATCATCTTAAGGTACTCTACAAAAGTTATTCAAATTTAGCCTCTTGTGTCAAAATTAGCCCCGCCCCGGGGGCCATATGTTTTCCTTATATGTATATAGTAAAAAACTTAAAAAATCATCTTCTCTAAATTTACAAAGGCTAGAGTTAAGATATTTTGCATGAAACATTGTGTAGTGAACCTCTTGCAAGATTGTTAAAATTATAGCCCTGGGGTCAAAATTGGTTCTGCCCCGGGGTCATTGATGATCATTATGTACATATAGTGAAAAAATAAAAAATTTTTGTCTGAAGGTACAAGGCATAGAGCTTTGATGTTTGATATATAATATCATTTATAGGTCCTGTACCAAAGTTGTTAAAATTTTTCCCCTGGTGTCAAAATTGGCCCTGCCCGGGGGCAGTGATTCTCATTATGTACACAGTAAAAACAGAAAATAAAACAAATGTTTTCTGAATGGGAGAAAGCCATAGCTTAGATATTTGACTTGAAATGTTGTTTGGTGGACCTGTATCAAGATTGTTTTGAATTAAACCCTTGGGTCAAAATTATGCCTTGCCCAAGGGGACAGTGACCTACTTTCTTGTCCTTTAATGTACGGCAATGACATTTTGACCATGTGCACAGTTTTAGTTGTAAAATTGAACTTTGATATCAGGTGACCTAGATTTTGATGATGTAACCTACTTTCTTGTCCTTTGATGTACAGCTATGAAATTTGAACATTGCGGTGGCATAGCATTTTTCTCAAATGCAATCTTGTTTAAGGCATAAGTTTGAAGTTGATAAGTCAGCATTATAGAGTCTGGTCACACTGCACATATATTAAGGCTAGCCTAGGTCTACACTGGTGGCATCGGCTAACTAGTCACTCTAAGTTCCAGCTTAAGGGTTAACATTGTTAATATGAAAATGAAATTTCAGTAGTTTGTTGAAGAATACAAATTATTTGTTAATGGTTCCTAGCTTATTTACCAGAAACTGTTATAATTAAGAAGATTTCAAATTTTTTTTATATATTTTTACAACATTTTGAATCAATGAAATAAAATTTTCATCATGATTTTCTGTGTTTGCGCTCATTATTTACTGGTTTGCTTGGAAGAAAAAGTTTAGCGACTATGATCGCTATAGTGTGATTTGTTGACATGTAAATACTTTCATGTAGCCCATTATTCAAACATTTTAAGAGTTATCAATATGAAACATGTTATATACTTGCATATCTTGACAAGTTATAGTTGTTAGGCAAGGGAAATAATTCTGAAAACTATAATGATTTCAGTTGAGTCCATTTTTAGCTCGACTATACGTAGTATATGGAGAGCTGTCCGCGTCCAGATTTTAGATTAAAGTTTTGGTGCAGTAAAATATTTTTCACTGTAACCTTTTCATTTCTTAAGGTATCAACTTCAAATATATGTTCCTTATCATCAACCACATCTTATGTGACAAGGTTCATAACTTTAGCACCAATATTTTAGGATTTATCTCCCCTTGAACTAAGAATTTTCCTATAACAATTCTATTTTTGTGCCCCCACGTTAGTGGCGGGCATTTAGATTTACCCTTGTCCGTCCGTCCTTCCGTCCGTCCGTCTGTCCGTCCTTCCGTCCGTCCGTCCGTTCACTTTTGTGTCGCACGTAACTCAAAAAGTATTTGACCTAGAGTCATGAAACTTTACAGGAATGTTGATCAGCATGTGTAGTTGTGCACCTGGGTATTTTGGTCTGGATATTTTTAGTATTTTCAGAGTTATTGCCCTTGACTTAGTAAAATTTGGCAATTTTCAACTTGTGTCGCATGTAACTCCAAAAGTATTTGACCTAGAGTCATGAAACTTTACAGGAATGTTGATCAGCATGTGTAGTTGTGCACCTGGGTATTTTCGTGTGGATATTTTTAGTATTTTTAGAGTTATTGCCCTTGATTTAGTAAAATTTTGCAATTTTCAACTTGTGTCGCATGTAACTCCAAAAGTATTTGACCTACAGTCATGAAACTTTACAGGAATGTTGATCAGCATGTGTAGTTGTGCACCTGGGTATTTTGGTCTGGATATTTTTAGTATTTTCAGAGTTATTGCCTTGACTTAGTAAATTTTGCAATTTTCAACTTGTGTCGCATGTAACTCAAAAAGTATTTGACCTAGAGTCATGAAACTTTAAAGGAATGTTGATCAGCATGTGTAGTTGTGCACCTGGGTATTTTCGTCTGGATATTTTTAGTATTTTCAGAGTTATTGCCCTTGATTTAGTAAAATTTTGCAATTTTTAACTTGTGTCGCATGTAACTCAAAAAGTATTTGACCTAGAGTCATGAAACTTTACAGGAATGTTGATCAGCATGTGTAGTTGTGCACCTGGGTATTTTCGTCTGGATATTTTTAGTATTTTCAGAGTTATTGCCCTTGATTTAGTAAAATTTGGCAATTTTCAACTTGTGTCGCATGTAACTCAAAAAGTATTTGACCTACAGTCATGAAACTTTACAGGAATGTTGATCAGCATGTGTAGTTGTGCACCTGGGTATTTTGGTCTGGATATTTTTAGTATTTTTAGAGTTATTGCCCTTGACTTAGTAAAATTTTGCAATTTTCAACTTGTGTCGCATGTAACTCAAAAAGTATTTGACCTAGAGTCATGAAACTTTACAGGAATGTTGATCAGCATGTGTAGTTGTGCACCTGGGTATTTTGGTCTGGATATTTTTAGTATTTTCAGAGTTATTGCCCTTGACTTAGTAAAATTTTGCAATTTTCAACATGTGTCGCACATAACTCAAAAAGTATTTGACGTAGAGTCATGTAACTTTACAGGAATATTGATCAGCATGTGCAGTTGTGCACCAGGTATTTTCGTCTGGATTTATTTAGTATTTTTAGCTCGACTATTCGAAGAATATGAGAGCTATTGTAGTCGCCCCGGCGTCGGCGTCGGCGTCAGCGTCCGCGTCGGCGTCTGCGTTGGTTAAAGTTTTTTGTAAAGTCAAATATCTCAATTATTACTTGAGATATTCAATTGAAACTTACAATACTTATTTATAGTAACAAGGTACATCAGATTGACAAGTTTGATAACTCTGCCTACAATATTGACAGAATTATGCCCCTTTTTAACTTAGAAATTTTGGTTAAAGTTTTTTGTAAAGTCAAATATCTCAATTATTGCTTGAGATATTCAATTGAAACTTACAATACTTATTTATAGTAACAAGGTACATCAGATTGACAAGTTGGATAACTCTGCCTACAATATTGACAGAATTATGCCCCTTTTTAACTTAGAAATTTTGGTTAAAGTTTTTTGTAAAGTCAAATATCTCAATTATTGCTTGAGATATTCAATTGAAACTTACAATACTTATTTATAGTAACAAGGTACATCAGATTGACAAGTTGGATAACTCTGCCTACAATATTGACAGAATTATGCCCCTTTTTAACTTAGAAATTTTGGTTAAAGTTTTTTTGTAAAGTCAAATATCTCAATTATTGCTTGAGATATTCAATTGAAACTTACAATACTTATTTATAGTAACAAGGTACATCAGATTGACAAGTTGGATAACTCTGCCTACAATATTGACAGAATTATGCCCCTTTGGAACTTAGAAATTTTGGTTAAAGTTTTTTTGTAAAGTCAAATATCTCAATTATTGCTTGAGATATTCAATTGAAATTTAAAATACTTTTTTATAGTAACAATGAACATCAGTTTGCAAAATTGCATAACTCTGCCTGCAATATTTGCAGAATTATTTGCCCCTTTGAAACTTAGAAATTTTGGTTAAAGGTTAAAGGTCTTCAAAGATATTTACTTGAAACTTTACACATGCACTTAGGGTCATAATTGGAGGGTCATAATTGTATGTCACTGACCAAGTTCCATAACTCTATCTTGCATTAAGGCTAATTCATATCCCCTTTTCTACTTAGTCTCTTGGTTAATGTTTACATGCAAGTTTTACATATCTCAATAACTATTAAAGATATTTATTTAAAACTTCACATATGCATTTAGGGTCATAATTGTAGGTCACTGAAAAAGATCCATAATTCTATCTTGCATTTAGGCTGATTTTTCTCCCCTTTTTCAACTTAGAAATTCATGGTTAAGTTTTGCTTGTAAGCTGTTATCTCAATAAGTACTGAAGGGTTTGTGCCTTTTTTGGGACAATTTTATGCATTCATAATAATAAAGCAGTGATTTACTTGATAAAACATCTTAATAACAAGCCTTTGTACCTTTTCTGTCATATTTATGTATTCATAGGTAATTAGTATTATCTTACTCAATAAAACACCCTTGTGACATTACCTTCTGAATAGTCAAGCCAATACTGTATAATTAGACTCTCTCTAAGGCCTATAACATGAATTTATAACAAAAAATTAGCCCTTTTGTCAACTTAAAAAATTTATCATTATCAAGGCTCTTTTACTATCAAGCACTTAGAATAGTCGAGCGTGCTGTCCTACCGACAGCTCTTGTTAGAGTTATTGCCCTTCACGTAGAAAATTTTTGCAATTTTCAACTTGTGTCGCAAGTTTCTCAAAAAGGATTTGACATAGTCAATAAACCTTATAGGCAGGTTGCTCAGCATATTTTAGATTTGCACCTGGGGTTTGGCTTGTGGATTTATCCAGTATTTGTAGAGTTATTTCCCTTGACTTAGTAAAAAGATTGACAGAACAGTGTCGCGGTGGGGGCACCCGTGTCCTATGGACACATTTCTAGTTACTGTTACTTCTTTATTTCTTAAGGGATTAACTTCATACTTAAAATCCATGTTCCTTATAATTAACCACATGTTATGTGACAAGGTTCATAACTATAGCACCAATTTTGCAAGAATCATCTCCCCATAAACTTGGATTTTTTACTGAAAAATGTTTTTTATTATAATTTCTTTAGTTTGAAAGGTATCTACCTCAAACTTCAATAACTTATTCCTTACCATCATTACATTTTATGTGACAAGTTCTTAACTTTTGAAGCAATATTTTCATATCCATCTCTCTTTGTACTTTGGATTTTCTTTAAGAAATATAATTACTTCTTTACTTTTTAAGTTATCTACTTCAAACTTCAAATATATATTTCTTATCATAACACACATGTTGTGTGACAAGGTTCATAATTCTAGCATAACTATTTCCAGAATTATTCCTTATTAGCTCGACTATTCGAAGAATATGAGAGCTATTGTACTCCCCCTGCGTCAGCGTCCGCATCTGCGTTGGTTTAAGTTTTTTGTAAAATCAAATATCTCAGTTATTGCTTGAGATATTCAATTGAAACTTACAATACTTATTGATAGTTACAATGTACATCAGATTGACAGTTTGATAACTCTGCCTACAATATTGACAGGATTTTACCCCTTTTTAACTTAGAAATTTTAGTTAAAGTTTTTTGTTAATTCAAATATCTCAATTATAGCTTGAGATATTCAATTGAAACTTACAATACTTATTTATAGTAACAATGTACATCAGATTGACAAGTTGGATAACTCTGCCTACAATATTTACAGAATTATGCCCCTTTTTAACTTAGAGATTTTGGTTTAAGTTTTTTATAAAGTCAAATAACTCAATTATTGCTTGAGATATTCAATCGAAATTTACAATACTTATTTATAGTAACAATGTACATCAGATTGACAAGTTGGATAACTCTGCCTACATTATTTACAGAATTATGCCCCTTTTTAACTTAAAAATTTTAGTTAAAGTTTTTTGTTAATTCAAATATCTCAATTATTGCTTGAGATATTCAATTGAAACTTACAAAACTTATTTAAAGTAACAATGTACATCAGATTGACAAGTTAGATAACTAAAATATTTACAGAATTATGCCCCTTTATAACTTAGAAATTTGGTTAAATTTTTTTTGTAAAGTCAAATATCTCAATTATTGCTCCAGATATTCAATTGAAATTTACAATACCTTTTTATAGTAACAATGTAGTTTTTATTATTATGTACATCAGTTTGCAAAATTGCATTACTCTGCCTGCAATATTTGCAGAGTTATTTGCCCCTTTGAAACTTAGAAATTTTGGTTAAAGGTCTTCAAAGATATTTACTTGAAACTACACATGTACTTAGGGTCATAATTGAGGAGTCATAATTGTATGTCACGGACCAAGTTCCATAACTCTACTCGCATTTAGGCTGATTCATCGCCCCTTGTCTAATGTTTACTTGCAAGTTTTACATATCTCAATAACTATCAAAGATATTTATTTAAAACTTCATATATGCATTTAGAATCATTATTGTAGGTCACTGACCGAGATCCATATTTCTATCTTGTATTTAGGCTGATTTTCTCTCCTTTTTCAACTTAGAAATTCATGGTAAAGTTTTGCTTGTAAGCTGTTATCTCCATAACTACTGAAGAGTTTATTCCTTTTTTGGGACATTTTTATGCATTCATAATAATGAAGCAGTGATTTACTTGATAAAACATCTAAATAACAAGCCTTTGTACCTTTTCGGTCAATTTTATATATTCATAGGTAATTCGCATTATTATTCTCAATAAAACACCCTTGTGACAATTTTTGAATAGTCAAGCCAATACTGTCCTCCGACAGTTCTTGTTCTTTACTATAATTTAATACATAAGTATACAAAATTTTTTTTCTTTCATAGTTTTTATGCCCCCGACATATAGTAATTGAACTGTCGGTCCGTCTGTCTGTACTAGGTTAACCTAGAACAGCAAGTTGGATTTTTCTTAAGTTCTACCTGTACCAATGGCTTCTTTAAGTTTACACACTTACTTATCAATACAAAGTACATGATCTGGTCAAGTTACATAACTATGGCTTCCATATTTACCAAGTTTTTGCCCCTTTTTAGCACTTAGAAAAATGATAAAATGAAAATGGTAACTAAAATGGCTAGTTGGCAATTCTTAAGTTCTATCATACTAATGGCTCATAATTTCCACACTTATTTATCAATACAAAAGTACAGAATATTGCAATTATATAACTGTGTCATCCATATTTTCAGCACTTGGAAAAATGAATAAAATGAATAATGGTAACAAAACGACTAGTTTGAAAATATCTTAAGTTCTAATCTATTACTAATGGCTTCATAATTTCCACACTTTTCTTATCAATACAAAATTACAGCAATAATTGGCAATTTATATAACTGTGTCATCCATATTTCCCCAGTTATTTCCCTTTTTCACCTTGAAAATAGGCCTTGTCTGGTAAACCTATTTGGCAAGTGGATTTATCGTAAATTTCTAATTTAGATTTCTAAATTTAATTTAAGATATCTTGCACATTTTGGCTAGGTGGATCCCCTTTTTAATTGGTCTCTAATTTTTTTGTGGAGTAATGGTCTCTAGGGTCAAGCACTGGTTTAGAAAAATTTAAACATTTTTGCTCATTTACAGCCTTTATTTTTGGTTGATGCTTTCATGTTTAATACAAACATGCTTAGGAGTCCTCCTTCTTTGGTATAGTAAAGGGGTCCATTTGTTCAAGTCAATGTCACCAATGTCAAAGTCACCAATGTTTCAAATAGATTTTACAGGTTTTAACCATATTCTATAGAAAGATGTCATTTATAATAATAGGGAACATTAAATTGATGGATTAGTGGTCAGTGGGTCAAGTCACCCAGTGCTAAAAATAGTTTTACACTTTGCTCATGCAGCCTTTATTAATGACAGATATATTTTCTTTTTTGGTAGGAGTAAACTTGCATGGTATTCATCCTTTTTGATTGGGTAGGGATCAGTGGGTCAAGGTCACTTGTGCTAAAAATAGTTTTTTTTACACTTTTGTCCATGTAGCTTAATTTATTGACAGGTGTATTTCATATTTGATAGGAAGAATAACTTGCATGGTTATTCTTCTATTGATTCAGTTTTAAGGATCAGTGTGTCAAAGTCACTAGTGCTTAAAATAGATTTTACACTTTGCCCA